>NC_140442.1:2651610-2929110 GCF_963576455.1 Neolamprologus multifasciatus
TGAATGAATAAACAAGCAGCCGAAGAATTAAATAAATAAAGTTGTCATGTTTTTATTCAGAGGGAAATTACTACAGTTGAGGACAAAGTGTGAGGAATTTGCTCCTAAAACCAGTGGCTTACAAACATTGATTTAAATTATGGAAAAAGAGGCAGCTGCATTCTTCTTTATTCAGCCACCCAATCAAGGATTTGAGACTTTGAAAAATGCCAGAAATCAGAAAGCGAAACGCTTTCAAAAGGAAAATAATGCGTCGCTTGTGTGCGGCATGAAAGAGCTAACTGCGCCGTAATGAAAGAATGTGACGTGCGACAGAAGGACGGTAAAGAGAAAGTGTCCAAACACTCAACTGTTGTGATCCGTTCGCGACAGCCTGACTGCTACAGACACGATGATGGACAAGGTAATAAATGGCTCTGCGTGAGATGCTTTGTGGTGCGGCGTATAATAACTGCTTGTTTTTGCCTATAATGCTGATGAAAAGAAGGCGAGGAGAAGGAGAAACTGCTCGCGGCACAGTGATCGATCCTGCTAATTCAGAGTTTTAGAAAACACGTAAAAGTTTAATGCAAATGGAGAACAAGAAAAGAAATTCTAGGCCAAATTACCAGACAGAACCACTTATGCTGTGATGCTGTTTGTATACTGCATTGCTTGTCAAGTATCCACTTATGTCGCAAAGGGTTTTTAAGGAGCGCCGTTACCCTCGCCGAGGCCACACAAGCCTCTTTAAGGCGACAGTTTGCACTGAAATCAAACTTACGCGTTTGTCCTCCAGCCTGTAGAGCTGGTGTCTTGGTGATATTGGCTGTTGCATTTGAATTAAAGGAAACTACAGAAAACCTGGCAGCGACGTTTCGATTTCCAGAAATCACGATCGGGGTTACACAAAAGAAGGAAGCACAAATCTACCTGTGATGAGAGATTTGTGCTCGTGAGGTGAACGTAAGTGACTGGCGAATGTAGTTAGGCAGAGAGAAAATAGTTCCGACAAGGAACTGCTCAAGGATTAGCTTCGAGGTGGCAAACTCACGCCAAGACAACCTACGTGGAGAGTACATACAGCAAATTAGAATTTGGAGTCATGTTGCCTCTGATAAAGGCAGATCTTTACACTGCATGTGGATATACGCAACTTTCACCAGATTTCACTTGCCTTTTGGATCCTTCATCATTCTAGCTAACAACCACAACAACCCCCAAATTGGGCCGGCCCCCCTCCTTCTTTACAGTTAATGATCCAGCTCCTTATTTATGTAATTGATACAATCCAACAGCCCCTCATCATATCAGGCTGGCCCGTCTGGTGACATCCAGTGGTTATTTAAAAACCAGAATCAGCTGGATGTATTGCTGCAACCTGAGTACACAGACGTGTGTGTGTGTGTGTGTGTGTGTGTGTGCTGAGGCTCTGGATACAGTGCTACTATGTGGCAGCTGACACAATGGAAACAGATTGCCATGGTTGCTCTGCAGCTCTCCATCACATCTCAGCAGAAGGAGGGAACGCGAGGCCTAAGGGTCAGCGCTGTGGCCGCCTGCAGATACAAGGCACCGGGCCCGGCCATTACTGTTAGCTAATTGGAGTTTTCCTCGGGGTCAGCCTCGCCATCTGTGGTGCCTTTACCAGCAAAGAGCACTCAAACCACTCCTGTATCGTTTTAAACACCGTGTCACCGCTTGACGTGACTCCCTTTCTCTCTTTCCACCTTTGAGGACAGGGAGAAGAGGGGGGGAGGGCCGAGGAAAGAGTGCGATCCTCCTCCTCCACCGCAGCTGGTTAATAGGAAAAGTCTCTGTCTCCTCTGTGCACCATTCATCATGTCAAATGTTAATATCTTTAAAGGTCAGGCTAAGTCATAAAGAAAAAAGAGCCTTGGCTAAACTTTCCCTGGGATTTCCAGAGGTCTAATCACCAATCACCAAATCTGAAGTGTCTCTTTTGATTGGCTTTTGATGGCTTCGTTTCACAGTGAATTATTACACAAAAAGGGACATTTAGAAGACAACAGCCGGCTTATTTTTTCCATAGTAGCATGGAGGAAATTCTCCGGGTAGATCGATGGAAAAAAAAAAATAAGAAAAGAGGAAAAATGGAGTCTGAAGATGTATGGAAAGAAAAAAACTGCAGTGGCATGATTTATCCAGCTGACTTCAAGCTGAAAAGCAGCAGGGTGCAGAAAAAAGGAGCATAAAAGCTAGATGAAATAGAAGAAGAAAAGGTTGCGGGAAATAAAAGAGAGGCAGAGGAGCTAAAGACTGCTACTGTCTGACAAGTGTCACACTTGCGCTTCGATCCAGCCTTCCTCCTGCGCTAATGACTGTCAACACGACAAGCAGGGCCGTCTGAAGGGGGAGAAAATTACTCGCTGAAAAGCAATTGACTGACCCCCATCATTTCTCAGGGAACCAGTGACCTGTGAATATTTCATTATGGGGAAAGTCGTGAGGCCCATATAAATGGAGGGCGGGGGTGTCGATCTGTCGAGCTGTGCCGTCCCCAGCCAAAGAGGGAAACCGGGGGCAGACCTGCCTGTCTGGTACCCTTTTCACCATTCTGCTCCTACAATGCAGATTTTAGCCCGGGAAAAAAAAGACGAAGAAAATGAAAGGATTTACTTTCTGTTTGGAGAGAGATTTTTAAAAGGCTGCACTGGGAGCTAATCTAGAGCTTTTTTTTCCCAGTACATCCGAGGAGAGGATTGGAAACCGAAGAAAACAGGAAAAATAAATAAATAAAATTCCAGAGAGGTCTGGCAGGTGCGGGTCAAAGCGAGCCGTTCTTTTACCCTCTGCGCGACATTCGTCTTACATCGAGAAACATCAGAGGCCTCGGAATCGAGAGGGGCAGGAAGAGAAAGAGAAGACGAGAAAGATGAAAGAAAATCAATCCGCCGGCAAGCCTGATTGATTGGTGGAGTTTTGGACAATTTCATCAGGAGACTCCACTAACCAGAGATGACACGACCCATATTGGAGAGAGAACGCATTGTGGAGATTGATACCCGCATTAGAGGCATCAGGTTGGATAAACGCAGGCTCTGGCAGTAAATACACCGGGCCCGCGTGCCCCCTCAATGACGACTTAATGCCAGAAAAATCCTCGCAACCCACACTTTACTTTTCAAACTTTGGCTGGACGGGATAATTGAGTCAATTAGGAGCACCTTAATCCATGGTAGGGATCTTCAAAAGAAAAATATACAGTCAAGGTTTGGGTACGGTCTTAAGGATATAAATAAAAAGGGCGCGGAGATCGTCTCTGTTTATCCAACGATGGAGGGAAAGAGCAGAAGGATTATATTTGATCTCATTCGGGAACCTGATGTTACATATTAAGTTCTGCTCTCGACTGTTTCGGCGAAACTTTAATTCCACACTTTGGGCCTAAAAACAATGTTTTTTAATTACTTCCTGACAAAGCTGCGATGTTCCATCTGCTCCACGATATGCACCGTGTCCTCATCTGGAATTGATTTAATTAGATAAGGACGGCAGAGTCGAGTATGACGTCGCTTCCTGGTCATTTCTCTTTATTTGCTCTTATGAGCTTAGAAGATGTGAGGCGAAAGGAAGTCGATAAGCGCATCGCGATCCAAACTTCCAGTGAGAGGAAACTTCTCTGCTCCTTTGCCGCGTACGTCAAACCGATGGAGGGAGGAAATGGACAGGGCGAACGAGGGGGAGGCGCGGAGGGACGGAGGAAATACTGCTGATCGAGCAGATCGGGCGAGAAAGCATGAAATACTACATTGCGGAGGGAAAAGGACAAAAGCAGCCACCAGGGCCTGATGGTGTTGGCCTGACAGGGACGCGGGGGGTGGAAGTAATCGAGGGTCGCGCGGGCCAGATGACTGATCGGGGGACGCCGGGCAAAGCGACAAGTTTTTCGGATGGTAAATATTTCGACAGCGCTCGGTCGCACCGTGGAGGTCAAGCAAGCTCTGTTTTAAAACGCAATCAAGAGGCGCCTTTAATAAAACATCCCACACAAACACACGACGCTTTCTTCACGCACACACACGGAAAACTTCTTTTTCTTTTGCTTAATAGTCTCGTTTCCTCGTCGCAGCGAGGGGAAGTTGCCCTTAGAAAAAGGATAAAATTCAGGTCTGCTCATAAGCAGGTGGTGGACGTGACCGTGACAGTCACTGACATTTGCAACGATCCGCGTTTCACACATTTTAATGCAACAAAAAGCCTCCTCGGTCCTCCGCTCGTATCTGGTTTAAAGGGATTCTGATTCTTTAAGTGCTCTGCTGATGAAGGGAGGGAACAAAGTAAAGCAGGAAAAAAAAATCAGCTAAGCTTCCAGCTCATAAGTCTGGCTTCCCTCCAGATGGGATGAGTGTCTCACTGATATACAGCACGGGTGCAGGTGTGACGGTGCACATGGAGCTCTTCCACGTATCGCTGGCTGAACATCACTTGCTGCAGCTCCTGCAGACGCATCCAACTCAAACCCTTTGTTGACTACCCAGAGTGCCTCTGTTCTCTTTGTCCGTCAGCGCAGGTAGTCAAAGCGCACAGGCACACAAAGCCCGAGCCTGGTCCGCAGGCTTTCCGCTGGGCCCCTCCCCCCCGGCTCCTGTAAACTTGCCAGCCCGTGTCAGTTGGTGCCGAGCGGGGTTGGAAAAGCGACGTTCCCCCGTTTTGCTCTCACGTGGTCCGTAATAAGGCAGCTGAAGGGGTGGAGGGGAGAAGCGGGGCTTGTTATAGTGTCAGAGACGGGACTGGCCTGTCATCTTCTTTTACATTACTGCATGTCTGCAGGAAAGTTGATTAAAGCCCGAGCGGAGATGTGAACTCTTCACCTGCTCTGCCTTTCATCACCGTGCGGGTGGCGAGGTTAGCGTGGCGCTCCCTGCCCCGCTTCGCCGTGCTGTGTATGCACTGAGATTATGGCCATGAAGGCTGCATTACAGTGCCCCCAAAGGGTAATCAGAAGCTGGGTGGGGATAGGGTGGCCTGGATGTGGGTGGCTGCAAAGAGCTGGATGGTGGGTGCTCATTCATCAAACACCTCCAGGATAACCTCCCTCCTCTTCCTTTCTTTCTTTCTGTCTGTTCCATCAAAAACGTACCGTGCATGAGAAAGCCTCCTTGCTTTGAGCTTGAACCTTCTGCACTGTCCTAGTGACAAATTAGCAGTTATAATGAGCTGCAATCCAGGGCTCAGTGCTGCCATCAAAAAGAGCCCTTGGGTCCCAGGTAGACTCTGTTCCAGGACCACTGGTGTGTTAAAGCAGTGAAATGCACACCCTAGACCTCAAAGATGTACCGGCTGAACTCTTGACCCCCCCAGCCCCCTCGCATTGGTCTCTCCTGACACGGTTCCTTGGAGCCGTGTCTCCTGATCCCAGAAGCCATTCACCCGTTTACCCATTTTGAAACAATAAAATGGTCACAATGACTTCTTGGACCGGATTCAATAGGTACTTGAAGAGAAGGGAAACCTGCTGAGATTGGCTTAAATGATGAAAACTATTGTGCTCAGAAAGAATCAATTGGTGCTTTTCAGCGTAATTCGATTCTTTTCACAAAGGGGTTTGGGAGGCAATCTGAAAATGGAAATGCCACTTTGCTTGGAGTGGGTGCGGGGGAGGTGAAGGGGGGGTTACTTTGCATGGCGGTACAACACCTCCTAAGGACAGTACACCTTTCAGTCATGTCGCCGCGCGTCTTGCAAATCACCGTTGAGTTTGTGCTGAGCGTGACAAAACTGCCCTGAAGTGGGTTATCGTTTACAGACAATTACAGCGACGTGGGCGGCCGCACTTTAAACATGCCTCTGTTTGCACCTTTCACAAACCGCACTCCTTTAAGAGTGCGATATTAAAGAAATGTAATACACTCAGAAGTTCAGCTGGGACTGCAGATCACTCCTGCTTTATCTGTTTTACAGAGAACGTGAACGCTGCCAGTTCAGATAGCCACCAGCAGCCAGAGAGCCTTACAGGTATTCAAGGTTGGGGGGCTGTGTTTCATATGGTTGCATAAGATATAAAAAATGTGACATCCTCAGAATAACAGCATGCTGTTATCTAAAAGCGCAGAGCTACAAATTGGTACATTTAGCTGCTTTGATAAAAGTAGGCCAGAGGGCAATGATGGCTCAAAGTGCAAGGAACTTTTTCTTGTTCTCTTTAATCAAATCTGGCACCTTTTTTTCCTCCTGGATTAACGTCTTCTACGTTTTTGTCTGCACAACCTAGTGGACCGACTGCATTAGTTAATAAAAAAAAAAATCACGTGCATGCGGTGAACCTGCAGAAATCGGTGCAGCTATTCAATGGGAGAGAAAAGAGATGCAAGAAGCCAGCTTCCCTCTCAAACGCCAATCCAGCAGGATGTCGCTTATCTCTCTGGCTGGCAAAGTGCGGTTAAGGCTCCGGTCAGCATCCTTAACCGCTATCTGTCACTCTGCCTCCTTTCCTTTCACCCTCACCTGCCTGCCCCTTTGCTGCTCTGGGAGCGGCTCGGTTTCAACCTGGCTGTGGTTGCAAACGAACAGGATGAGGTGGACGGGGGAGTTGGACTGAGTCTGAGTCAGGCAGGCGGGCGGGCGGGTGGGAGGGAGGTTGTTAGAGGTTAACCCATGGGGCTGTTCAGTTCAGGGGCCCCTTCTCCTCTCTCTCTCTGTCTGTCTGTCTGTCTTGGCAAGAGAAGAGGCAGCGTCTGCTGCTGCATCATTAATGAAGGCGGTCGACGCCCCGTACAGCCGTGCCCGGCAGCTAAAGTCTCTGCTGCCTGCCTGCTGCCTGCCTGCCACCAGCCTGCGAGTTTGAAAGAGAGGCGCTGTAGTGTATATCCCCACTATGGTAATGACAGCGGTAAAGCCAGGTCTCACTCTACTTTGGCAGCTCATGCTGAATAATCAGCCATGACGAATTGAACACCTCGGGAGATGGAGAGGGCTGGCACGCGGTGGTCTCCGTTGTGAAGTAATATTCAAAAAGGATCGTGTGAAACTTCTGAACATGAAAGCTGCTGTCTTTGTCAATGAAATTTAATCTCAACCAAGCAAGAACAATGAACTAATTAAAAGATTTTTTTTCCTTCTCAGAATTCAAGTTTGACTGAATGCTGGATAACTTGCATCTCAAAGGGAGATGGAGGCTCAGTCAGAGGCTGTTTACTGTAAAATGCACAATGGAGACAGACAGAAAGGGGGAAAAAAATACCTCTAGTCTCCTTTCATCTACAGTGAAGACAACCATGTCACAATTGTTGCCTCCTCAGATTTCCTGATCAAAGTGCCTTAGTTCAGTTCCAAGCCTTCAAATCGCATCCATACTTCATTTTGGGAGTTGAACTCTCCGTCAGTGCAATCGATACTCCTTTTTGATTTTGGCTGAAAATTGCCACTTCTCAGAAATCTCAGCGCGCAGATGACAACAACATATAAACAGTATTTAGAGCCCCAACCTGTAATTCAGAGATAAACACAGGGTAGCCCCACTAAAGCATCCGAAGCAAAGGACAGAGAGCCGTAAATCTGAGGCGCGACGCGAAACGCTCCCGTGACAAAAAGCAGCGCTGCAAGGTCTGACGGTAAGTTACAGTTTGTCAACATTGACTGAATTCATTTTTGTTGCCCACCGAGCCTGAAGGCCACACGCGCCGAAACTCAGCCTCCATTGTTCAAAAGTGTGCATGCAGATGGAGGCGTGCGGAACGAGCGGGAAATTTATGCGCTGCAGCACAAAATGAAACTTTTACAACCTGCGCTTTTACGACCGAGTAGATTCTTATTTTGGGAAATTGTTAAACTTGCCTAAAAAACGGGATGTAAATAATGTTCGTCCAATGGAAAGCGAGCAGCACGCTTTAAGCTGGGAGCACGATGTGTGGCACAAAGCGTGAGGGAGGTTATTAGATAATGGAAAATCGACTCAACTGACTAAAACATCAAAACCCTTTAAAATGAACTAAATTAGGCATATGGGATGAAACTTATGAGGTATAATTCATTTGTATCCAGCCCACTGAACCATTAGGAAATGATAAATGTATTTATTTTTACCTGGCAATCAGAGAAAAATACATTTAAACAAAGATTAATTTTAGATTTCTCAAATAAATCCCCTAAAAAAGTATTAGGGTAAGTGGGGTCGTGTAAACACCCAAAGGTTGACACAACTGAGAAATTAAATATGACTAATAGAAAGAGTAGAAATGGATCAGACCCCCAAAATAAAACTGATAATGACATAATTCAAATAACCTACAACGGCAAATTGGACGAGTGAAAGCTGGCGTCCAAAAACCCCAACACATCATCAAAGACGTTTTTTTCTTTACTTCTTTTACGTAATCAGAAATTAATTCTGCAGGATCTGCAGAGTAATCAGCGTCTGGACTGAGCAGTGCACAGCAGACACAGCTCGCTCTTCCTCGTTACTATTAAAACAAATAAAATTATATATTTGTATTGGGTGGAAACGGCTGAAAAGGATGAAGGCAGAAGTTAATTTCAGCTGCGGTTTATTCCTTTTACTGCGCTGTAGTCTTAAACAAAAAGCTCGAGGATATTTTTGCATATGAAAGGTAATTAGTAATAAAAGTAGTCAACCCAGCCAGTGAGCCTTCAAAGCCTTTGTTGTTTATGTCGACAAGCTGCCTGAGCACATCAAAAATGTTTAAGTTGGCCACTGTTGACTTTCATGAATCCATTTATTGTCATAAATAGAGTGGGCGGGCAGGAGGTGTGCAGCTACGTGAAACTGTTGAATCACTTTACTTGTGTGACATACGGAGCGGACAGCGCGGTATATAATACGCCAAGTATAGACTCTGAGAAGGCCGTTAAATATTTTATTGCACACCACCTGTTTTGGAGCAGAGCGCTCGGGCAGTCAACCTGAGAAAGTTGCCCAGAATCACAAACATTTTCTTGCACTGTCAGCAGGGTCAACTGAAGAGTAGAAGAAGAGTAAAAAAATTGTGAAAATACCAAACTTTAAACAAAAACACATCCACTCGCCGAAAACTGTGAAACGCTCAGATGTGCTGAGGAAACGGACATCTGTGCTTGTCACTTCCTTTTAAACTTGAGATATTACAGAACCGACTCAATGCTAATCGACATATGAATGAAGCGGCGAGGCGAGCTCATTCAGGAAGTGTACCAGCGCGGCCCTTCGCTCCCAGAATAGCCTCCAGCTTTACTGGATCTTTGGCTCTTTGTTAGCACTTCGCCTCTAGCCTCAGCTCGCTACGTTTGTGCAAAAAGCCACAACGAAAGCTCTTCCCTGTAAAAAACGCTTGTTTTTAGAGGGAAGAGGCCGAATCTGATTCAACTTCAAAGGATTAGAGCGACAATGGAGAGCTCGTGCGCTCGCGCGTGCGCGCGTTCGGGAGCGGTCCCTGCCCGAGTGGGAATGAACTGCTCCAGAAAGGCCAGGGCCTTGGCAAGGTAATTAACCGAGGGTGCTTGTTTCACATGGCAGAGTCCATTAAGTGCCATGTCACGCTGATGTCAGGGTAAAGGTAGTGCGCGCACACACTCTCGCTCGCTCAGGAACGCACACATTCTGCTTTCAAATAGGAGCAGGAGCATCCGGGGTGGAGATAGTGCAGCGAGAGCGACTGTGGAAAACGAACTGGGAGAAGCAGCTGTGGCTCCTTTGGGCTCTCTAACCGATCCCTCCCTAATCAGCAATCCCACTCCCCCACTCCAGGTCCAGCCATCGATCGGCAGCACTACCACCACAGCGCTGAGATGAGGAGCAGGGGGAGAAGTGGATGTGATACCCCTCCGTATACCCTCTAATTGCCCTGCCTGGGTTACCACCAGCACCACCCAGCTATCCCGGGAAAAAAAAAGGCCCCTGCAGTAACTGACGGAGCAACTGCCTCGACCTAAGCCCGTTAGGTAAGGATGACCACACCGAGTTGGGAAGGGCTGCGTTAACCGAGGGAGGAAGCGGGCGCAGTTGGCACCATAACCGCAACGGCGAACAAACCGCGAGGGCGCCGTACGCCCGAGAGTCTAAGTACCAACACACACCGACGCGTATACCTTCCTGTGCCTCTCAGACTTCTGCTTCATCTCAGATAACGCCTTCCCCACTGAAGAGACTTCCACGCAAGCTAACCGAGGTTTATCTCCCACTTAACAGATGAGCCAAAGGAAACAAGAGAGGCACTCGGGGACTGAGCGAAGAGAGGCGAGGTGGGGACAAAGAGGAGGTAGGAACAGAGAGAAGCGGAGCAACAAAGCACCAAAACAACAGGCGCAGAACAAAAAAGGAGGCAGGAGTTAATTTTAAACAGAACGCACTGGTGTCTGTGTCAGCTTAAGGTGAGGCTGCTCGACGGGAGAACGCGAAGGACGAGATGATCACTGGAGGCGGCTTTCTCTGACGATCACGCCGAGCGCTGCCTTAAACTTGATTGCGCCGAGTATGTGTGTGTGTGTGCGAGCGGTGGAGCGTGGCAGAGCACGTTGACGGATGGATGTGCGCCTGCAGTCCTATGAGCCGCCGTTACGCTGCCCAGAGCAGCACTGCAATTAAACGAGCAAAGGCCTGGATGCTAAGACCGGAGGAGCAGGGGCCAGAGAGCTTTGGACGCCAAGTGCTGAACTGAACACTGTGCTGATTTGTGCACTGACTGTCCCCGAGAACAGGGCCATGTATTTTTAATCAATGTCAAAGTGATGAAGTGTGTGTTTGCCACAAAAAATCCCCTGACAAACACAAATAGAGAAAGACAAACTCCCCGAGGGGCCCCTTCGTGCACGCGCGCGCACGAGCGTAAAGCCTCGGCAGAACATTCCAGCAGCTGACCCGAACAGCTTCCTCGATATTACTTGAAGTGCACTACCTGGTATAAAAACGTCTTCATTTGTATTACATAACACGCACATGAAAAGCAGCCTAATCCAGAACGCAATTAACATTTTTAATAACAATAAATACTCCTCGGATAAGTGGTCGGCTGGCCGATAATTAGAAATTGGCGGATCTATGGCCATCCCTCAAGACAGACACATGCTGACGTTACTGCAGGTTATCTGGTATTGGGAATCATTCCTGAAGCATAAACAAGCCAGGGAGATAGGCTGGCTGCCCTCCAACAGCCTGTCTCCTCAATTTTACAGGCCTCTTTTCCCCTTTCAGCCAATTCAGCCCCAAATATCGATCAGCAGAGAGAGAGAGAGAGAAATTGAAAGAAAGAGATGGGTAGAAAAAAACGGAAAGAGGGGGGGATTGAGAGATGGGATGGAGAGAGGGAGAGAGCGGAAATGGAGGCCAAAGAGGTTAGGCGTGTGTGTAAGTTGGAGAAAGTTTTTCAGCACGTTTCGCACACGCGCACAAGCACGTGACACGAGCAGAAGATGGTGGAGACTGTAGACGAGCACAACGAAGCAGGTGGGAAAGGATGAGAGATTGTGTTGTGTCTCTCGCAAACAGACGTTTGATACTGAAAGCCGTGGCGCCTTAATCAGATCATTAACCCAAAGACCGTTGACCTAAGAAGAATGCTCCGTGATCCCTGACTGAGACGCGGAGCATTAAGGAGGCTTCTGGATGATTGCTTCAGAATTATGGGACCGCAGAACGTAGGCAGGCGGGCTTGTGGGCATAAATGAAGCCACAACCACATTTCTGTGATGCATTATTCTCATAAGTTCTCTCAGCTTTTATTGGACTCTTTACACTCCTGCCCCCACCGCTTGGACTCCACCGTACTGTATGTAATCTGACAAGAGGCTTCAAGGGCTTGATTCGATTACATGAAATGAAATTACAACACATTCGATGCGCAAAAGCACTCTGCCTTATCAAAAGGACCGATTGGAGCGCTGCTTAAAGAAGTGCCAGATGTTATACGGCGAATGGCTCCGAATCATCTTATGGCCAATCAGCAACGGTGCATCCTCCGGCGGCGAGCGAGGAGGCGGAGAGGCAAAAAAAAGTGGCAAGTCAAAAGCCAGGCTGTACATAGTTTTACACACTATAAAATATTCATTTGCTAAGTGGTACAGCATTTTGCCCTTTGAGAGGTTCATGCATTGTTTAGGCAGCGGAGCAGAGGAGAAGGAGGCTGGATGGTGGTGGAGGAAGTGCTCGGTAATGGGGCCAAACAGGAGTGCTGATTTATGTGCACAGTCACCGAGGTAAAAGCGAAAAAAGAGGGACAGTAAAAAGGGGGAAGAAGCTGCGTTTCGCCAATGCTCTATCTCCAAAAGCAGTTCGCCTCCTCTGCACTGCACCGTGTTTGGCCCAGCTATCGCTGCACAAAAAAGTGTTCGTGACATGCTGAGAGCTTCGACGAGGCCACGGTTCAACTTCTCCTAAAATGCATCTACTAGATTTTTAATTGCGTGTGTTCTCGACTGTCGATTAAGCCGAAGATGAAAAGCCACCTCTGGGACTGCTAGCATCGCTGACTGATTCGCAGTATGCGCTTCTGACAGGCGTGCGGCCGCTCTGTCTCAATGCGAACCGCGCGATACCGGCGCGGCGGCCTCGTGGAACCCTCCCGCAGCCTTAACGCTAAAGTTATGTCAAGCATCGAGCGACATAAGAATGAAAACCGAGGCTAGGCAAAGACCGCGACGGGCTCAAACTGAATTCTCTAAACGCTGTTGGTGGGTTAAAGCATTGTCAGCAGATTTACCTCCCACTGTCTTTATACCAGACCCCCCCCACCGCCCCACCGCCCCAGGCCTGTAATGCAGTTGCCCCTCCCTGCAGCCACAATAGTGTAGGCTAATGTTTGGACCCGAAGTGGTCGCCACATTCCCGGCAAACACAACCCAATCTTTAACCTCTTTGCAGTGTGCATGATATACTTTGCAAGCAGGGGCCAAGGTTTTATCCATTATGAATGAGACCCATATTACTCTAGGCATTAGCAATGTATGAGCTGGGCTTTAGAAACACAAGGTCTGGGGTTTTTCTGCCTCCTTCCCCACCACTCCTTCTTCGCCATACTCTTTTTTTTCTCCTTCCCAGCCACGTGCTGCTGCTCTCACACAGCCTCCCATGGATGCCCTGACTTCTGCCTGACAGCTCATCTGGCCAAGTCCAATCGGCAGCTTCTCGAATACGCCGAGTTTGAAGAGGCAGGACCGCGCCCGCGGCTAAAGCTCTCCACTGATCTCGGCTTCGCCCGCTCTCCAGCTCACCGCTCCTAACCTGGCCAACCCTTGACTCAGCTCCATCGCTCGCACTTCACTGTCTTCCTCGGTCTGATCTCGGTGCATCCACAGTCTTTGTGATAGTATCTGATTTCCCAAGGCCAGCCGGCTGAAACTTTAATGAAACGTAAGCATGAAGAAAAAGGAGCAGCATCACGACTGAATATGTTCTATTCTTACGATCCCCATAGCTTACAGCTTTCGATGCATATTTCATAATATTGTGAGTTGTTTAGTTTGCTGGAAAAAGTCAGACTGCGACAGCATGTTGCCGACATGTGTTGCGGATGGTTTAATTTCATTCCACGACTCCTTCCTCGACCGATCTGAGCAACAAATCAATGCGGGCAGAGCTGGCGACGGTGCGATTGTGATGACTGGAGCATCTTTTACTGCTTACTTTTAGAATTCTGGCGGTGTGTAGTTAGGTGGGAAGATGGAGCAAGCGTTCCCAGTGGGGCCTGGGACTCCTCAGGGCTGCAGCCCTCATCTCCACCTCCTCTTTCCATTCCCTACTGTGGGACAACGAGATTACAAATGCCCCCGGGGATAGCCCAGCTCCCGGCAGGCGCCACAGTCCCCTGCTGGCTGCTTCAATATCCCTCTCTGGTCCTAACACGGGTCAGCCTGATAAAAATTATGTCTCATTTATAAATGAACAAAGCAACGTGCTGAAGCCATTAACCTCTAGTATAGTGTTGCTTCGCATTACTAGACAACTGCAGTGTAATTACTGAGCAACACGGCTCGGACGTGGTAGATATGTGCGGTTTCAGAGCCCATTAATAGTTCGATGTACAGAATGTTATTAGCTACAAGGTAGAATATGAGCGCTTTCCCCATGTTGTCCCCGTGTAAAAAGGAAATTAACATAGTTTCAGCTGCGTTTCAGCCACAACAAATAACGCAGGACAGGAAGGAGTGCGGTGAGCAGCCGAGCGGCAAGAGGCCTGGACGAGGCCTATTATGACAGGAAGCTCGACTCATCAGCCATTCAGGGTGCGGTAAGAGGAGACATAAATCAATGGCGTGCCAATTATGACACCGCACTGAGCTGTGTGAGTGCAGGGAATTAGCCGCACAAATCTCAGTATCAGGTTCAGGAGATGGGCTGCTCTGGACCGGGGAGGCAACGCCGAGGAAGCGCCGCGGGGAGGAGAGGAGGGAAGAGCAGAAGTAAACACTGAAATGTGAGGAAACTCGTTAGGGTTGATAAGGAAAAAGCAGTTATCTCTTTAGGTCGTTTTCAGCCTATAAAAACAGTATCATACATGGATGGGGGGGAAAATGCAAGCCCCCGTTGTCAAGTGCTCACTGAACCACACAAAACCATTTGAGGTGAATACTGTAAGACTGTAGTCGCCACACATCAAGCACAGCTCTCATATTTCATTCTCTCACGCTGAGATTTCTCTCTTCCAAACATTAAACTCCACCTGACACCTCCCCCACTACACGCTCGCACGCAGCCTCGCGTACTGCAATCAAGCAGGCATCCGAGGCGGGCTCTGGGATGCCGGGAGCGCAGGTTTGAGGCAGGCGGCGGCAGCTTTCAGCTGGGCCCGAACACGATGCCTCGACACCGCCGCGTACGCAGCTGTATCCCAGAACTTAGATTCTGATTAAATGGAAACAGAACAGCCCATTAAAGTCATTAACATACATCTCGAGTATGCGTGGAGGGGGATGTGCACCAAAGGGTGTGCGCGCACAGTAATGTAGCGCATATATTAAGAAAAGATCCGCAGATAGGACTTGAAAGAGCATATCTTGCGAAAAGCTTATATATATTATTTATCGCTCAGACATCAAAAAGGAGACTTTGTAATGACCTTTTTAATTCATATGCAAAGGTAATGCAGATTCTGGAAATGGAAATTTTCAGAAGCGCAGGCGCAAGAGGCTGCAGCCTCACTGTCCTGGCCTGGCCTGGCATGCGTTTCCATTTCACAGCTGCCAGTATCTTTAATTTAATGTCACAGTGGATATGGTACCGCTTTATCTCACGGCCCATCGCGAAGCACACACGCCTCTTTAAATTTCGAGCTTAAGATGAGGTAGTTATCTGGCTTGTGTGGGGGGGAAAAGGAAAAGAAGAATACGTGACGAACGTTTAGGAACGTTTAGGCGCAAACTCATCGACAGGACTCAACAGTATTAAGTTTTCAGATTTTTTTTTTCTTCATTTTCTTTTTTTAATAATAAAGAAAAAAAATCTAATAGCGTAAGACATTATCCGAGTTCTATTAGATCATCCTTCGCAGCATTTATCAAACACGTCCCTCTTAAGTCTCAAACCACTACTAAAATCCTCCATTAAAAACACCATGCGTGGCATTAAGACAATCTACTAATCTGCAGTTCTTGACGTACCCGTTTTTTTATTATTATGATGGATTTACCAGCGAGCAGCAGTTTTCTAAACAGCCCGTAAGCTGTGGTGACATCTTCCCAAATATAAGATTTGAACACAGAAGTTTGGTTTTAAAATCTGTTCCCTGCTATTACCAGGTCTGTCAAGTCAAGTCAAGTCAACTTTATTTATATAGCACATTTAAAAGACATCAAGTGTCGGCCAAAGTGCTGAACAGAGGAATAATATAATAAAAGAATTAAAATAGAAAGAAAACTTTGTAAGACATGTAATATCAGCGAGATCCAAAAGCCTTGGAAAATAAGTAGGTCTTGAGATTTGATTTAAAGTTTTCCAAGGATGGAGAGAATTTTATGAAGGGGGGGAGACTATTCCAGAGTCTCGGGGCGGCAATGGAGAAAGCCCTGTCACCTCTAGATTTGAGCTGGGAGCGTGGAACTGATAAAACCATCTGACTGGAGGAGCGCAGAGATCGAGTGGGCAAGTGCAGGCTAAGAAGATCTGAAATGTAACCTGGAGCCAAACCATGGAGGGCTTTAAAAACAAATAATAAAACCTTAAAATCAATTCTATGTTTAACTGGTAGCCAATGTAGAGATGCGAGTACCGGGGTAATATTCTCTCTCTTTCTAGTCCCCGTCAGGAGCCTTGCGGCTGCATTTTGAACAAGTTGCAGGCGTGACAGGCTTGAGTGACAAATACCTAAATAGAGAGAGTTACAGTAGTCAAGATGTGACGATATGAAAGCATGGATAACAGTTTCCAGGTCTTTAGATGACAGGATATTTTTGAGTTTAGAAACGCTCCTGAGTTGGAAAAAACTGCCACGAACAACTGAATTTATTTGCTTGTCCAGCTTGAGAGTGGAATCAAAAATGAAACCAAGATTTTTTACATGGGGATGTACATTAGCTGATAATGGGCCCAGATTGTTTCTTATGAGACTAATAGAGTCCTGCTTACCGAAGATTATAATGTTGTACCTCTGTCCCTTCCAGAGGTATTCAATTTTTGAAATTCAGAAAGAAAAAACATACAATTTCCCCTCTCTCGTCTTCTCGCTGTGACAAACATTAACATATAGTGAAATTCTGACCGGCTGTCAAAGATGGCAGATGGGGATGTATGTCTGATCGCTCGTCACCTCCGGTCCACGCACTGGGGAGCGGCCAGAAGCCAGATATTCCCAGTGAGCCTCTCGGGTCAGACTCCACCGTGCGGGTGCACGCTCGAGTCATCGGGCGTGGAGGTTTGTTGCCCGCGATCCCTGCTGATTTCGGTTTCTGCTCATTGGCTGACAAATCGCGGAAGTTTTAATTGTACGCTGACCTTGACGAAATGAACGGACATCATTTATCAATTAGGAGTGCAATGGGGTGATGTAGGGAGAAAGTGTCTGCTGACAGAATTATTTTTCATCTCATCTTCGGCTCAGTCAGCTCTACGCTGTACACCTTTAAAAGGGTTGAAACAATTTTCATCTTGCAGTGATGATGGTGGTTTTTTTATTGCTATTGCGTTTTTTTTCCTCGCTCGTAAAATCCCTCCCCTCGGTACGATCTGCCGCTGTTTACCAAGTATAATTCAAAAGGAGGGGAAAAAAAAGAAAGAAAGAAATGTAAAAATTGAGAGAGAGCTGGTATGACCAGCCTAATCTGTGCGTGGGCGCTTCACTGTGCTTGCACAGTATGGCTTTTCATGACATGAACATCAAATCCCCAGAGAATACAGCTGCCATGATGAGATGTGTTTTTATGGGGATTTAGGCTCCGGAAGAGAGATTTGAGTATTACCTATTGTCAAAAATGTGCAATGTTAGGAGAGCTGCAGCAATGGAGGATGGGGATATTAAACGGGCCTGTTAATGTTTTACACAGTGTTGTTGATGCTCCTGCAGACCTGTAAAGTCTCGACAATAACTCTCGCTGTTGAGTGGTGCAGGACACTTATTGAATGGTGGCGAGTGGGAGGTGCATGAAAGAAGATAATTCTGCTCTTCTGAGGGTTTGAAGCGGTTGCATCCTCCCCCCCCTACACCCTCATCGGCCGTTTCTTAGCGAGAGCAGTCTAGCATGCAAAGGGACATCGTTTTTCATCCCTCACAAAAGGCTCAGTGAGCCCTGTCTTTAACCAGCTAACAACAGACCAGACTCGCCTTTAGTTCTTCAGACATCCGAATGCTGCCGGCGTTCGTTGTCAGAGAATCGGCTCGGACCAGTTTTCTAACCCGGAGTGCAGTCCGGCAACGCACCCAGATAGACTGCGTGACCACGAGCCAGAGGAGCCCGGCGCCGACCTTTTGAATGGTGGGCTGCCATTCTCAAACACCGGGCCCCAGATTGACTTCGCCCTCAGCCAGATGAGAGCGCCCGCTCATGTGTGAACGGCTCTGACTGCTTGCATGGGCTCGCAGATCCAAATGCCCTGCAGGTCTCAGGGAGCATTTTACAGCCTGTTTAACAGTAACTTCAAAAATCCCCCTGTCCCATTTTTTTTCCACAAAAGAGATTTCTCAGACATCAGGCCTTGGTTGCTGATTGCCTCTGAACGTGGTGTTGATTAAAAAGTCAGCATTGTTCAGGCTTTCTTGTTTTCTCTTTCTTGTGGATCCTGGGAGTACAAACAGCTCGATAGGCTGCGTGTGAAAGTCTTCGGGCCTTGTGTCTGACGAGGAACCCGCGGTGAGAGAGAATGGGGCCTGCTCGCCCAGCTTTTGGAATCCAATAAAGTACTTTATTTCAGGGCTGGGGCCGACGTGAGGCTAATCTTTGATCTGAACTGGAAGCTGAGGGCTCCGGAGTGGGCCACGCCGCCCGATTATTTATGGGAACTTCAAAGGTTCCGCTGATCACACTTGTGTCTCTTATCTAGCGAGAGAGAAACAGCCACAACAACAAAAAGTGACTTTGCAAAGAGAGTGGAAATTCAGAGCACGGAGGAAGGTGGGGATAAAGGCGTAAGCATTTGAAATAGAAGGGGGAAGGGTTTGGTGGGGCTCTGCGGGGAGATCTCCAGATTAGGATGATCAGACCGATGTATACGGGCCATCTGCCTGGGAACGCGCCTCCGACTCCGGCCGAGAGACAGTCGGACCCGAGGAGGATAAGTATTGCTCCTCCTCCCCTCTCCGTTCTCATGGAAGAGAGGGAACCCTGCTCTCCTTTCCCCACCTGCCTCTCGCCATCTCCCTCACTTCCTCTCCACTGCTCCCCCTCCATCCCTCCTTCCACTATCACCGCCGCCACCTCCACATCACATCAGAAATGTGACTGGCCTCAAACTGCTGACTTGCTCACAGTCCATTGAGTTTCCTCTCCTTATCAAATTACAGCCACCTCAATAACCCACTCGCTGCAGCACGCCGGAAGAAATGAGGTTTTCTCCACCGCCCGCCCCTGGCACTGCACTCTTTCCCTTGCTTTTTTCTCCTCTCGCATTTTTCTTTCAAAAACAGCAGACAGGGTGAAGAAGGGGGGTGTAAAGAGGACGGAGGAGGGGGTTGAAGTGAATGTCGGCGTGTATTTTCGAGGGGGCGTAAGTTCCTAATGTTTCGTACGATGTGTGGAGGGGATAGGGACGGCCCTTCGCCTGCTGCACACTGCCGATTTGCAGACACGGGCAAAAGTCCAGATGGCGCCCACCTTCCGGAAATGCGTTTTTTACTTCCACCCCAACAAGTGCAGCGCCGCAGCGGCCCACCAACACCCCTTTTTTCCGCCACCTGTCCTCGAAAACAGGCCGACGTGCCCGCTGTCGCCTTCCCTTCTTACCCCCGTTCGAAAGAGAGCCGCCGCTATCTTGCCGGAGAAGGTGACACAGTCTCATCACCTGTTCTCCACCTGCAATGAGAGAACTTTGGGGAGCCTACGAAACGGACCGAGCAAGGTCATCCATCTCATTTTGCGAGCGAAGCTGCTGTTATTACAAAGTCAAAATGAAAAGCCTCATCCCCGGGTCAGCTGTCTGACAGGTGATGGATGTCATTTAACCTTCCCAGCAGCTGGTTACTGGTTCAGATACCAAAGCAAATATGGTTGAAAACACCTCTCCGAGCCCAGATCCATTTTCTCCTGACGTGACATAGCTGGCATCGAAGAGTAATTGATTTATTTTTAACATCGATGTTTTTTGAGGTCGTAATTGCGCCGGCGTTGCATGCAAATGAGAGTTCGGATGAATTTACGGGAAGTTGTGCACACCTCCCCTGCACGCGCTGCTCCTCCGATGTGAATTAACATCAATATTTATCTTAGTTCTATTATCCAATTCTTACCTCATTCACATGCTAATTGCTACAATTACCATTAAATAAGGGCCCCAGTTCAGAGGAAATAACCTGCTGCTGAGCACTCGAATCACTGACTCGTCACCTGTGTGCACAAAATGCAAACACACCTACGCAGCCACAGCCAGAGAGGAAAAGAAGAAACAGGAGGTATGTTAACATCTGCCTCGCGGTGGGTTTTTAAACCTCAAACTACCTGACAAAACTACAGCGCAGCCACGAGTTGAGACGCGTTTCGGGGAGCTCTTCCTGTCAGCGGCATCACGAGTGGTTCTCTGAAACAAGGAGACAGCGAGAATAACTGATTGCAAGAGGAGCCCAAATTGAGAATGAACACTCATGTATAATGATTGGATGCAACCCAGGGAGGGTTAACATGAAAGCCCAGCAGAGTGCCAGCCCCAGTTACCTGCAGAGCCGCAGTCAATGCGCTCTGCCTTCACCTGTTTTATTGGAGACGACGCCGGCGTGTCAGTGACAGCGAATGTCCAAGTTGAGTGCGAGTAGATTAGATTAACTCCCCTGTGAAAGAGCCTTGTCTGCTTCCATTGTGCATCCTGTCTAGTTAAAACGACACAGGTATGCCATAGCAATAAGCAGGTGCGCTGACATCGGAGTCGTGTTGGGAACGCTGACACTGATTGGAAAACCTATAGAGTATTCTTCAAACGCAAACACGCGGCTGACGTGCAGCTTCCACCGACCCTAAAGCAACGCTCTTACGCTAAGATCGAGAGAGCGATTCGTAACTGCCGCTGGGGTATAAACTGTACTGCGCTACACCCACCGGACTCTGCGCGCGGTCCCTTAAGGGGGGTTCGGCTGTGCAAAGACATCCATTTTTTTAAATGGTGGAAGACAGCAGGAAGGTGTTATTGAAAAAGGCCTCATGAGGAGGAAAGTCTAGAGGCACTGACTGCAACCAAAATAAAGGCCTAAAACCTAACTGGATAGAGACACAGAGCTCAGTGCTAACTGAGTTGTAAACTTCCATTGCCCCGGGGTGCAGCCATATCCTGCTCATCAGATCAGCCTGTAACACAGGAGGGTGAATTCAGACGTCGTCGAGAAGACAAAAGGAATAAAAGCAGAAAGGAGCAGAAGGTGAAAACAAAGAGAATCCAGATCTTCTGGCTCGTGCACTTTAATTGCAGTTGAAAGTTTTTCAGAGAAAACGTGATCCAAAGACGCTGATCTTTCTTCGCGTGCAAAAAGTTTCTGTTTCAGTGCATGCAGAGGGCTAACCTCGCTGCAAAAGAAATATGCATGAATAATGAGTACCAGCGTCACAGCTGTCTTGCCTTCAGGTCCGGCCCCGCGCACACACCGCGCAATCCGGGGAGCTGATGACCTTTGCTGATGGCAGAATACCTCAAAGCGAAGGCCTCTGAGTCGTAAAGTAGTAGACACCCCGCGCGAGATCTATTAGTTTGCTCTTTTGTCTGTAATAATCCTGACAGAACAAATAATACGCAGGCACATTCAGAGCAAAATCATTCAAAGCGATGCTTTGGGAACGAACGTGAAAATAAATTCTGTTTCGATAAATCGACCTGAAGCGAACGGAGGCCGCGGAGTGGATGGATACCAAGAGCGCTGTCTGTCTTACGCACACAAACCTCCCTCGTAAATTATCTCGAGCAATGTAGAATTTATGAGGCAGAGATATCTCACTGCCAGCCTATCATTTCCATGGCTCTGTCGCCGTAATTCTCTCCAAAACTGCCCAAACCCATAGATAAAAATGGACACTGCAGCTGCAGATGAAAAAGTGCAAAGAGGCGAAAATGGACAATAAGCCAGTCTGGATGAAGAGACTGTGGGTGACTCAGGTGACCACTGCATCTGTAAAAGCGAGCAGGAAACATGCAGAAAGAGAGCAGAGGAGAGGACAAGTGTGACAATTAGAATTTGCTCTGTTTACGTTGCGTGAAATCAAGTGTCGGGGGAATCTGGCCAATTGGAAGATGAGTCAAATTGCCAGGCATAGGCTGCTTACATCTTTACCTCAGCTGGCGCGGCTCCTCTGCTCGACAATGGCTCTTACCTTTTGAAATATGTGTTTGTGTTTCCCTGTGTCAGTGGGAGTGTATGTGAGTGTGTGTGAAGAGATTTGGGGGAGCTTTTAGAGCGCTATCATAGAGTAGGTGGAGGACGGTGGAGTGTATCAGAGAGGGCAGTCCGCACATGCTGCCCTGTGAGATTGGATTCTCACCCATGAAATGTAAGCACACAGAAAAACGCTCGGCAGCAACAACCTCCAATTTACACAGCAATTTTCCACTCGCTCGCGACGGAACCAAATCGCATTTGTCTCCCCGCCGTTGATACCGCGCCGCCCTAGAATTTCATTCATATCCAGTTAATTAGCACTTTTGCGCCGGGCACCAGAAAGAGCAATCATTGGACAAAAAATGTGCAGAGTAATTTATTACAGTTTATTACAGTTCATTGAGGAAGACGGAACGTGTTGGATATTAGAACGATTACTTGTATTCGCGCTGATAGCAGTCGGCGTGACAGGAAGACGCCAAAACAACAACAAAAAAAAGTTATTTACCAAAAACAGCTGGACAGATAAATTAGGCCCTTTCTCTACATAACAGTATCTCCCCGACTGCAGTGTTTCAACATTTCTGGGTGAAAAGCGACGTCTCTCAAGCTTTACTCCCTCCTTTGAAAACGTTAATTGCTATTCATTACTCGCTATTGCTGAATGATAACAATGTTGGGAGTTACAATTCTGAGTCATTAAATTAGCAGGAAGGGGCTGAATAGGAGGGGTGGGCAATAGAAAATCCTCATCCCCGTTAAGCCTCGCCTCTGTGTTTAAAGGGTCGCTTCATCCAAATTGGATTTTTTTTTACTAATCTTTAGTAGTATCTACCCATGCAGATTTCTCCTGTTCGATTTGGCTACCACGGGCGTTACTAGACATAAAACCACCGGGGCACAACTGAAATTGCACTTTTTTGCCCCCCTTGGTGGATTAAAATCTGCTATATGGACTTCCTTTGCTTAGCTTGCTGTTACTGCTGTTGTCCTGCTGCTGCAACAGTAACAATCCTACAGGTTTTAATAAAGATGTATTTTTATCGTAGTCTAGAATTTCAAGATTTGTGTTTTAGGCTTCAAATCAGAGAAAACTGGACTAAACTGAGTGAAGAAATAAGAAAATTAAATAATTCGAAGCAGCTATTTATATGCAAAGTATAAAATATAGCAAGTAAAAGTGTCCTGGGTTTAACCCTTTAAAGCCGGTCGGAGCGGGCACGCTCCGTTTTGCGTAACTATTTTTAAATCCCGGTAGAACTGGAACCACGTAAGCTAGCGCAATAATTTTTTTTGCATATGAAACCGGAGGAGTTGTACTTACATCTTATGCCATCAGCTTGTCAGCTTGCCATGAGCCTATACTGGTGTTTTTACAAGTTATGTTTGACTTTATGACTTTCTGTGTCGTTTCTGGGATGCTTAGGACTCATATTGCACTGCTGGAAATAGTTTATTTTGATGCATATGCTGTTTTTTTGCAAATTTGCATTATAATATTTATTTTCGTTTTTCCTGCAGTATATAAAAATTGGTGTATTTCAAAAATTAAACTATGAAGACACTCAAAATAAATTTCCTGTGGTGGGAAACTATGTTGTGCAACTTTTTTGTATTTACAGTTTTGAGGGATAAGCCTCTTAAATTTCTCTAACTAGAAATATATGTTAAAAAAACAAAAACGATTTTCAATTTTTTGTAGTTTATTGCACTTTTTTGCAATTTATGTAATTACTATGCACTTAATGCAGACATATTATTATAATTTAGGCTTTAATGGTTGTATTGATGTATATCAACTTGAAATGCTTCCAAAAATGGCTCCACAACATGTAAAAACATAATATCAGCTCTGGCGGACTTGGTTCTATGGTAGGTCTTAAAGGGTTAACATCAATTTTAAACTTTTTAGTTAGTCTGGATGCGTGTTTCACAGGTGTCAACAGCTCGCTGTCGTGCACGGACCTGAGGTTAGCCGTGCTGCTTTGTCTGGCGGCTGATGACTTCTCCTGTAACGCAATAATACGGGATCTACTTTTACTTGAGCTGCTCAAAATACTGAAAGAAGAAAGATTATAAATGTTATAAGCAATCAGTCTTTGCCAAAAGAAAATCTGGTTAATACAACGAGTCTGCTGTCCACATTTTTCTTTCATGTCTTTAGTAATTGTTCCCTATGCAGCAGCAGGAAAAACATCATATTCACCTTCCTTTTATTGACTTGCAAAGAAATTTCTCAAAAAAAGAAGCTGTTTTAATAAAAATCCCATGTTTGAAAATTTTTATTTTATGTAGTTTGAAAATATTTTTGCTTAATATGGTCTGCGGCGACTGTAAATTACTGGCCAGAGGAATTAGACGGAGAGGTTGAAGTGCACAGTTGGCATACGAAAGGTCTTTAATGGAGCCGACCGATCCACTGAGTCTAGATTTCTGGTGCCAAAGCTGGTAACAAATATTAGAGTGTGGAAAACTAAAAATCAATACACTGGTCGGCTGTGATGACGAGCCGGCTTCAAAACGATGGGACGAGGAAATAAGAAGAAGAAATATGGAAAACATACCAGAAAATGCCTTTTTGGGACACGTGCGTTTCAATGACGTCATAAAGTATTGTAGTGGAGTTCAAACTTGGAACAAAAAAAGCCAAATCAAAATAGCTGATCAGCTAATTGCTTGAATGAAGGTTGTCTGTAAGTCCAAAGTACCAAATGTGACTATATGTGCAAACTTATCAGCTAGTAATTAAAAGTTAACCAGACTCATCGTGTCTGAATGGCACAGATTTATATTTGCTTTCTTACAAACAAAAGAAGGAAACTGCTGTTGTTTCCAGAGCCTCGTAGCACCGCTTCTAAAGTATCTGCATTGCATCCAAAAACAACCAACTAAGCAACAAAATGTTATAGAGACAACACGCGCACGGATCCTGATGTAGCTGCGATAGGCCCGCACGTGCACGTCAGTCAGCCTCGAGTCTTTAACGCTGAAGCCCAGGTGGTTTCCATTCCTAGCCGGCAGGGACGGATATCGGAGACAAACATTAAATTTGTCAGCTATCGTTCTGCGATGTGTTAAATCTGCAGCGTAAAACGATCCCTTCAGGCGGTGAAAGTAATTACACAAACACTGTCGACCCCCTTCTAAGTTTTACCTCCATAGGTATCACGGCTGCTTTATGTAAAACGATGCAGGTACGCACCGATGCCGCCATTTACGCGCTTTAAATCTACCAAATCCTGCAAAACGCAGCTTCACCCGCCTCTAACGTATATAATGTTCAGTGCACGAGCTTCAAACGCACTAACACTGTGACACGTCTCAGTGTTGCATTTACAGAGACGGCAAAATATCACTAAAAGTAAGAGAGATGGAAAAAAACCTCATTTTTCTCAGTGTAATTTACTTGAACCGACCCATTAGGCCGAAACACAGTCAACCTGACAGCGACCCTCGCCATCACCGCTAATGCAGCACCCGCCCGGCAGCTCCGGCAGCGGCTGCTTGTGCCACAAACACGCACGAGAACATTCCTTCATTAAAGTGGCCGCGCTCGCCTCCGTCTCTGCACAAAAAACGCCGCCCGCTCGCAAACACACACTGCGAGGTGGACGCGCGCGCGCCCGCGAAGGCTGTAATCTGTAATTTGTAAGTTCCATTTGTTTTTAACACACACCAAAGCAGTGGTCCTGTGGGACCTAATAAAACCTCATAAGCACATGGAGAGGAAGCCCGAGGCGCTGCTCTTTCCCACAGATCTCACCTTGATAGATGATTTTAGAAAAACACAGAGGCGTGCTCCACTAACAAAGTGCTGCGAGAAAAAGCAGTGATATTTAGACTCTCCATCTAAGGAGAGGAAAAGCGAGGAGGAGGAAGAGGAGGAGGAGGGAGGGCGGCTCTGATTTGAGGTAAATTACATGAGCTTCTCTCCTTTCTTACCGATTACCCAAAGCAGAAGCAGAGTAATCAGCGAGATACCTGTTTGGCTGCCTGCGAGGAAAGAGGCAAAACAACGCTTTTCTCTCTCCTGCTGCTCACGCAGTGCAGAGCTCAGATTAACTAAAGCAAAAGGTCCCGTTTTTTATTTTAAAGTCCATCCCTCAGTCGTTCGTATCGCAGTGGCCATTACTTTCTATGACTTCAGGTCTCTAAAAACGAACCGGCAATTTCAGATGTCCAGCTCTGCATCCCAGAAATAATAATAATAATAATAATGATAATAAAAGGGCTCATTTAATTTGAGGAAACAAAAACAATTACGAGCCTGCCCGAGCGGAGGTCAGCTCCCCTCTGCGGCATCTTGGTTTCATTTCAGAATACCTGTAGACTTTTTCAAGGAGAACTTGAAATCAATTTCAAGGCCCATTTAATTTTATACACGCGTACATGCTGACCCACAACAGCATAGTTCAAATATTGATCTTCTTTAGCAGGTGACCCAGGGTGCCTCTTAGTAGTCAAAAACAGCAGCACCAGTGCATCCTTTAAAAATGAAACGCTGAGACCGGGAGGAGAGAAACTTCTCTCTGACGTGAGGAATCATTTCCCCCCCAACTTGGCTCCCGTGCGTCGTGCTCGCTGCTCCGATGAAGACGGATAATGACCTTTTGAAAAACAAAATTTGAGTGTTTGTCTGGAGATCTATTTGTCAGCGTGCCTTCTGGCAGTGGCGAAAACACGCTTGCGGGAGCACAAGGAGAACTGTAATAATGCTTTGCTGTTCACCACTGCCATTAAGCTGCTGGTGATAAAAAGGTGCAGTGCTTTTAATGGCTTGTGATGGCTTTTTTTTTTTCTTCTTTCCGCTCTCACTCGTACGGCCACTCTGTTAACTCAGCACACAGGGTAATACGTCTCATTTGAGAGGATCCCGCCGCGAGGAGAATGCTTGAAGGACAGTGTGAGAGTGACACCACATTATAAACATAATAATCACAGCTGGCTAAGATACCGCAGTAAAGAAATAATTGGACTCAAGCTGGTCTGGCTGCTTAAGCATTTTAGCGTGCCATTTGTAGAAATAGAAAAACCTCAGGTCAGGTTTTATTCTCAGGGATAAAAAAAGAGGCTGCAAACAGTTTCTACTGCGAGGTTATCCCCCTGTCTTTATGCTGCTCTGACTGTATGAGCTGGTGTGTGTGTGTGAGAGAGAGTGATGTAGTTAGAGCTCCTGCAGTGTAAAGACAGGGAGGCGTCGTGTTGTGCGTCTTGTCTTTCTCCCTCTCGGCGTCTCCTCCACCTGCTCAGGCTCACTTAGGCCTGAAGGAGCACTCGGGAGAACCGAGAGGCTGAGATTCCTGCGCTGTATTAAGTGGCCTGGGTGGGAAATACTGCAGTAGAGCAGCAGAGCAACCGGCAGCCTTTATTCTAACCTCTGTGTCTTTCTATCGTAACGAGAACCAAGAGAAAATCTCAGACGACATCCGAAGGGCGGCGAGTTTTTCACGTCGGATTAGCAGGTAGCACAGAAAACGCCACCTGTGGTGTCATATTTCCTCATTCCTGTGCATTGCACACCAGTAAATGTTTAGCACAGATGTTAATTAAAAGCTTCATTAGATATTTGCCTCCGTCTAAAAAAAGGAGAGGAAAAAAGCGACGGCTAATTATTGCGAGGTGACGACATTTGCGACTGCAGCTTTGTTTTCCAGAAGTTGAGTATATTAGCATGAGCAGCACCGTGAATGCTAATTTACTGACACTACAGGTCCAGAGCACTCCAAGCTAACGCTCGCCATTAATGACTGGGAGATATTTAGCATTATTGGCAAAATGTAAATACACATTTATCGATGCGCTGCACGGCCCCGTGCATGCAGAGCCCTGCACCATCCACCTACAGATGACAACAGTTCCTCATGGGGAGGCGAATAAATAGAGATATGTCAGCTCAAATATGTACGTTCGCATTAAAAATACAGTCAGACTCCCAGTGGAGAAGTCTTTGTTGGTGAGTAAACCTATTGCACTGTTTGTGCCATTCTTCTATACAGGGAACAAATTTAATTTTGTTCCATTTACAAAGGTCTAGTGGAGTAAGACGGTGGGTAGCCTTAAGAAAAGCACACACACAGCCTGACTGTGAAGTCTCTGTGAAGAACAAGGCAGCACTCGCTCACACACCAAATGAAATTTCAAAATAAACGACTGAGCTGTGATTTACAATTCTCCTCCGGGGCAGAGAAAAGTGAGAAAACATTTCAATCAGTCCCTCCGCCTTTGTTATGCTGCTATGAATCAGCTGTTTAAGGGACAAAACAGCTGAACGGCGGCGAGAGAAAGACTCTGAATGATTTCACACCAAAACACTGAACATATTGAGAGGTATATTCTAGAGCCCATGAAATTGGGTTTAAAGTTTTTTTGATTTGTGCCTGATTGAATCTGAGTGAATTGTGCTCAGCTAAAAACTGACTGAAAAACAACAAAGCTGGCGTCGCCTCGTGATATAATGGAATATTTCAAATACGCAGTTTATCTATAGAAACACAACAAATGAGAATCAGATAGCCGGGGAAAGCAGATCCCTAATCGCAACATCTGGGTTTGGCTTGCAGGTGTTTTTTCTGCTTTTCTTGTTAACGATTTTCCTAAAAGATTAAAAGCGACGACGCCTTCGTCCATCTTTCTAGGCTTTTACGCGAGATGAGTTGGGTCGCGGCGATTCTGAAGGTGGACATCTTTCAACAAATTAGTCCGGGGGCCATGGGAGCGAAGGGGAAAACACAAACAAAAAGCTGGATTAATAATAAGGACAATAGGACAAAAAATATGATTCGTTGGCATTATTTAACCCCTATTTCCCCCAAGATGTCGTGGGGGAGGTGGCAGGCCCGTCGAGTCCCATTGGCCTTGACTCACTTCTCAGACTCGTCTCCAATGTGCCCACACGGGCCTAACGAGAGCCCACGTAGAGACAAAAACCTATTAGTCCTCCCCAGTTACAGACAGCATCTCCATTTACAGCTGTCAATAGTACAGCTTGGCCTACAATAATTATCCCCCAGGAAGGAGCCGTCTCTGCACGGTGCGCATTAGCCCGTCCCCGAGAGACCACCAACCTGAATCCTTCGATATCTAAAGTCCCCCTGAATAGTGGCGCTTTGGGAGGCAGGATCAAGGCCCGAACTGAGGGGGGAAGTGTGTCACGAGTATTCCCACTACTCTCCTCTCTGCATTCCTCGCCTTTAACCAGATTTATCAGTGTGTGAGTGTGTGTGTGTGTGTGTGTGTGTGTGAGAGCAGGGAGAGAGTCGGTACCAGTGCAGGCGTAAAAAGAGATCAGCGTGAGTAGGAAGAGGAGAGGAGGAGGAGGAGGAGGAGGCCGCTGAAACCAGAGAGCCCGGGCAATTCCTCGCAGGATCCACCGACATGAAAGGATCGCCTCTTCGAGGTGACCTAACCGTTTAGAGCGATACCAAAGCCGTGTACAGTTAAGGGGGAAATTCAAAACACCCGGCCCGAAGAAGCCACAAAAAAGAAATCAATAGATGCAACAATAACAATAGACACCGGCAGAGTGGAATGCCACGATAGAAAATCCAATTACAAATCAAAGGAAGACATTTTTAGAACACGGGAGATCTCGAGATAAGTCTGAGGCAAAGACGGGAGAGAGATGTGACATCGAGACAATAAGAACGGCTGCTTTTTTCCCTCTTTAGACATAAGTGACGCCGAGCTTCCCGCCCAACACCACCGTCTTAGATAATAGAGTTACATTTACGAGCGTCGCCATATGCCCACCCAGCGCCTGGTAAATAGAAAATCCATGAGATGCCATGTTTTTATGACTCTGAAGACAGCTACTAACTACCACCAGCAAACCTGAGCTACCCCCGTTAGCTTCGGCTTGTACCATAAATATATTTATACTTTAATACGGGCCTACAGCGGTGAGCACTGCATCCCATAAAAGTCTCACCACACTGTAATTCATAACTCCTTCAATATCCAGCGCCATAACTCACGAAACGAGCCCCTACAATACAAATTGAGGGTAGAGGAAAAGTGACATCATCCTGCGGAAGGATGAAGCCGGCACCCCGTGTGGCGGAGAAACTCTCCCCGTGTCGCGGAGGAGGAAAGGCCCTTCAGCGGTGGTGTGATACTGCCACTTTTTGTGCGCGCGCGTGTAATCAGAAGCCCACAGTTCTCCCACCACACCGCAGGGAGTCTCTCCTTGTGTTAATGAAAACAAACATTTAGCCGGGATTTATATGCACCGCAGCCGACTACAAAGAGCATCAAAGCGAGCTGCCTGAGAACACACACCCAAACACTGCTGCACACAAATAAAGGCAAGGTATGCTTTGCTAATCTTTTATGTAATAAACTCCTGTCTTCCTGTGATATCATGCAGCACCATGTTCACACATAATAAGCAAAGCTGTTCGGAGCCCAACTTAATACAGTGTCTTATTTGAAATGCAAACAAACTGTGAGGCAGAGGCTATCACCTCAATCTATTCCCCTTCTGTTCGCTGGCTGTCATCTTACACGAGCCGATGCTGCAGCTCTGCACTGTGGCGAAGGGGAGGAAGCGGGAGAGTGTCGGCGGTGGGGGGGGGGAGGAGGAGGAGAGGGGAAAGGCGGGGGAACACAGGCGGCGTGCTACGAAGGATGGGTGATGTGGGGGAGAGACGCTGGCCACAGTGTGACTCAGAGGGATGCTTCCTCTCACAGCGCTGCAGGGCGAGGATTTACCGCAAAGAAGAAGAAAAAAAAAAGAAATAAACAGAAAAGAAAAAAGGAACAAAAGCTGCTGATACATTAAAGGGATTTGAAACAAAAAGGGGGATGTTTCATGAAAATAGCACACAGGAAGTTTCAATTTCAGCTCTGACTTGGACTTTAAAGGAATCCACTGTGGACCAAAACACACGCGCACATGCACTCGAGAGGCTCATCCCGAGGATTTGGAGGTAACAGGGTGTAGTGGAAGGTAGATGCACCTAAACTCCTGTTACATCGTGCTCGCTTGTGGAAAGGCGCTCAGAAGGATCCACGTGACGAATCGAGACATTTAAGGTTGTGGTCATCAAAGCGCTTTTGTCCCCTCAAATTTGCAATAAGCGATAACGAACATTCAACCGTTATTGGAGTTTTTGGAGGCGGCTTTGGCTTCCTCCACAGTTTGCGTGTGCTGATGACACCTGGCTGTCCACATGCCCTGCACCCCCCACTACTCCCCCACTCCATCCCTCCCAATCACAGCCCGGCTGGTGGGGTGTGCCCACTCTGGACAGATGGGTGGGAGGTGGTGAGGGCCATTACCGTGATGGCGTTGGGGAGAAAGTGGGAGGAATACGGCTCAAAACGGGAGATTGAAAGCAGGATTTTCCGGCGCCGTTATTTCCCCTCAATCACTGCAGTAACACACTGTTTACAGCAACACATGGTGCCGGTAGTAAAAACAGAATTGGACGCTCGACACCAACTCCCCCCACTCACCCATCATCCCACCACTAACGGCGCTCCCGCCCCCAACTCGCTGAATTAAAACATGTGAATTATTCAGCAGATAGACAGGCGCACGGGCTCTTAAGAGTCACCTTGTTGTTGATTTTTTCACCTCCCTTCAGAAGATTGCAGTCTTCAGGTTTCACAAAACAAGGGGATCAGTGACAGAATCAATTTCCAAAGGAGGATGGCAAACACACTCGCGCACACACACACAAAAAGGGAAAATCAATGTTAATTTGCTGAGAGATATAATTATTCAAAGTGTTGCCACTATGAGAAAAATTAAGGGGTGAAGAATGAGGCTTGCTTTGTTAATTTTAAACAAATCTCACGGCGAGAGCAGTTTTAGTTTAAACCTTAATGTGTGTTTTAAACAAATAGAGATTTTCTGTTGCCGTAACCACATGACATCAAAGGATTATACGGCGAGGATAGTCCAAAAAAGGAGATGACCAAGAAATGTGGACAAAAATAAACTGCACACATTGTAATAATGTGTGCAGTTTGCTTTGCTCGTTACTCCTCAAAGCCCTCGAAGCTCCAACTTCCTAAATTCTGGGTTAAAATTTAAATTCGTGTCTTAAAGATTCATGTGGAATGTGATTTTAGCAAACACAAGCAGGGATCAGACTGGCTAACACATGCACAACTACCACATGTAGATAAATGAGGAGCTTTCTTTGCAGTCAGCTACAGAAAAAGTTGGCATCTACTTGCATAAAAAAATCTGAGATAAAGAAGCAAATTTTTAAAGGAATTTTCCCCATTTAAAAACACAACTAACTGTAAAATTGCCTCATCTTTGCAGCACAGAAGTGACAGAGCACAACAGACTGACCGAGAAAACATTCCCAAGCACAATGAGTCATGAAGCGACTGTTGTACACAAACGCTGCGTGCTCCCACGTCACGGCGATCGCTAATTCACTGCTTTAATTTCACTCGAAAAAAGGGAGGCACTGGAGAGAGAAGAGGAAGACGGGAGGCGATGGAGAGCGGGACGGTTCAGAGGGTAGAATTAAAGGAGGTGATCCCCCGCTCCACCTCCGCCTCCTGCCCCCCCTCTTTCTACTCCTCGAAGGCAGGCTGAGGGTCAAGGGTTAGGCGGGTGAAAGTACTCTGAGTAACGGCACAAAGCGAGCGCGATGCCGTCACGTGCTGCCGAGGAGCGCGCGGAGAGACGAAAAGGGATGCGGAGCGAGGGAGAGGAGAGAGAGCGAGGGTCGACGAAGCGAGCATCAGTCTTACCTCGGGCAGGTAGAGGAAGGCAGGGGGACACTGGAGCGAGTGAGGTAGCATCCCGGAGCCGGAGAGCAGGAGGCAGCCGGAGTTGGCCATGGAGCTCAGCGTGGGGTGACGGGACGCTTTGCGCATTTAGCAGGGAGATCCTTTTGCTCTACTCTCTTCTTCTCTCTCTCTCTTTCTCTGGCTCGCTCGCTCCCACTCACTCACTCTCTCTCTCTCTCTCTCCCTCCTCGGATCAGTTCCCTTCCTCTGCCTCCTCTTGCCTTTTAAATTTCCCTTTTGCTGGCTTTTGTGTCGCTATTGAAGATGTAGCAGGGAGGCGAGCGGTGCGCAGACAATGTGCATGTTCCACGTTTATCACTATTGCACTCTCTCTCTCTCTCTCACGCTCGCTCTCTCTCTCGGTCTCTGCCGATCTCTCTCTCTCCCCTTTTCTCTCGCTCACTATCCCTGGCGCGACTCTGTTTACTTTGTGTGCGATAAAAGCCAACATAAGCATTCAGACACAGAAGGGGAGGTTCTGTGCAAGCTCGGGAGGAGGAGGAGGGGTTGAAGAGCCGACAGGGGGTTGGGTAGGTTAGGGTGGGGGTATGAAAGAAGTGCTGGTAGAATGAAAGGGGGGGGAGGGGGGGTACTGATGAAGTCCCTGGTGGATTCATACATCAAACGGGCTGGCTGAATAGCAGAGGGGATGTGAATGACATTAGAACAGCTGATCCTGGGCATTAGCACCTCGTGGGACACTGCATGCTGCCTTTTAATTGCGGCCCCCCCATCCCGCAAAAGCACACATAAACACACACCCCCCTCGGTGGTCGGGCAGCACCTCCCTCCTCTCCGCCTGTGCGTGCGTGCGCGCTCAAGGACATAAACCGTACGGCACGTATAGCAGATCTATCCGTAAAGCCAGGGGAAAGTGCGTTTACACAAAAACAGGCCCAGTCGTGACATCCCTCTTCATCTACTCAGCTGTAAACATGCATTCAGCCAAGCATGTACTGTAGAGCACGCTAAACTGTACAAGAAAAACAACTTCGAGCTTCCTTTTAATGTATTTTTCTGATTAATTCTGTTTGATACCGCTTTAAAAGAAGCAGACAAAGAGAATGCACAAGATGTATTCATTACATCACGGGCACCAGTTGGGTGTAGAGATCGAAGTCAGAGACGGGGAAAAGCAAGAAATCCAGCTTGAATGTTATCCAACGCAGCCCTGGATTCAGACCCTTGATGTTTCAGCAGAGAAATCAGAACTCGGGTCATCGACTGGGTTTGGCCAAATGTGTTTACTCTGGAGACCGTCGTCCAAAACATTTGATATATTCAGAAATTTGTCTAATAATGTTCTCTCTGTGAATTTAAGTTATCCCTGCCATCAATAACATGCAAGGTTAGATTCTCCAAAGGGGCTTTGACCAGTGCACATGCCTAGAACTGATGCTGGTTCTTAATCCCAATACCAAGAATGGGTTTAATGCAATTCCCCTACAAGGATCAATCACGAATAACTTAACTTAGCTAATTCAGCTTAACCTTATTCCAAATATTCATAAACCTCTGGAGAAATTGAAGGCATGGATGTAGCATGATCCAGACTGACATTAAACCATTAAACTCTTTACTGGATTTGTGTCTTTTGGGTTCTTGTTGAGATCGACTGTTATGCTCATAGCTTTGGTTTTTCAACAGACATGGATAACATGAAGGATGCTGCCTTCATGTGAAGGCCCGGAACTGTATTGGAAAAAGGCGACGAGCACGGATCAGGCTTAAGGCTGTCAATGCTGAAAATCAATGATTCGAAGCATCAATTGATCCGACTCTAATTCTATGAGTCGAGCATTCGTTTATCCACAAGACAGAACGTTTTGCGCTCGTGGTTGACTAATGAGAAGCTGAATCTGAGGTGCAGTGATCCTCTTCATTTAGAAGTACCGGCCAAAGCTTTGCTTTCAAAGAAGGTGGCCTTGTGGATCATTTGTGCGTAGCGTAGGTCCGGTGTAGCAGAAAGTGAATGACCGAGGGTGCAAGATGTAACATTACCAGCATTTAGCTGCAGCATTGTGAAGTGCACGCTAATAGAGGTGATTAAGTGATTGTAATCAGCTGCAAAGTGTTTAGAGATGCCTGAGTTTCAGTGTAACAGTTATCTGATTGTTGCGTAGCGTGTTGGGTGCCCTATAAGAAAGGAAATAAAGGTCCAGTTCATGTAGCATTGTGGCACTTTCTCTTCCTGCCTCGTCTTCTTCGCAGCAGAGTCGGTCCGAACGGTAAAGGTTACCAGTTAACGAGACGGGCAAGAGCAAAGTAACAGCGGCGTTTTGAACTTTCAAAGAACTTTTAAAAAGTTAATGCAAACTGTCTGAGCAAACGCTAAAACACGTCATTGTACAGGCAAAGACTTGAAAATGGAAATCATAGAAGGCGATTCAATCGGTAGATATATTTATAAGAGTTGTCTAGATTTTTTTCGGGGTCAACATGGGGGGTGGTGATTGAAACAGCTACCCGCTGCACCCGTGGTGTCACTCGACTAACACGAAGGTAGAGAAAACCCAACATTACCAAAAGAACTGTAAATATAATACCAACATACAACAACGCATCATCAACCCAGAACCCTCCACAGCAATTTCACAAACCCTACGCAACAATAGACGGCTATTTTTATATTATTATTATTTAAAACAATAAGACTGCTTACCATTATCTGAGTAAATGTTCCTTTATTTTGTCCAATAAGTAAATAAAGGAGCAAATTTTCTATTTTTTCTCAACAGACAAATTAGTGAGTCTGGAGCAGTGTTGCCAACTTAGCGACTTTGTCGCTATATTTAGCGAGTTTTCAGACCCCCTTAGCGACTTTTTTTCGCTAAGCGACAAATCTGGCGACTTTTTCTGGTATTATTGGAGACTTATTTATGACGACTTTTTGACATGAAAACGCGTATCGCTCTTACTCTCAACAAGCAGCGGTGCTGCCTTGGACATCTCGCCCGTGCCAAAGCGCTCACAGGCGGAGGATAGTCCTCCCCCAGCTGCTATCAGGGCAGGAGATGTTCACACCTGTGCGTCCAAACGGCAAATGAATCGCGCATTAGCGAAGCCGCTGCTCCCACACTGACTGTAACGCAGTCAGTTCTTCTTTTACTGTTACACTGTTTTGTGGATCACAAGGTTTAAAACTACTTATAAACACACATACACAAAGTAACTCCACCAGAGTGCCTATTTCGGGTCACTTTTGCCAGCCCAGGCCTGGATAAAGGAGCAGGGTTGGAATTGTGACATTAAAAAACAATAATTGCTAAAAGAAATTTAATTTGTAGTTCTAAATAAACTCTAAATGCATTTAGGACGTTTTTTTACTCGCTTTATGTCTCTTCCACGATGTTATTTCTCTCTCCAACAGCGTAGGTCACAATTACATTAGCATGACCAATTATGCAAATTAGGCGATGACGTCATTTGGCGACTTCTAGCGACTTTTAGGACAGCCAATAGCAATTTTCCTTACTGAGGAGTTGGCAACACTGGTCTGGAGCAGAGCTAGCTAGAACATGTATCCATGTGTGTCTCTTTCTACTAAAGTTTCACACAGTTATTGATTTGTATCGTTATAATCAGCATGTATGTTTGTTCATGCTAAGAAGCAGCTCTGCTTGCTTAATGCTCTGATCTACACAATGCATATGCAGATCTACAAAGTTCTGCTATTCCCATTTTCCTGCACGTACATTACCTGATGTGTCACCTTCTAGGTTTGCTGTTGTGGCCGTAATGACAGTAATAATTGGGTCCTGCTGTGGGACACACAACACGGCGACAGAGGAGAATTAACTCTCTCTGGGACACTCCCCTCTGCAGATTAAATAATTCCAAGCAGCCACAGGGGGATAGTTGACCTGTAATTACATATTCGGTCGTGTATTTCGCTAACTTCGAAGAGAAAAACGAAATAATAGAAAAATCATTAAATGAAATAAGCACTCACCTTTATTGGTAGTCATCTTCATTACCAATACACACGCTTTGTCTGTATAATTGGCCTGACTGTTTGATGCAAAGACCGGTCCTCGCTGATATCTGGGCGTGCTTTAGGATTAACAGTTTGGCATCGCCTGCTACAGATGGGGATCCATCTCTCCGTCCCTCCTCTATGTGTTTTCCATCTCTTGCTTTTTGGCTCCTTTTTTTTTTGTCTTTCTTTTTTCTGTATCTGTCTGTCTCACCCAGTTAATAATTCAAATGAGCACTGCCAGATCACTCCCTTCAAAGGGAGTTTCTGGAATGTTCTCAACGGTGCCTTTTCTTTATGTCATGTGAAATCAAAGCCCTCAAACAGCAGAGATATCCTCAGTTAACTCCACACACTGCTGCTCTGCCAATTAAAGAAAGATCAACAACTGCAGCGAACGGCTCATAGTTGATCACAAAAAGAAAAAATAAAAGTGATCTTAATCACCGTGATCGGTTTTGTCACCATCACCCTTCGTCTTCCAAATTTCTTCCTTCAAGTGCAATCACCACATTGCTGTGGCAGGCCCGTAATAATCAGCGTAATGATTATTACCACAATCACCATCATCGTCACTGTCACCGTCGCCTCTGTCACGTCTTTGCCCGCCTCTGTTAAAGACCACGATTTACCCTCTAAGTCCGGACTTGTGTTTGATTGTCATTAAGTCAGCAGGCGCACGGGATTTTGCAGGTGTGTGCACATTTCTGTCGACTCTCCGCTCTGGGCTCGTTTCGGGCAATGCAAGCTTTAAAATGTGTGTTCAATCTCCTTCAAAAGCATCTCCTCTGTCTTTGTATACGAGCCCGTGTTTGTCTTTTGAGCCGGCGCTACGTTAATGTGCTCCTCCAAGAAAGGTTGAAAGCAGCAGTTCTTGCAGTAAAAAGCCATCACGTGCACTGGGAGCACACTCAGCAATAATCAAAGGCAATACAAGCGGCGACTAATGGGGCCCAAACGATTGGCGGCGCACTCCAGTTCGCCGCTGTTTATCGTATGACCGCTGATCAATAGAGCACACTCACACTAATCATCATAAGAGATGACTGTTTATTTCCCTTAACTCCATCATTCTGACAGTGGGGGAAGACACATACTTCACTGACCAGTATCAATAAGTATAAAATACTGCGTTAAGGTATTCAAAAATATCTGCAACTTTACACTTTACTTTGCATTTTTAATTTATATTCAAACATATTTTATAAAGCAGGAAGTATTGTATATTTGTCGAGTCACTGTAACGTATAAATCGTTGGTGTGTAATGACTCTTCCAATTCAGGGTTTGGCTGAAACCATCACTTAATCATGATTAGATCATGAAGAAAAAGTAAACTCGTTCAATCGTTCATTCATGAATGAATCTGGGATCTTAATTACTAAAGCTATCATCACTCGAGCGTGATAGATACACCAACAGATAGAATGTGTAATGATAGAAAGCAGACCGATAGTATTAGGTAATGAGTTTCACCTAATACTTTTTTACTGTATAAAAGTACAAGTAGTGCTGAAAACATTCAAATTTAATGATGCATTCATTTAAAAAAGAACAAAAAAACAGGCTGAGATGTTTTGGGAAAAATCTGTGGAATTTCGACGTGTCGATTTTTCAAATTTCTGTTTTCCTACATTAACTCAGTCGACTGTCGCTGCATGTGCGCAGAGCTAAACAACAACAGCATTTTACTTCTTTATGATCCAAACAACTTGGCTTTAACCCTTTAAGACCTACCATAGAACCAAGTCCGCCAGAGCTTACTTTATATTTTTACATGCTGTGGAGCCATTTTTGGGAGCATTTCAAGTTGATATACATCAATACAACCATTACAGCCTAGATTTTAATAATATGTCTGCATTAAGTGCATAGAAATTACATAAATTGCAAAAAAAGTGCAATAAACTACAAAAAAATTGAAAATCATTTTTGTTTTTTTAACATATATTTCTAGTTAGAGAAATTTAAGAGGCTTATCCCTCAAAACTGTAAATACAAAAAAGTTGCACAAAATAGTTTCCCACCACAGGAAATTTATTTTAAGTGTCTTCATAGTTTTATTTTTGAAATACACCAATTTTTATATACTGCAGCAAAAACGAAAATAAATATTATAATGCAAATTTGCAAAAAAGCAGCATATGCATCAAAATAAACTATTTCCAGCAGTGCAATATGAGTCCTAAGCATCCCAGAAACGACACAGAAAGTCATAAAGTCAAATATAACTTTTAAAAACACCAGTATAGGCTCATTGAGGGCCGGATGGTAAAAAACTACATTTCCGCAAAAATGACGTCACTTCCTGTTTCGGGCGGGTCATGGTGGACATGCGATAGTTCGCGCTGACATCGAATCCAATGTAGGAAGTGTTATGAACAGCTGATCGGATCGGCAAAGCGTGTTTCTGGAATATTATGTTTTTGTTGCTGCAAGTGCTTTTTATGCAGTTTTTGCAAAGCTATATGTGGAAGGAAACTGTGACCGAGGACAAGCTGATGGCATAAGATGTAAGTACAACTCCTCCGGTTTCATATGCAAAAAAAATTATTGTGCTAGCTTACGTGGTTGCAGAGCTACCGGGATTTAAAAATAGTTACGCAAAACAGAGCGTGCTGCTCTGACCGGTTTTAAAGGGTTAAAGAGCCTGCTGTGTAGCAACGCTGGCACCGCTATCACAGGAATACCGGTGAATGTTAATTAATGACTTGTCTGAAATTTTCACACTTTGCAGATTTTTGGGCCAAACGTTTTACAGCCTTCTTTTTTATATATATATAAAGCCGTGCATCGCCACATATAAAATATTTTCCTAACACAATCCTAATATGCAAAGAAAATTTTATATTTTGTAGGTAATATTCACTGAAACATCACAACCAAAAAAAATTAAAAATCAGTTCAATTAAAAAAGCACCGTTCCGAACAATTCATCTTTTTTCCTCATTTCTTAGTAACTGAATATTTTATATATTTTTTCATTTTAGCTGAAATGTTGGTTGTGCATATAAAGCTGTGGGTGTGTGTCTGCTCTCAAATGCACCATTTGCCAAGTATCTCTAGACTGCAGAGCAGCTGAATAGATGTACTTTGCTACTGCACCCTGCACTTCACTATGGACACAGCTCCCCCATCAGGACGACCACCAGAGTCTGAACAAAACACACACATGTCAGCGTGAGCGTTATGCAATATTATTCAGCGGTCCAGTCATTCTAAATGCGTATGAAAATAAATACAGGAATGTGTCACATTCTCCGGGGGGGCGCTCCACCCTGCCGGACACGCAGCCAAGACCTCTGGAGGCGCACTCTGAGGAAAACAAAGCAGCAGTGTTTGGTGCTGGTGGATTTTGTTAAGAAGCAGTGAGGCCTTTGGAGGGGCACCGTTGAAGTGCCCCTCTGACAGGCTTCCTCATTATCTGGCATCTCCAGAGTGCCAGCCAACCCCGCTGTAGAAGAGGGGGCATGAGGACGCCTCGATCAGCCTGCCTCGAGGGTACCCAGAGAGGGGAGGGTTGTGCTCTTGCTAAAGGTCCGCTGATTATATCTCAGGCCCAGAGCTTCAGGGATCCCCACTAATTAAAGGTTGTGTCATATCTGTTAGAGATAACAAACGTATGTAGCTCGTCTTTTTTTAAAATTCCTCCGCTCCCATATCTGCACTTTACAGCATCACGTCAAGTTGCAGCCTCGGTCTGCATTCAAGGCTGACCAGCTTTCTGCACCGAGAGGAAAGGGTTTCTGTTTAACCTGCCCTCACCCATCTCAGTGTGCCAGCGGTGTTGCGGAGGCATCAGGGATCCTTTGTCTGGAGGCATAATTAAAGCTCTCGTTCATTATTTCTTCACTTTGAGCGCAGATCTGAGTAATTAGGAGGCAGTGCCACGGGGAGGCTGGAACTTTCATGGAAGCAAAGAAAAACACGCACACAATTACACATGTCTGCACAGATTAAATCGAGAAGAAAGTGAAGCCTGTGCACACAGACCCAAAAAAGCTCACTCTTAGCACCAAATGAGCTGCATTCGTCTCCCACCTATCTTCGGATGCCGATATTCTGCACCGAGTGAAGTATGCCGTTTCTTCCCTCAGAGCTGTCACGTACTAACGCATTGATTAAAAATTTGATTAAGCGGACAGTTAAGGGAGGAACTGGAGGAACGAGCTGCGACCTGCGCTCCAATCGGATGCCGGGGTAGGATGTGGGGCCCTGGCTTTTGCTGCATTTGGAGCTGAGGCACTTGCCTCTCTAATGGATTTTGAAACAGAGCTTGGCTTTTATATGGTGTCATTCATCCTCATATGTTTTCGCCTGCCGCGTCTTACAATCACTGCTTCTTTATGGCAAACTAATGCACCCAGTGCTAAGATCAGCAGGTTGGCTCTGGCCATCGCTCACTGAGCTCTGGCCAGATATTAGAGCATTTTGAAAGCTTCTACCGGGGAAGGCAGAGCAAAAGCCGAGGGGTACCGACTCTGCCTCCTCCACTGTCATATATCAACCGTCCACGCCACGCTGTCTACACCAATAACACACATACACACTGAGCCGCCGCTGCTCCGGCTGCTTTGACAAGGCAGGGAAGGAGAGGGTTGATTGAGCTTTATGGCAGCGGACAGTCAGCATCAATACATTGACCGTTTTACCACCCTCTCACCTAAAAGTCTGGTGCGCTTGCAGCTAAAAGACATCGAGGAGCGCGTGTGCGTGATACTCCTAGGTGGTATGGGTGGAAGATGGGGAAGGGTTTGGTTGAGGCATGGTGGGAGACAATAAACGGGGGCGATGGCTCACGCCCTGTTAGCCCTCTAGGCCGAGCGAGGCAGCGATAGAGAGAGAGCTGACAGGGCAGAGGGATGGCCGAGCATGGAAATCACATCAGATCAATGATGAAAAATTCAGAGGCGGCAAGAGTCGCTCTTGGGGATGATATAACACGGAGCATGTAAGCTTGTGACTACATGGACGTACATGGAGAAACTAATGTCTCAACCAGCAGATATACGAATTCAGACAATTTGTCTTTAAGCGGCTAAAACGAGTTAAATGAGAAAGGAAACGAACGCAACAGAAACAGAGGAGAATGTTTGTATATGTACACTGTTTAAAATTACAAGACTGTTTTTGGGCTTTACAATCTGCACAAAATCGATCATCCATCCATCCTTGAACCCTCAGTTACGTCCCAAAACATCCTTCACCAGGAATAAAAATGCTCGGGAGAAAAGCAGCCGAGAAGCTTACCACCTGCCTACATGACGTGTGTATATCAAATATATCACACTGTTAGAAACTATTAGGGCTTCAGTTTCTAGATTTGCAGGGGAAAGACTCATAATTTTATTCAAATAGCACTTTTTCAGACAAACTCCACACATTAATAACATGCATACATATGCATACGTCTCTATAGGGCTGTTCGATATAACGATATACATCGGGTGACGATATCACGCTATCGTTTGTTTCGTGGTGTCGCAAAATAAACTGTTTACGGAAATATTTTCTCTCTCTCTCTTATATGTAAGATAACCACACTACGGGCGGACAACCGACTGTTTTTAAGTGTTGTCGTTAGCAACAACAACAGTAAAACCATTGCGTGGCTCCGCCGTCCGCTTGTTTATTTTCCACATAAACCTTTCAAAATAAAGCTGAAGATCCCATTGAGATTTTTCAAAATAAACATAATTACGTGAAATAGTTTGCAGAGTGTTTACGGACGAGAAGCTAAAAAGAGCCGTCAGGTGCTAAAAAATAAACCTTATGTAACGCAAAGTTATTTAAGGACTAGTTTTATTGCAATGGATGAGTTTACTGACTGACGCCCAGAAGAAATAGTTCTTTATGGAGCCTCGATGGTGTGAATGATGAGACCACAGACTCATCTTGTACCAAAAATATATTGAATAAATGGGGGAAAGGGGAAGTGGAACAAAATAATTAATGCAACACACAACGTAAACAAATGCCCGCAATTAATTAAAAAATTAATTGCTGTGATTTTCTGTGCAAGAGTCCCTTTTGGTCCTTTTCTTTTTAAAATTCACTTTAAAAAGAAAAGATCGACTGCTTACTGACAACCAAAAGGTTGTTTTTGGTAGATATTAAGGACACTTGCCGCTGAGGTGAAATGAGTTTATAGATAGCCGTTCTAAACGCCATAAGCTTACAGCCACAGCAGGAGTCGAACCTGCAAGTATCCCTCCACAGCCGGTTTTCATACTTGCCGCGACGTGGAAGGAGCAAATCAGGAGAAGGGGATCAAATCAGCTGACGTGGGTCTTGTGACAGTGTGTAGTTGATATGGGTTACACTTAGAACACGCCCTGTAATAAATACTCACAAAGAAAATTCTAACTTATGTAACACTCGAGTCCAGGTACACGACGTCCAGCTGAAAACACTTCACAGAGTTGCCCGAGATTCACAGAATTTACAGAAAATGTAACATTTTTGTGATACATATCGTTGTCGGGACGATAAATGTCTTATGATATGAGATTTTGGTCATATTGCACAGCCCTAAGTCCCTACATGCTGTATATACGTGACGATCACAAACAAAAAATAGTGTGGCCGCCACTCGATTCATAGTTAAAAGACTCTAATCAGATGATCAGAGAGGAGGACAACCAGAATATGATCCCAGCAGCTCCACTTCATAAACTGAGCCAAGCAGATATGTTACATGTGATTAATATATATATAACAGAAACATGAAAGCATCACAATGTTTTATTAGCTTCAGGTTAGCTTAGCTGTCGACGAGGACGAGCCTATAATGATTAACCCTTTAAGACCTACCAAAGAACCAAGTCCGCCAGAACTTATATTATAGTTTTACATGCTGTGGAGCCATTTTTGGGAGCATTTCAAGTTGCTATACATCAATACAACCATTATAGCCCAGAGTTTAATAATATGTCTGCATTAAGTGCATAGTAATTACATAAATTGCAAAAAAGTGCAATAAACTACAAAAAAAATGAAAATTGTTTTTGTTTTTTAACATATATTTCTAGTTAGAGAAATTTAAGAGGCTTATCCCTCAAAACTGTAAATACAAAAAAGTTGCACAAAATAGTTTCCCACCACAGGAAATTTATTTTGAGTGTCTTCATAGTTTTATTTTTGAAATACACCAATTTTTATATACTGCAGGAAAAACGAAAATGAATATTATTGTGCAAATTTGCAAAAAAGCAGCATATGCATCAAAATAAACTATTTCCAGCAGTGCAATATGAGTCCTAAGCATCCAAGAAACCACACAGAAAGTCATAAAGTCAAACATAACTTTTAAAAACACCAGTATAGGCTCATGAGGCCCAGATGGTAAAAAAACTACATTTCCGCGAAAATGACGTCACTTCCTGTTTTGGGCAGGTCATGGCAGACATGTGAAAGTTCACGCTGACGTCTATTCCAACATAGGAAGTGTTATCAACAGCTGATCAGATCGGCAAAGCGTGTTTCTGGAATATTATGTTTTTGTTGCTGCAAGTGCTTTTTATGCAGTTTTTGCAAAGCTATATGTGGAAGGAAACTGTGACCGAGGACAAGCTGATGGCATAAGATGTAAGTACAACTCCTCTGGTTTCATATGCAAAAAAAATTATTGCGCTAGCTCACGTGGTTGCAGAGCTACCGGGATTTAAAAATAGTTATGCAAAACAGAGCGTGCCCGCTCCGATCGGTTTTAAAGGGTTAATGAAACTGTAGGCAAACACTTGGAACTAGATGAGGACCTGGTGGCTCACAGAGCACATGACCATCGAAGGGTTTATTAGCTGTGATCATTTTAATAACCTTTCTACTGACGTGTCCCTTTGTCCTTATTTATAAACCCCATAACAGCTGGTGTCAAACGATATATATGGTAAACCACAATGACACAGAGGTACGCTTCCCTTTGTTAGACCAGCTAATATAAGATTCAGAGAGCTCTTTGAATCCAATATTAGCTGGGATTTAACCGGGCAAGGTGTTTTCATTTGAGTACATCTGTTAAAAAAGCTTTACAAATGCATGTGCACATAAAAGAGCACTACCCAAAACAGACACATGCTTGATTTGCAGGATTTATAAATATGAAACATGTCTGCTTGTGAGGTATTTAATTATCCAGACGAACCTTTTGATACTTAGCGCACGTTAGTTTTAAAGGATCAGCAAAATAGTACAAATGTTCTTAAATGTGCATTTGTTTTTATATATTTTATCATTTCAAGATTTCTATAACATGCCAGGTACAATTTCATATTGCAGTGTTATTGAATATACAAATATATAATTACATTGGGGCTACTTAAACTATCCACACCATCATGTGTGTGTTTCTTGAAGTGAACTTCACTTCATTTTTGTACCTCAGACATGCTACACAGCACCAGGATACTGTAATCACGCCACTGCTAAGCTAGTCAGAGGAACGCTCTCAAATCCAGTCCTCGGGGTTCAGAGCACTGCTGCTCCTCTCTTCCGCCCCCTTGTTAATTGCATTCACCTGTTGTCCGCGGCCTAACCGCAGCCCCACAGACAGAGTGAATACTCCCTGGCACCAGCGCTTTGCAGTCTGAGGACCGTGTGTGAAAACACGAGACAGTGCACGGTCCCCGTCGAGCACATTCGTGGCCAAAATGTTCCAAAATTCAAATCCGTCCAGAGCAATCTGTCTCAGAATCTGCCATCCGAGTGCATTTCAGATTCCACTGACATTCTGTTAAAAAGGAAAAAGGAAAAAGAAGCACCCTTAACCATAATGGCTTCAGCCCCAACGCAAAGTCAATTACATAGATTGGTGCAGTGACATAAAGTGTATTCCATTTGGGAGCAGATTGGTCATGCCCAGTAATGTTCCCTTCCTGCAGGCATACCTTTGACCATTACTCTAAACAGGCATTCGGGGAACCAGAGACCTATTTCGCACAACTGTGAATGCCGGTGTGTCTCCCAGAGGGGTCAGGGGTTCACACTGCAACTACCATGCTCTCATATTTAGCAGCGGCAGGTGAGAAATGGTACATCAATACTGTCAGACGCACTGGGCCAAAGCGGCCTCCTGCGCACACATATCATATTAGAACGGAGCGTAAGAAACCACAGCCGGGCCAGAAGGTGTCGGGAAATGTGCGTACGTGCGTGTGTGCAACTGGAAACATCTAAAATGCTCGAAATGTGTTGGATTTTAAAACATTATTGGTGCAGCTACCTCATTTATCGACGCACCTGTCCCTAACCTCAGACCATTTAAAAACCATCGAACGCGAACGCCGCGGAGATGGCTTTGATCATCAAACTCGAGCTGATGGCGTTCGTGTTTTTCCAATCTGAGCGATAAATCACTCCGCTGTTTATTTCAAAAGGATAACGCCACTTGCTTTTCCTCATACATGTTTAAATTTTTAATGTAACTAATGAGGATGAATGCGTTTGAAGTGACGACTGACACATCGATTCATTAAGACTTCTCGAGCTTTAATATTTTTGTGGACCGACGCTCGAGACGAACGAGGAATGTGACGGTTTTTAAAAGATTGATCAGTTACTTGAAAATTAATCAACAAGTTAATCAAGAACCAAACAAAGGAAGCAGGTTTCAACCCTTCTGGGAAGCTTTTGTGTATGAGCGTCTTAAATTTAGTGGCTAATTTAAGGGTCCATTGAGGCTTTCTCCACAGCTCCATTTCTAGACTTTTAGTCTCCTGCAAGCTTAATGATTTCTTTTCACCCAATACTGTCAATGTCCAAGTCTAAAGGTGCCTGGAGGCTATGGACATCACAGTGGTTTCTCCCTGAAGGCTCCTGTTCTGGCTCCAGGTCCTATCGGCTTCAAAAGTGCAACCACAGGCTTTCTTTTTTTAGTGTTGCAAGGCAGAGCACAATCACTGAAGGAGTACTACTACAATCACTAAAGTGGATTTGTTTGTTCAATTGTGTTGCATCAAATTTGCTAGAGCTCCACTTTACAGTTTCTAGAGCCGATTGTTGTGCAGGCTGGCTTTCGCGTGCACCAAGTGGTTCTCCAAACTGAAATTGTTCCATCTTCAGATGTTTATAGAAATTAATAAGTGTGTTTTTATTTCTTACTAGCCTATTATACGTTAGTGGGCTAAAGTTAATCGTGAATATCTGCTTTACCACTGGACCAGATATCTATCGAGCTCAGAGATTTGACTAAATTTGGGGATTTATACATTTTTTCCAGGTGGACGCTTTAAACAAAGGGGTTAAATCAGCGCCCTCCTTTGAATTGCCATCTCAAACACCATTTGAACCAAATGTCAGACTGTTGAATGTTTTATGTAGTCTTTTTTTTCCTACCAGCGCTTGGTAAGAGCCTGTGTTTTTAGAAGTGCTACTTAAATAGACGCTCTAAATATAAAGTTTGCGTGGGTGTGTTACTCTGCCCCAGTCCCAATGTGTTTCCCTCAGCGCTTGTATCTCCGTGGGAGCGTCTCCGGCTGTGGATGTGTTCGTCGTGTAGGTACCTGCGCGGTTATAAAACCCTTCTGTGTAGAACGAATCGCCCGGAGCATCTGCTGTCGCTACCCGTGATCCAACCCTGCCCTCTGACCACATCGCGGGCAGCATCCCCCCGCCCCCGCCCTCTTCCCATTCCACCGCCATCAAAACGTAGCTACGGGGACTCGCACGCTGATACAGATTTTCCACGGACATCTGCCCTGGAACGATGGCGGCTGGAAGAGAAAGGGTTTGCCCAAAGGAGGTGGAAGAAATGTGAGTGTAATATCTCCGAGCGGGAGTCGTGAATGCGCTATGATACCGAACCAAAACGCTGCGATCGCTGCTCAATATTTCAAAAGATGTCTGGCTTTAATGCCGCCCTGTTGAGGCCATAATATTGATGGTTCGATGGGAAATGTTAAAGTGTCAAACTCTGCAAGGCGCATCTCTGGAGGGAAGAAAATTACACACATACATACACAAACATGAAGGTATCATATAGGTAAATGTTGAAGTGCAGCACCCTCGGAGAGAGCGATTGTTTTTCCTGGTCAAGCGTGTCCTTTGCCATCGTTCACGCTCGTGTTGCTGTATTACTTCCTGTGACGCTTGCTCGCTCTTTCCCTAATGCTTCTTTTTCTCCACTCTCCAAATGCTATCTGTCAGTAGGTGTTGCAGGACTGATAGAGGCTTGTCTGTTGCCTTTCTCATTACAGCGGGGGAGACAAAACCCAGCGAGTGCAGTAACCTTTCATGGAGACAGAGGGAGGGAGGCATCCGCACAGAGCCGGCACCTCCGTCTACTTGACATAACCCTATTACCGCTTCCTTAATTTGTCCCGCCGTGACAACTCGCGGCCAAAGAAACGGTTAAAAGAATGAGTGAACAAAAGCTGCATTGCATTATGGGGAGTGGAGGAGGGAAGAAGGGAGTCTTTGAGGGTGGAAGACAATGGGGAGGCTGAGCTGATGCATCAGCCATACCGGATCATTTCTAAACTGCCACACGTTATCCGGAGGTGGGCCCGGATATACTGATAGCTCTCAGTTTCAGCTCAGGGGCTCGTTTTTTTCAAAGATTTTTGTCTTTAATGTTCATTATTTAAGTTCCTCTTTCAAATTCTCTTCCTCGTCCAAGTTACGAGAGCTTAAAACGCCACCCAGGCTGATCACATTTCACTTAATCAAAAGAGTTTGCCAACAGTTTACAGGAGCGCGATTTCAAAAAGCTCCAAAACGGCGACGACGAGGTTTGTTTTTTTCTTCTTTCTTTGGCCTCGTTTCCCTTTAAGGTCTGCTTTAGTTAAACGCAATAATGTTTCTTCCCTCATTTAACATTTACAAACAGCAAAGGCTCCAAAGAAACCTTCAGCGCTTCTGCTTTGTTTCCCAAATCTGTTTGTACAAAAATATGATCAAAGCTCCGAGCAGTCAGACTGTACCTCGACATGAAAACGACAATGCCTCAGAAATAACTAAATGACTGGCAAAATGAGTAACAGCTTCAAAATGGCTGATAATAAGAGCAGCTGAAGTACGAGCTCAGTGAAAGTGCCAGACACTCAGACAAATGTGACACTAAATCCCGCATTTGGCACATCCTAAGTAAACAAAAGTGTTGATAAAAGGAAGCTGAGGCAATCTTCTTTTGTATGTAAAATTTGAGGAAAGAGGGGGGGGCTTTTCTCTGTCTGTGACCGCCCAACATGTGAGGAGAATCTCAACTCAAAGGCAAATAAGCTGTAGCATTTAAAAATCTAATAAAGAAAAAACAACCACACAGGAAGAATGAATTAACCTGGAAGCGGTTGCAGAAATACCTGTTTTACACCCTAATTTTACATCTCTCACGCTCGCTAGTATTCTCGAGCGATGCCGTTTCAGCGGTGAGCAACAATTTACTCAAGCACAATCCATAAGTATAGATTCGAGGTACTTATAAATCCCATTTTACACCGATACGTACTATGTTGTACATCTACTCTGCTCGCTGGAAATATTGCACTTTCTCCGCCTCTGCATCCGTCTGTTTGCTCATTCATATACTTAAACGCCAGGCGCCCAAAACGGACAATCATAAATAACAGCACGGCATAAAAAACAAAGCTGAACAAAATAAAGGAAAACGTGGTAACGAGAAAGAAGAAACTGTCCTTTCGTTCATTTAAGTCTTTATGTCTTAAAGACATAAAGACTTGGATGGCCACTAACTTTCTGCTTCTTAACTCAGATAAAACTGAGGTCATTGTACTCGGCGCTGAAAAGCTTAGAAATATGGTATCTAACCAGATTCTTACTCTGGATGGCATTACCTTGGCCTCCAGTAACACTGTGAGGAACCTTGGAGTCATTTTTGACCAGGATATGTCCTTCAACGCACATATTAAACAAATATGTAAGACTGCGTTCTTCCATTTGCGCAACATCTCTAAAATTAGAAATATCCTGTCTCAGAGTGACGCTGAAAAACTAGTTCATGCATTTATTACTTCCAGGCTGGACTACTGCAATTCATTATTATCAGGATGTCCAAAAAACTCACTGAAAAGCCTTCAGTTAAACCAAAATGCTGCAGCAAGAGTACTGACAGGGACTAGAAAGAGAGAGCATATTTCTCCTGTTTTGGCTTCCCTTCATTGGCTTCCTGTTAAATCCAGAATTGAATTCAAAATCCTGCTCCTCACATACAAGGTCTTAAATAATCAGGCCCCATCTTTTCTTAATGACCTTGTAGTACCATATCACCCTATTAGAGCACTTCGCTCTCGCTCTGCAGGCCTACTTGTTGTTCCTAGAGTATTTAAAAGTAGAATGGGAGGCAGAGCCTTCAGTTTTCAGGCCCCTCTTCTGTGGAACCAGCTTCCAGTTTGGATTCAGGAGACAGACACTATCTCTACTTTTAAGATTAGGCTTCAAACTTTCCTTTTTGCTAAAGCATATAGTTAGGGCTGGACCAGGTGACCCTGAATCCTCCCTTAGTTATGCTGCAATAGATGTAGGCTGCCGGGGGATTCCCATGATGCATTGAGTTTTTCCTTTCCAGTCACCTTTCTCACTCACTATGTATTAACAGACCTCTCTGTATTGAATCATATCTGTTATTAATCTCTGTCTCTCTTCCACAGCATGTCTTTATCCTGTCTTCCTTCTCTCACCCCAACCGGTCGCAGCAGATGGCCCCGCCCCTCCCTGAGCCTGGTTCTGCCGGAGGTTTCTTCCTGTTAAAAGGGAGTTTTTCCTTCCCACTGTCGCCAAAGTGCTGCTCATAGGGGGTCATATGATTGTTGGGCTTTTCTCTGTATCTATGAAGTGCCTTGAGGCGACTTTTGTTGTGATTTGGCGCTATATAAATAAAATTGAATTGAATTGAATTGAATTAGCGTCGACTGTTAGAAATGAGAGTTTCCTCTGGACTCGCCACCAAATGTTTAAAATGTTGGTTAGATTTGAATCCATCAGAAATAGCAATCCAATAATCTTAATGAAATGGAAAGAAGTGGCGTTTACATAGCACTTCTCCAGTCTCACTGACCACTCAGAGTGATTTAATCTGAATATAATCATACAATTAGCTTCAATGGATAGTTTGTCATTTAAAGCTGGGAGAATAAGATTCTAAGCATTTTTATTTTCCTGCAATTAACTAATTCCACTAAAAAGGCCAAAAAGCAATATTCCTAATTCATTAAGCAAAGTCCTTCTACAAGCAAGTCTTGCCACTCTGCAGCCAACTTGGCCTGCAGGCGCTTATTTTGGGCTAACAAGACGGAGCCCTTATCTAAATGAATGAGGAGCAAACGCTTGTGACAGAAAGCACACAAACTAAAAAAAAAGGCAGGAAATGGCGTTTCCGTGTGCAAAAGTTCACATTACAGTTTCATTTCGGCCCACCGTGGCTGCGCTTTTATCATCTCTGACTCCTTCCACTACAGCGCAGAACAAAGGTGAGGCTAATTCACCTCATGAAATATACATAACTACATCTTAATTAACATAATGAGTTGATAAACCTGCCACCACGCAGTTGAAACTGTTGTAAACCTTGGCTGTGCTCTCGTGTCTACATTATGCTTCCCGGTTCGGCTGCTGATTGGCTCTTTAGGGGCAGACGCCGCGGTCGCTCTGCAGACTTCAGCTGTAGAGTCGAGGCGGTGTCACATCTAATCCACACACAGTCTCCTTCCTCTTTTTAAAAGACATCTTTCAAGCACGTGTGAATTGCTTTTTCAGGCAGGGACTATTTTCTGTGGCGGTTTGATCTACGTTCGGTATATTTGGGGCGGCAAGAGGGGTTTGTATAAATAAAGTAGAGGGTGTGTGTTGGTGTTAATGAAGGAACACGCCACCCACGTGCAGCGCTGTTGCTCACTGATGTATTTTTAATGGTTTTAGGACAACAAAGGAGTTCTGGGGTACAAAGGAATGAGCTTTGGATACTTGTTAGTCGCGGAGGTTTGTGGTGGTCTTTTGCTCTTTTAATGGGAATTGCTGACAAAAACAAAACTACGTGGGACTTGTCCCTTGAGTGCACACCGCTGATGGTAATTCTGGGCCTCAAGTGCAAATGTCAGTTCAGGAGATTAATTTGTTACAGAGTAAGAGAATTATAGCTGTATGCTGTGTAGCAGTAGCAACATTCGAAGCACAAAAACAGTAGCACACACAAAGACTTCTTCCCAGCGGTGGTGAGTTTTAAAAAGTACTCTTCAAGCCTCCACTCCAGCTGTAGTACCTGTTTTGCAAGCAGACTTTAATGTCTCGGGGAAGCATCAGGTATGGGCCAAGTGTTGTTTGGAAGATGCTGGAGACAGTCCACAGTCATCCTGCCCACCTCAGAGGCTGAAACCCCCTCGTGGCTCGAGCAGATTGCTCTCCCTCTTCCTGGCCTCTGATCTGGGTTGCAGCGGTGGCAGCCATGGGTGTGGGTTCAACGCCTGAGTGCGGGAGCTGTCTATGTAGAGAGATTAAAGGGCCTGTATCGATCCACAAGCGCTCATGCATTTTGCATGAGGGAGACATTGTCAAAGAGGCGTCTCAGATTAAAAAAAAAAAAAAAAAAACACTAGTAGAGGGAGAGTTGTTGAAAATATGCTGAACTCTGTGAAAAATCTTAATGTTGAAGTGTTATGCATGTAAACTCGCTTTTATATATTGGATTGTCCGTGAACTCTCATCGACCCGAGATATTACTCGTTTTTCATTTCCTCCCCTCCTCGACACCCCTCCACGCCGTCTTCTTCTCTGGTTGTAATGCTGAAGTCAGAATGTGAAAAACAAGCACCCCGAAAAAAAAAAAGAAAAAGAAGAAGAAAAACTGGCAGCCAGAGAGTGTCTAATGGCGGCAGTGAGTCCGTTGGAGAATTCTCAAGTAGAGTGTGAATTATTTAGGATGTGTGGCTAGTGTGCAGAGCATGAAGCCACCCCGCCCGGCAACCGCCAAGCAGCAGAGTGGCCGAGAAAATTCAGTGTGCAACAAACATTCGCCCGGCTGAGGTCTTTATTTCTCTTGCTCTGCTTCGGCTTGGTGGACTGAAAGGCTGAGGATGTGCTTGCAGCTTCAGACAGACGAGCAGATGCAGTGAGCGTCTGATTGAATGCATATCTTCAAAAACAAAGTGAGGCGCGGCGAAGCCACTTTGACCTATTTACAGTCCCCATGATGCAGCCGATTATGCATCATCAACATTTCATGCAGGTCAGCATGCATGTTTAACGGCGTGCCACCGTATCGTACTGAGGACCCCCCCCCCCACCCCACCCACCCAGTCTGAGAGCCCCTCGGAGCCTTCTTATCCTGCAAGCATGTGTCAATCTCACCTAAACGACCCCGATAACAAGACAAAAGCAATCAATCTCTGATATTGGCCGGGTGGGAGAGTCGGGGATAACACCGACGCTATCAGCGAACGCCAACAAAGACGGAGATTTCCTGCGTGGGGATGATTAGAAACACGGTAGCTCTGACTCACTGATCTGCGGCGGGTTAAACAGAGGCGGCTGTCATCACTGGCAAATGATGACGCCGAGCACCGATAGAGGAGATGGGATCTAGGTGTGTGTGTGTGCTCATGCAAAACACACCAGTGTACTTGTATACACTTGCCGAGGCAGGCTCACACATACAAACCAGATACTGTATATCTGAACACTGCAACGTTAGGTTCAAGTTATTCAGGCTTTTTGTAGTTTAACCAGAGATAAGTAATCAGGAAGGACTACAAATAATGATTAAACCCATCTGATACACAGGCTTTATTTAGTGGTTATGTAATGTACTCGCTTATTTGGCTGTATGCAAAGTGCTGGGAAGCTTTTAAACAACAAGTTCATTTACTTTTAAAAATATTGAAAAGTCATCAAATTGATTGCAGGTTTTCCAGACTGTTTTATTGCCTCTGCGGTCAGCAGGCCAACGTCAGTCATGCCGGCGGTGGACAGCACTCGCTCTTTGATAATCACAAACCAACCCTGACCTCGACGTTGAATGCCAAGTTACAAATGTATCATTGTAAAGCTCAAATGAATCCACCTTTGTGGATGGACTGTTTGTTTACTGTTATTTGTAATTATGTTGCAACTCGGCCTGTTCGGCCTGAACATACAATTTATGCACGACACAGTAATTAAATCAAATCAATCATCAGACCAAACTCCAAATACGTTCACTTTACATTTAGACTGAAAACTTTACTTTGGCTCAACTTCACTCATCCTGCAAGACTTTCAGATATCCACTGCTAATAAATGCTCAACTACGTTACTTAATAATTATTAAACATGGAAATGATGAAAAAATAATAATAATATTTTATTCCTTAACCCTTTAAGACCTGCCATAGAACCAAGTCCGCCAGAGCTTATATTATATTTTTACATGCTGTGGAGCCATTTTTGGGAGCATTTCAAGTTGATATACATCAATACAACCATTACAGCCCAAATTTTAATAATATGTCTGCATTAAGTGCATAGTAATTACATAAATTGCAAAAAAGTGCAATAAACTACAAAAAAATTGAAAATCGTTTTTGTTTTTTTAAACTATTTCTAGTTAGAGAAATTTAAGAGGCTTATCCCTCAAAACTGTAAATACAAAAAAGTTGCACAAAATAGTTTCCCACCACAGGAAATTTATTTTGAGTGTCTTCATAGTTTTATTTTTGAAATACACCAATTTTTATATACTGCAGGAAAAACGAAAATAAATATTATGATGCAAATTTGCAAAAAAGCAGCATATGCATCAAAATAAACTATTTCCAGCAGTGCAATATGAGTCCTAAGCATCCCAGAAACCACACAGAAAGTCATAAAGTCAAACATAACTTTTAAAAACACCAGTATAGGCTCATGAGGCCCTGATAGTAAAAAACTACATTTCCGCAAAATGACGTCACTTCCGGTTTCGGGCAGGTCATGGCGGACATGCAAAAGTTCGTGCTGACGTCTATTCCAACGTAGGAAGTGTTACAAACAGCTGATCGGATCAGCAAAGCGTGTTTCTGGAATATTATGTTTTTGTTGCTGCAAGTGCTTTTTATGCAGTTTTTGCAAAGCTATATGTGGAAGGAAACTGTGACCGAGGACAAGCTGATGGCATAAGATGTAAGTACAACTCCTCCGGTTTCATATGCAAAAAAAATTATTGCTCTAGCTTACGTGGTTGCAGAGCTACAAGGATTTAAAAATAGTTATGCAAAACAGAGCGTGCCGCTCCGACCGGTTTTAAAGGGTTAATAAAAGTGTTGTAATTAATCGATGGATACGAATGCTTACTGTAAAATTCAACTTAAAACATTGTAAACAGTAAATAATTACTGTGTAATCCAGTCGCAAACATCACTGGATGACTATTATAACACTGAAACTTTACACAGTAACACCTGTGTAATTACATGGGTGTTTACCCTCACTAGTTTATTGGTTAGATTCAAGCACCAGTACCAGTGGTTAGCTTTTGAAAAAGACCGTCATGTGCACATAAAAAAGTTATGCTTAAAGTTACCCTTTATGTTAAAACGCAACAGCAAAAGGTCCCATCCAAGCGTCCACGCGTAAGGATTTGGAACTTGTCCCAGCAGCATCACAGCACCAGTAAAAGGACGCCGTGTTTATCTCTGAGACACCAGCAGCTCAGACCAAACAGCAGTGTCCGAAGGCGGGGTCACAGAATAATAAGATACCATTAAGTCGTTCTTAACACCTGTAATATTGTCAGGATGGTCCCATTATCCCTTATTTGACAATTATAAAATACATAATGCAATATATAATTATTTAAGTATTACTATTAGTTAATATTATATATTTTTTCATACATACACTATGAAAGAGAGAGAGAGCGATGTGGTGGAAGTTGAATTGGGGACACTGCCGTCACGACTGGCCGATTAAACACTAAACATTAGCAAACCATCTGATTTCAGGTCTTTTTAAGTCGCTACCTTATTAAAGGATACGCAAGGCAATTTACTTATATAGCACCCATCAGACATCGAGTGCTTCAGAGGTGTAGCACTACATTCAACATAAGGCTTCAGCAGTGAACAAATAACAGGGAACAGCAGCAAAAACACAAAAAAGGAAACGAACCGTAAAAATTCATTCAAGTGTTTTTTTAATTTAGAAACTTGTAAAATGCTGAAGTATTAAAAGTCTCTTCCTGGCACACCCGCGCACCCGGATCGAGAAGAATTACAGAATTACGCATCAGAGTTGAATGCTCTGATGCTAATTCTGCTGCAAAGATGGCAACTGTGTCACCAGAACGAAGCCGAGCGAGAATAAAGATGCCCGGGTGCATGCTGGGTAACGCAGTTGCTAAGCAACAATGAAAACTTTTGAAAACACGAGTTGATCTACGAGGAAAAACAATCTTTGAAATCACGAAACTGGATGAACAGCAGCGTTCGTATACTCTGATGAAAACTGTCACATTATAGAGGATGACATCAATAAAGTCTTTGCATTCTTGCCTGATTTATGATATTGATCAATCAAAAACTGCTATTGATTAATCCCCCGTTGCTTCAATCATTTCAGCAGCAATCTAAAAACATAATGAAATAACGATAAAATAATACGAGCAGGAGCCCGACGGCTACGAGCGCACGCTCGCTGTATATGCGGCGTGTTGGAGGGGAGTTCTCCTACATCAAAAATCAAAGCATTTAAGTAGATTGTACACAAGCACGTCTCGGAAGCTTGATCTTACTAATCTACAAATGGCTTCTTGTTATTAAACTGCTAATTCAGAGGATTAAAGGATCCATGAGAACACAATCCCCTTTACTTCCTTTCCAGGGTACGCTGAAGGTGGCTTAAATATTAATTAAGAACGCACACATGTTCGCTCGTGAGCGCACACGTACAGCTATGAAGAGTTCTTACTTTGCTCAAGTTTGTATGTCTGGTACTTTCCTCCTTTCTTTGTCTCATTTTCCCTCTAAAAACTTTCATTTCCTCTCAGTCAAACACAAACAGGCCTATTTTCACATCGCAGACGATCCTGCTGATTAATTCGTTTTTTTTAAAGTGCTGCTATCCCTGCTCCTCGCCGCCTCCAAAAATCATCATTCGACTGCTTTTCTTTTCTTTTTTTTGCCACAGTGACTCAGGATGAGGAAATAAACTCAGGTTGTAAAGTACAGCGCCGCGTGTCAGGAGATTTCACCGGCTTACGCAACCGAACTCTGAGGAAGTCGGAACACACCTGTATGCTTTGGACAGCGTGTCGTTTACTTTGCTGCTTCTTTCTCTACAACAACAAAAAATGCTGCATTCACTTCACAGCTCATTGTAAATTCATGAAAGCATCTTATGTGGAAAACCTAAAGTTTTTCCACTTTAAAAACACAGATATAGCAATGTGAATCATCTTTATTGTACTATATCTTCCAGGAGGAGGATGGCTCGGGCTAAGGAATGTGCTCATTTTTCAGCCAAGGGCATGCCTTTAAAAAGTACTGCAAATTGTTTCTTTTTTCCCTGATTAATATCACGATTCCACATCTCTCAAACTGCAGGGATCTCATTTTTGATTGAATCCGTTATATATAGGACGTTATACATTATATATAGTACATTAAGAGTGACACTAATAAGACATTTTGACATGCTTGCCTTGCTGAAGCTGCACAAACTGCTGATAATGTGGATTTATAAGGTGTATCGCTGCACCCGCATTAAATGAAAAGTTAAATTATGAACCAATCTATTTCTGATTTTAACAACATCCTCCAACGACACATTATTTTAAGTGTTCCTGTAAAAAAGCCATTACGGATATAAAACACCTCAAATTATTGTAATATCCCCGACGAAAAGGGAAAAGTTCATCTCGGCCGGTCCCTCCCGGTCTTAAAACGAGACGGTAAATTGACATCGAGTGTCAAGCGTGTAAAAGTCAAAGAGTCAAACCTGCGCCATAAGCCCAGAGAGAATGTACTGGGGCCAGCATGAAAAACTACTCACGGCGGATCACATTACCCGCCTTTTTCACTGAAATAAGCAGTGTAATTTATCCTGACCTTTTTAGATTACTATGAATGTGCTGTCTGTGTAATTTTAACTGAAGCCCTCAGCAGCTTTGCTGGTCTGGAAACACTCGCCATGAAACCCGAGCGGCGGCGTAACGCCGCCGATACAGCAGTGATACAGTACCAAACAAATGCCGAGGGAGCGCCTGACATTCGCCGCCGTTAACCCGCATCAAGGAGAATCGCTGGGTTTCATCATCGTCGTCGTGGCCGGCAGATTCACCTTCAGAGCCCGCCGCTTCGATTGACGGCTAATAACAAAAGTAGAAGCCTATTTTAGCTGTGACAAGTGTTTCAGGATTAGACTTTCACTCCTAATGGGTTCTCTGGTAACGGTTTAATTCACTACCTATGCGATATCAATTCCATTATAATCTCATTAAGCTATTGCACACTGAGGTGATTTCGAATGAATGTGAAACAGCCAACCGTACGCTCCCCTCTAATTGAGCAATACTTTTTATTCATTATTATTGCCCATTATTAAATTAATGAACTTAATGGACTTATTTTCCAAATTGCAAAAGACCCCTGGCAACATGTTTTTAATTCCATTAGCAGACATATTGAAATTTTAAAAAAAAAGAGGAAAAAAGGGAGAAGAAACAGGGAGATACACGGAGGTGTGTGGGCAATTAGCCTACTGCTGCGACAGATCATCAGCGGCACAGTTTCCCCCCTCTGACCGGCGGGAGTTTGTCCATCTCGTCCTGAATCCCGGCCGACGGCGCTCACCTGCTCAGACTTTTATGCTAACGTGCTTCACAGCTCCACGTCGCGCCGCTTTAACCTCGATGCTAAGACGCCGCACGCGACACGACGACACATTTGAATATTGTATTGTAAGCCGAACGAAACGTAACCTAAATAATACATGAAATAGATTTTCTGAAATGAGATCTTTTCAGTAACCAGAGGCCACCGTGCAGAATCGCCCAGAAGATGAAAGCGGCGGATCTGCATAACTGAACGGCTGATCGATACTCCTCAAACTAAAATGGCAAGTCTTGATAAGGTTATTGAATTTTCTTTTTAATTAAAAAGCACACCGCTTCACTCTCTGTCAAATACCAGAGCGGTGCTGATGATGAGAAGAGGAAAGGGTTGTCCTTGTTTATATGTTCATCACTATATGAAAAACAGCGGGGGAGTAGGGGTGGGGGGGGGGGGGCTGTCGGCACATCATCAATCAGCGCGGCGGAGAAATTTATTTTCTGTTTGTCGTCGGTTGTTTCTTAGAATTAAGCTGTCACGGATGCCCTCAAATCCCAAACGATGACATTCGTATAGATATGAAGTTTTATTACATGTCATTCATCAGCTCAAAAACCATCAGTGCTATTTATTCCCATCCGGAATCGTTTCCCGTTTAATGTTTTCTCTTTTTTTCCAACCGGAGAAAAACAGCTTTCATTCGGATTTTTTGCATCTAAATCAAAAAAAGTCAAAAAAAAGATGCAACGACAGCAACGCGGCCACGTGCGTAGAGATTACGTAACGCGCGAGAGACTGCATCGGTTTTGTTTAATGCAAACCGGGAGTGGTACGCTCGCCCTCCCATATTCTAGTCATGAAAATGCATAATTTAAAAGAGCTGAGACCAAACTGTTCCTCAGCAGTGCAGAGCTGCGTCGTATCAGTGCGAACATCAGTGGATGGAAAACTCTGCTCCCCGGAGAGAGCGCCATTACATTCAATTGTCAACCGCTGGATAAAACTCATTTCACTCTGCACAGTGTCTGAATGGCTCCATACATTCTGCCGAGGCCACGATGTGATAGCGCAGCGTGTCAGGAGCACACTAAAGGGCTTTTAAAGCAGGTTAGAGAGCCGCACAAAAGCCACAGAGCGCTGGGGCAGAACGGCGGCGCCACAGCTGACCGTCCCTCACGCAGCCCCGAGGACCCCGGGTAAACAAGCAGGCACCGAGTCGCCGCTCGCTGGGAGGTCCGAGCCAAGTTGTTAACAACGAGATCATGTCGGCTTCTATTTATAGATGAATGAAAGCGTCTCCGGGTGAAGAGTCTTTTTTAAGTTTTAATTCATTCCCTCTGTTTAGCGCTCGCGCTGTGCAGCTGCACAAATGATTTAAGAGCGCATTTGGAAGTCGGCGTTCGGTTAGCTTATTGCACAGTTATGACATGTCTGAGCCATGCATGTCAAGCGTTATCAGAACTATTTAGAAATTCTGTTTTGCATGGCTACTAGTCTTTTTGGATCTTTCCCCAAAACATCCAAAATTCCCTTTTATACGCTGGAGAATCCCCCTGCAGGACGGCAACAGCGAGCAGTCCTAAAAAAGTTGGGTTACTTTTTCAGCAGACCCTCGACTGACATCAAAGAAACGTCTATACATTATCTTTATGAAAGCGTACGTATGGCACCTCTTCTTCTGTGGTATCACGGCACAGACTGTGCACAAAGCAGCTCAGAAAAACAAACCAAACAAAAAGTGGCGTTTGGGATCTTTGGCCACAGTCCTGTTATCCTCTCGCCTGTATTCGTTTTTTTCTGAGAAAATGACAACGCTGTCACATTATACCATGTTTTCAATAAGAATTATTTATCAGCGGGAGTTCAATCATCTTTACGGGGCTGGCCGTTTGCGCGTTGCTGAATATTTCTGTTTCTAGTCGGTGCTTAAACAGGAGCTTTGACCAGCTCTCACAGGGATGGAAATAGACACCGGCTGCAAATATACCGCAGGTTATATAATGATCATGAAAACTACATGAGAACGAACGCCTCCCCCACCGCAGACAAACACGGTCAAAAATCACTCTGACAGCGAGTGGGTGCACATAAACACGCATGCGCGCACGCACACGCGCAGACGGTCGCTGACACCGTGAGAGGCCAAGCCTGACATGAGGTGAGATGAAGTAGCATTTCTCATCATCTGCTGAGACTGCCTGTGTCTGACCTGGAGGATGGAGGTAGGCCGGGGGCATGGCCTCGGGACCCGGGCAGGCGGAGTGAAAGCAGCCTCCGCTGAGACTTATAAAGTCCCGGCCACAATTTACTGGGAAGGCTCAAATTGTGGTGTCCAGTGGCCACAGCGCAGCTCTGCTGTCAGCGCCACTCTTATTTGCTTCATTCCCTTTGACACTGCCACTCGATTAGGGTCATAAATTCCATGAAATCGGTCAATAACCTATAACACTAATGTCACTCTCCTACCATTAATTTTACAGCCTGTGTGCCACACTGTTTCTTAACCCCCTTTTACGTGACAGAGGGGGTTGCACTGGCTGCGATTGATTGAGAAGAGTATAGAACAAGCTTTGAGCACAGTCTTTGCACCCATATAGAAAAACAGATGCATTAAAAACACCAGTGTTGCAGACTGTTGCCCAACAATGCATCCACTACTCTCTCATCAACCATGCAACTGTGCAGAATTTGGATTTGCAGGCTTATTAACTGCAATATTCACAATTAGCACAAAAGCTACTTGGATGCTTCCGAATAGTTTGCATTCGATGGGAGTATAGTGGTTTTTTACAATGTTGGATTTTGTACTAATACAAAAAAACCCAAAACAACACAAAATACTGCAAAAAGCTGACCATGCTGTTTGTGTGTATTATAATTATGCAGTTCTGACACCGACCTCCCTGCTACCCCAAAAAGAAAAAACACTTTCTTTATCAAATATACAAAAATAACAAGAAATTAGACAGATTTCTACCATCTATGGTAAAACAGGCTTATTGCTTTTACCATATATGAACCGTCATCCCGAGAGGCCAATTCTGAGACCAGAAGCAGCCAGATGATGCGTCATATTCATGTATTTGTACTTTCTACAGCTACTGGTTTGCATTCAGCTGCTTCTTCCACACATAAGGTTTGTTCACTTGCCATGTGTTTTATAAATGCCACCGTGCTCCAGCGATCGGTCCAGGCTGAGGTGGGATCTGTTTAGAACATCGACATGTTCTAGTAAAAATTTAAATATTTGGACGGGTGCAGACGCAAGCTCATTTTAAGAAATGTCCTATTATATACAGACAAAGAAACAACAGATCAGCATGTTTCCCTGAATGCACTTCCAAAGCTTGAGCGTCTTACAAATATATTAGCTAATCAAATATATATGTGTGTATTTTACTGTGCAGTAGAAGAACCTTTGGGTTCTGAAAACCCTCCAAACTGACATTTCTATCTTTGAGGAAAGCAACAGATACACCTGCTGACCCTGAACTGATGCACAGGTGAAAGGTGACACACAGCAAGTCTGTTTTTTGTTTGTTTTCTGGGGGGAGAACAGAAAAAAATTAGGCCTACATCCCAAAAGATTTAAGAGCATAAAACAAATAAAACACACATGACTGTGGAGCACCTCAGTGTCCCAGCAGAAGGTCTGAAGGAGGAGGAGATGCTCCCCCCACGACCTGGACAAACGGCAGAGGGCGGATGGAATCTAAAGATAACTATTAAAAACAATGTATCTATAAAAACTACTAATAACACTTAAAATATCATCATTTGGTCAGTACATCCACACGACAGTGAGTCATTTATCTTTTCAGATTTTCCCTTTAAATAAACCTTCCAACAGGTTTTCTATTTAATTTTACTAAAACTCGAAAAGAATTTTCGAGTATTCGAGTCTAAAATCGGGGGAAACGCACAAATTACATTTGTTGCTGTGAGAGAGGGGCAGCAGTGGGTTTCTTGTCATGCGTGGCAGGTTGCCAGCGGATATGTTGCTGCCATTCTCACAGGGGCCTCTCCTCCAATCTTTTCTGTATGTGAGCGCTGACACTTCAGGGCAATATCTACAGCACAGGCGTGTTAGCGGCGTGCACGCCCGTGCTGCAATGCAGCCGAGCAGGATGAAGGACTGCCGTGAGAGACTTGTGGAGTTACTGGAGGTGCAACAGGGCGACCGCGAAAAGTCGAAAAAATTAATAACAAGGCTGAAAAATAGAATTAGCAGCATCTGACTCAGCTTTGGACTTTCTGTTCAAATGAAGGAAGGAAGAGAGAAAAGGCAACTTCCTGTGATAGTGAGTAGCCTCTTCTAAACGCTACGATGCCCAAACTCACTCAGGTGTTGTTTAAAATTTGGAAGGAGAAAAAAAATCGTTGAACTTTTGCTCCAGTTTCATTTGGAGAAGCCGTAACCTTAATATTTAATCCTCCGAGTCATTAAGATGTAAAATGTGTGCTTTGCTTTGAACATCATGCTGCACAATCGCTCCTGATTCACTCGTGCGGGATTGTTCACTCAGTCAAGAGCGAAAAACAGACGATATCGCCTCGTGTTCTGGCGACTTGGCGTGCACTGGCGTCGATCCATCCTACTACTTCGCTGGCTCCTTCCTCTCCTCGTTGTTTTGCTTTTCAGCCTGCGCTCCCTCACTCTCTCGCTCGCCTGAAGAAAGGGAGAGAGCGAGAGCCAGGGCCCTCTAAACAACGCAGCCGCAGTTAATCATTAAATCAGATTTTTATTTTTGCCTCCTCTGGAATGGCTGGGCTCGAATTGACACGGAGCCTCGGCGGCGGCGAGGCAAAATGGCCGCTCGCAGTAACAGCTCACAAGCCCCCGGACAACCTGAGGCATGGCCATCCAATCCCACATCATTAAGGCTAGAGTCCTTTATTGTGTTGGAGGCATTAAAGGGTGCGCTGGCTATAGCCCTGAAGTCACACTCCACTAGGAGAAAACAGCAGAAAAATAACAGCACAGCTGGATAATGACTTTTCCCTGGGAGGCTGACCATGTGTACAAAAGCGCTAATGATAGCAGGTGCAATAAGCGAGCGCGAGGCTTTTACTGCGTCCGGATCTATTTTCCTCTGCTAAACTCACCAGTGATTTCCCCCGTGTAGGTGTCTTTCTGTAGTTTAAGAACACCTACCTCCTCCCGCCTCTCCATACACTCTCTCTTCCTGTATCTAATCTCTTTATCAGCTGTGCAGCTCATATCAAAGAGGACTGTGGTGTGAAAATCCTGCAAGTAAAACCTGCTGTCAGAGCCTAATCACAATTAGCTGGGCTCTAGACCCATTAGCCCCAAGGGGAAGAGACCAAAAGCTGACAGAATTAATGTTAAAGCTACTGATTACTAATGATCCCACAGAGCACAAAGGGTGGAGCCCCGCTATCCCGAAAAGAGAGGAAAATAAAAGCCTACTAGCCTCATTTTTCTGACTGAATTGATTTTCTATGCAGCTGGCATTACACTGGAAAAGAACTATACAATTTGCTCGTCGGTGAAGTTGCAAGAACCTCATTGGTATTAGCGGTTAAAGAGATAACACAGTTCCTGGATGTACTTCTCATTGCTTCCTTAGCTCAGATTTGTAGCGGCGTCGTTACATCAGCGCTGCTACAAAGGCATGTGTGCCGTCCAGATTATAAAACATCGAGCTGGAAGTTAATGACTGATTGCAACAGCCGTTACTCAAACTCGTAAGGAAAAGACAGCAACAACCAGCAGACAAAACAACGGCACGCGGCCCCCCCGCGGTGAATCACCTGCAGTATAAGCCTTTCAAAGAAGCGCCTCGCATTTGATGTTAAGCCCTCAAACTGTTCGGGCTGTCGGAGGTCTTGCCGGGGAGATAGAAATGTCTAAAGTTATTACAGCAGTCAGGTAAAGTGTGTGGCAACACGGTCCTGTAATGGGGGTGGAGAGTCGGCCAGCAGCTGCTAATGAAGGCGTCTCGGGGAGTACTAAAGAGCCTACGTGACACTACTTCTGATTTTCCCGTCTAAGGACACAGATCAATTAATACATTAACAAACGATCGCGAGCACTTCATCTTGCAATATGAAACCAGCGGCCTGGACTCGCTGCTCTCCCGCCCAGAATGGCTGATCAGCTCTGCCTCTTCATGCTGTCCGTCACGAATTTCAACGTTTTCTGCTGGTCAGGCTGCAGACGTCTCTCTGAGCACATGAAATGCATATGGGAGTTCTTATATGTGCACAGAGTTGGGCCTAAAATCCCACACTGCTTTCATCTATCAATCATATCACTTCCACCACATGCACGTTCTAATTAAAGTGAGGCTGTGGTCTTCAGGTCGGCTGGTCGATTGGTTGGTCAGCTGATCTCGCGATTCTGATTGGCTGGACAATTGCTGGTGTTATTTTCATTAGGAGAATTAATCCATTATTTTTGGCAGCATGAGGAATAGACTTCCTCTAAAAAGAAAAAATTGCCCAGCTGAAGGCAGACTTGATCCAATCTTCATTTCCTAATCAGAGCTGGCTCAAAACTAACCGACGCTGCGTTCGGCCAAAATAGATGACTGTGCGTAAACTTTGCAGCTTTTTGCATTTCACAGCTTCACGTTTCATCTAAATCCTGCTTTACTAGTCAGTAGCGTAGCGTCTTAGAACCAGCAGTTTGCAGCCATTGTTCATTGCAGACTAGCAAATGCAGCAACATTCAATCATCTTGTTGACTAGTCACTGCGAGAAAGGGTAGAACGATTTGTCTGTGCTGGACTTTTCCTCCAAAAAGACTTCCTGCTTTGGGTTTAAATTAGAGCTGGGCGATATACGATTTTTTCATATCACGATATGTTTTCTTCATTTCAGGCGATAACGATATATATCACGATATATATCACGATATATATCACAATATAAGCCAAATAACTATATTTGTAAGATTTAAATGTGCCGTTGCTCACAAGTAAAATGTGAAATTATCAGCGGCAGGTTTCTTCCTGTTAAAAGGGAGTTTTTCCTTCCCACTGTCGCCAAAGTGCTGCTCATAGGGGGTCATATGATTGTTGGGTTTTTCTCTGTATCTATGAAGCGCCTTGAGGCGACTTTTGTTGTGATTTGGCGCTATATAAATAAAATTGAATAGAATTAAATAGAATTGTTTTGATTTAAATATTTATTTCCCATAATAAGTTCAACAGAGTAGATGTACTTAAGGAACATGAGACTTTTTCAGATAAATAAAGGCAAATATTGCAAACTACACAAAAGGCAGCCGCTAAAGCGTTTAAGTTTCAAAACGGAACAAACAAAACAGACTAAATTGTCAATTCCACTTAGAAACAAAATATTAATTCTAAAAATAAATCTTAGTTTGTTTTACAGAAGAACAGACAAAATTGACTAACTTTTGTCAATATCAAATAAACAGAACTAAAAGGAAATTCTCAATCTCTCCTTGTTGTATAGCTGAGCTTTCAAACAGTTTTAACAGTTACTTTAGTCTGACAAAAGCTTCCAGTCAGAAAGCGATTTATTGTATTTCCAGACTTGCTTTCGGCACAATTTACAGTGTGCGCTACTCTGCTTTTTGTCAGACTTGAAATAGCCGAAATACCTTCACACTACAGAACTTCTGTGGCTCTTCTGCTCGACAATCTCTCCGGCATTGGAACCATCATCTGTTTTCTCTTCGGTAACCTTCGCTCACGCTCTCGGTTGATTTTTCTCTAGTCGGCACACTCATTTCCTCCATTACCCGGGCGGCACGGCGTTGTTGTACGTAACAAGTCACGTGACGTGATGCTGCGGCTGTGATTGGTTCGGCTCTGCGCTACGTAATTTGGATTGGCTGTTCTTCGTCTTCTTTTTTTTTAAGAGGACAAGAGAGATGAGGCCTATCGCAATAGTTTAACTTTTCTATCGAGAAAAAGTTATTTTGTAATCATTCTATCGCCCAGCTCTAATTTAAATATATCTTAATATTATTATTTGGTGTGATGGTTATTTACAGGACGCCTTAGCATCTGCAGCACATCCAGGTAAACCGAGATAGATGTAAAACTTCCTCTTGCATTAAAACAGCACAAGTAAAAGCAAATGTCTGATTTTGCTGTTATCGCTTAAGGACAACAGCGACGAGCCTAGCATGATTCAGTGTGCTATAAATACAGACGTTTTGTGTTTATTTATAATTCATCTAGGCTAATAAGGCTGCAGGTCGAGTACACCGAGACCAATTTAGCTAATCTAGCGATAACCTGCAGTTTTATTTCCCCTCGATTGGTTAAAGAGAAGGCACAATTCAGTCAACCAAGTTGTTCTTTGGTTGAATGCAGCCTGAGATTGAACATCTGCCTAAAGGGAATGCACTCCTGCTAATGGCCACAGCTCCAGAGCCTCAAACCAGCCCCGCCGCTAGCCGCCGCGCATCGACGTCCGCTGTTGTTTGGTTCGGTTTTTTCCCCGATAAATAAAAACAAAACATTAATACAGGCCAAACACGCCGTGTGAGCAGTCTGCGGCGCACTTGAGTGCGTTGGTTGGGGAAGTCTAACGTAAACCATCGCTCCTTGGCATGCCATATATATCCAGTCTCCCCATTACCACCATCTCTACTCGACAGCAAGGGCCCTGCACTGCTAAATTATTCATCACACTGAGGGGAGGACAGAAGCATGCATGGTTTCTCCACTCCATGCCTCTTCCCTTTTTCTCTCTGTCTCTAATGCAAAGGAACAGCCGGGTGGAGAGAATGATATACAGGCCATCTTTCCATCACTGCATGGCCATTGCAGGAGATGTCGCCTCCACTTCCTCCAATTACCACAGTGGAGCTGATTTTGGGTTTTAGGTTGAACACCGTGGCAGGCCAGACGGTCGCCGGCTTGCCCGTCGCGCATATGCGGGGAATGGTGGGTGGCACCCAAGGGTCCCATGCATAACCTGGGACGTCTTTGTATACACATTCATCTATATCAGTGGGCAACAGGGAAATGTAAGCCAAAGGTAATTGCCCTGGATAAGAACATCTGCTTGGTGAATAAATATTCTAATGAGGGGAGTTTGCAGGTTCCCCAGACTGATGCACGGCTGACAGGCCTCCGGAGGGACCGCAGGTAATGCTCGCCACCTGCAGTTCAAACGGGAGGCAGTCGCACCCTCCTCTCGCAGCTAAATGCTGGCCGACTAACACAAGTTCGCTTACTCCCGCGCACGCACGCGAAATACACTCCAGGTATGGTATAGTAAATCATTCCCTGGGTGGGATGTTGCTTTTCTCATAAGTGTTATTACACCCTGGCAGTTTCATTTTTGTGTAACCCAGAAAATGTTTTGAGTGTTTCAAATTTTACCCTTTTTTTCTCGAGGAAACGCAAAATTCAGACAAGGTGAGAAGAAATTCATAATTCTCTAATTCCACTTCCTGGAGTGATGTGGGAAGCCGGACTCTTTATATACACTCAGGAGTGACTCCCAATAAAGGCTTGGTCCTCCAAATAATTTCCCTTACATCCTAAAATCGGATGGTATCCTTAAAGGCCAGTAGAAACCTTTATATGATGGTGGCTCATGTTACAACAAGGAAGTCGCTCCAGCTCCTGCACAGTGGAAATATTTAAGTCAGTCTGCATCGTCAGACGAGGTTAAGCCCACATCAGCTAAATCTGCATGTGTAAATTTTCTCCTGTGTAAAATATCTGTCTGCAAAATGTTTTAGAGGCTCCTGCACAAACTGGGGGCAATAATTATTTGGTGAGCTATCATCTCATTTTTAAATGAGCCCAAGTTTGCTTCATCATGTTGTTTATTTTGTCCAAAGAAGAGTCAAAAAGCTGGAAATATTCCATGTCCTATGATAAAGAAGTAGGAAGGAGACACATTCTCATACTTGAAAGCTGGAAACATTAAATAACTTCTAGAAATGAGCTAATAATTTATTATCACTTGGTTATTTTTACTTGTGGTTAATTAAAAATCATTCTCATCACTTTGTTCCTTGTGTGATTTTCTCGTTGTGGAAATATTGACCTCTTTTTAGGCTCTGGCTGAAAAATCATCACGAAGACATTTGGCTTCTGTGATCGTTCAGAAATGCAGAGTCTTCAAAGATTTTGAAGTTTTAGAGGCATAATGATGAAACGAGTCATGAGTCATGTATTGACTCCACGCTTTCAGCAAAATAATGTTGCTTCTCAAGTGAGCAGAAAGTAGTAAGATATATAACTTTAATTTAGCATAATGGATGCGCTCCCAGATGCAAGAGCTCCTTTACTAATAGCTCTTTTTTACTAACACGATGAGAGTAAGCCCACTGCAGTACACGCAGCCTCATGTTACAGTGATGAGCCTGCAGGGCTGTAAACTGCCAGCACTACCGCTTCGGTCTGTTCAGCCTACATCTGCGTGTGGTCATCACTCTGACCGGGCCGGAGGGGGAATACGTGATGAAACGGGAGGTGGAGATCGGTGAGCTGCTGCAGACAGTGATGAGCCTCTTTCAATAAGCATCAACACCCAGAAAACATCTCAAGGCGAAAGCTCCGAGTATCAAAGAGGCCTGCGTTGCAGCGAGGCCTCGGAAAGCACGCGAGCACCGCACGCTGCGTTATGTTCTTTTAGTTGTGGCATAATTTGGAAAGCATACACCGTCCTGTCACTTCCATTCTGCTCGGAGACAAAAGGAGAGCTTCGCGCGAGGCTCGAATGTGAGCTCGCGTCACCGCTTGGAGCGACTTTGGCCCCCAAACATCCTCTTTTTCCAGAAACGTGAGCTCTGAATCAATAGCTGTTTCATTCATAGCGTGCATAGCATACTTTTATTCATGTTTTGCTTCACTTCCATATTTTAAAAAAGTGGTTCGAGCAGAAAGTCATTCATAATGGAGTCATCCTTGTAAAGTAGCTTTCCCCCAAAAAGATGCACTCTCCCCAGAAATCTGAACTAGCGATCAATAGCTACACACACACAGACGCACACACACAGTCTGCAGGAGACATATCTCCAACTGCATCACAGCTCAGACTGTTTACAGTGGCAAGGCTGAAAATATTCATTTACTTTGTATTTCTGTGAAGGTACAAAATACAAGTTAGCAAAACTTGGGGGGATTAAAGCGATCTGCAGTGAGCATCAGTGAGAAATTTAGATTAAAAAGCAGAAGAAGAAGAAGCACAAATGCAAAAGCAGAGCGAGCGTTGGGCGGGTATTGTTGTGGTGAGAATACAAACCACCGAGGAGACAAAACCAATCTGACTAATCACACATGATCTCAAAGAGAATTAATCAGCAGCTCTGGTTAACAATCTGTAATTATCCTCATTCTGCGCTTAATGCCATTTAATTTATGAAATTCTGCCTGACTTAGATATATAGGCGAGGAAAACAACAATATCACACAAAAAGCGTTGGAAACAGCGCAGGCGAGGAAATCACAACGTGTCCCCGAAAGACCCCGAGTCGTTCTCAGACGGAGGGACACCGTTTCAGCTGCATGCTGGGTAGTTTGACAATCAAGGGGGGGTGAGTTGACGAACTCGTGAAGGTATTGGCGTGGATAACAATCGCACCCAAACATCCGATTTCGTTTAAAGGCTGAACAAACGTGACGGGCCTCTGTAGCTTCTGGCTGCAGCAACCCAACATCAATAAAACACATGAGAGTGGAAAAACCATCAGCTCTGTTCATGCATGTGGGAGGCGCTGCACCGCACACGCGCTCAAACTCACACTGTATATAATGTAAGGGCTGCAACACGCTCTGACACATGCGCCACACACGTTCAACACGCCAACTCTGTGCATACCGGAGCGGTGTGAGGAGATACCCACACTTTAGTGGTGCGGTACTCACCCAAAAGTACATCATCATGGTGGAATCGGGGCAGGTGTGGGCAGACGGGTGGAGGAGAGCGGGGCTGAGCGCTGGGACCAGTCCAGCCAGCGTGGGTGTCAAGAGGAGTCCGAACGTTTGGACAGAGAGCTTTACTGGTCCCTGTTCCACTGAGGCAGCCCTCCCTCTCAACTGTTCAATGGGGCTTGACTTGAGGTCCCCCAGCACTTCTTCTCCTTTCGTTTCTTTCTCTTGACAAGCAGCTTGTTCTTCAGTTAATTTTTAAAAGAGCCCTTTCTCTCTCCTCTTCTTCTTCTTCTTTTGAGCCAACACAAGAAAGAGGGGGGGAAAGCAGACGGGAGAAAGGAAAGAGAGCTGGGGAGGTGTTGTAACCTCTTTTTTCTTTCGACACTCTTCCACTCCACTTGCCTCTCCACACCACTCACTTCAAGACTCTCTCTCTCTCTCCCCGTCTCTCTCTCTCTCCCCCCTGTGCCGTCTCTTATTGGTGAATGTGAAATCAGTCGGTACGGCACCGAGGCTCAACTAGAGCAGCAGGAGCAGCAGCCTGCGCTTGACAGCTGCCTCCAGCGTTCCTCCACCGGAGCCGTGTTGCTCTGCATAGAGGAGTGCGCCGAACAAACCGGGATCCTGCAGACGGTACTGTAAAATTCAGCGTCCCGGGGAGGAGGCGGGGGGTGGAGGGGGGGGGGAGAGTTGTGAGGGAGGGGGTGGGGGGGAGCAGGAAGCTGAGAGTCGTGGTGGGGATCTCTGCGGGGAGGGGGGTGCTGTGTTGGGGATGATGCTGGTGATAGTGAGGACTAACAGATCGCTCCCCTTTCTTCTTTTCGCCGTCTGCGACTGCGATGAGTTGCATTGAAGTTGTGGCAGTTTTAGTTCATTGAAGAGAAGAAGAAGGAGGCGATGCTGAAGGAAAAAAAGACTCTCAGACAAAACCTTAAAATATGCCACAGGCAATTGGGAGGCGCAGCCTATTTTCCACTTGTTTTCTACTTTTAGCTGCCGATAGCTTCTCTGCCTTTTATTTTCCCTCTTTTCCTCCGAACTCGCGATTCGGTGACCTTTTTGTTTCGGTGAAAAAAAATTTTTTCAGGTGGCGTTGTGGCAGATCAGAGGCCAGATGAAGTTGGTGTGAAATACCTCTGTGTGTGCCAAGCTATATTACATTACATGCTTTAGTGTGTTTTCCATCTGGCGGCTATAAAGGGGGAGGGGAACGAGGGAGAGGGAGGGAGGGGAGGAGGGAGGACTGGCTATCTTCTAGACAGCACTGTAACAATGAGCCTGCCTCAGCAATTTTCAAAACATATCATCAATACACGACTGGGAGCTCGCGCTTTTAAATATTAACCCTGTGGCAACCGGGGCAGGCTGCGGAGAGCTCAAGTGGTTTTGCGGCATCCTCTGGAGCCGGATCATCCAATAAAAGACGTCCTGGGGGATGAGCTAATTTGCTGTAGGATCCTAAAGAACATTTGCCAGCTATAGAGCACATTGGCCTAATGAACAGAACAGATATATGCAGGTTATGTTACCCATCAGTAATTGCCACATAAGGAGCCCGAGTTAGATTTGCAGCTGGCTTTGAGCGAATTGATACACAAGGGGCCTCGTTCATATGGTGTAACTGTCATCTTAAATTTATCACCCGTTTTATTTTTTTCCTCCTTCAGAAAAAGCACAAGTGAGCGGTGAAATATGAAATGGCACGCAGGCAAAGAACCGCAATTAGTAACTTTGCAAATATTGTGATGTTTTAAGAAGCTTTTCATAAATCAAGACATGCACCATATAATTCTTAAACCGCCCCCCCTCCGTCACGTCGCACAATCCAGCATCTCCGTTGCTTTGCACACATGCAATCTCCCCGCTGGTAGCACGGGATGCACATGCAAGGCTTCCATATCTTTATATATGTCCACCAGAAGTCAATGGATTTACATTAGCAATCACAGAGTGGATAACCGCCCCGGTCCTCCATCAATCTCTGATGGGAAATAAAAATGAAATGCACTTCTCAGGCAACTCAGATTAAGGATCACGCTTTTATCAAATACTGAAGTCTATTTCAAGTCGTGCTCATAAATAACTGAGGGGGGAGAGAAGGAGGAAAAGAACGAGTTTGGAGGCAAAAAAAGAAAAAGCAGGACGGGCTGGAGAGCAGGTGGGGGTGGGTGTAGGTGCAGACAGAGAGCGCGGTCTGGAGCTAAGGCCACTTAGGGTTGGGGAGGAAAGAATCAGAGGGCATTTAAGCATTACGTAAAGTCTGCATCTCCTGTCTAGGAATCTACGCCCGTTAAAGGAAGTGCAATGCAGGTAAACGCGGTGTTGTTTGGGATGCTTTTCCCTTCTTCCTGTCACCTCTCTGAGCTGCATTTTTCCCATACTCCACACTACTTACAGAGCATTGGAGTGGCTTTCCCAACCATTTAGATTTCCCACCATAGTCTAGACACTCCCCAGAGACTCTGCCATCCATTATAAAGATGGAGCTTTCAAACCGAAGAGGAAGTGAAGGCCTCACACACAGAGTGTTCTGCCTAAAATGTCCGTCTGTCTCCGACCGTCGCCGGCTCGAGATCTGCCGTCTTAATATTTTATGCCGATCTCACCTCTCGTCCGTAGCGTCTTCTGTCGAGCCACGCTCGGATCTTGTCGTTAGAAAGACACCGGAGGAGACAATGAGAGTTCTCACTCTCATCCCTGCGAGCTCCCCACGGGGTTCTGGGCTATCGTTGCGACCGGCTCGCCCCAACGCTCGGACCGAGCCCCGAAGGAAGACGGCGGCTCGGTCTGATGCTGCCAGGCTGGTTTTCTCTAATCACACACTTCACTTTATGGAGTGACCAGTTTTACAACTTGGTGGCCAAGGATCCGCAGCTATGCTCGTTTTATCGATTTATGGGTCTCCATCAGCTCCACAGGTAGGTATTGACATTTCTATACGGCGCACGTCACGTGAGGAAAGGGCGCCGGGGAAGGCCGCGCAGGCAGAAACAAGCGGCTAAACGAAGCCCTTTCTCCTCTTTATCTCCGTGTGCTGAAAAAGTTTCATATTACATTTCCATTCCCTTATTATTCTCGCGCTGACAGGAAGTTGCGGCACTTGCAGGGGCAGAGCACTCTGCTAATAATACTCACATGAGAGATTTTTCATATGAAAATATATTAGAATCGGTGATAAGTAGGCAAAGCTTATGTTTGGACTGTGATTTACCATAAAGAAAAAAACGAAATATTGTGTAATGCCATCAAGACGCTCTGGCAGCCAATAAATATGCATAAAATAACAAGAAAAAAAAGACAGTGTGTTACTTAATTCTGTATCTCCAGCTTTCTGACACAGCCTGCATATTTAGCCTTGAAAATGGTAATGTTTTGCTTCCTATCCCTGGAAGATATCATTAAACATCATTTGTAAGCATACATTACCCTATACGCAGCAAATCGCCCATCTGGTGATTTTGGAACTCGCTGTCTGCAAGACAATAAATTCATTGTATGCTTTCGCATAAAGAATCCCACTAAAGTAATGCCTCCATGTAGACATACGTCGAGTACATTAAAGCTAGCCGTGTGCACAGACTGTATGTCGTGTTAATAATGCAGTGTTTACATCTTGGCATTGAGCAGTCAGTACTGGCCTAGGGGTACAAACTGGCAGGGCTGTGCAGTAATTAGGAGCTGTGTGTTGGGGATGTGAAGGCTTGCCGCGTGTCGTGCTGATACCACTGCTGGGCGGACCTAGTGTGTCAGCAGCGGGCACGCTGAGCGCTACACAAGGCCGCACCTTCGCGGCGCAGCCGGGAGTCGAACCTTTTACTTGGACGAGCCGCTGCTCGGCGTGCAAAGGAGGGACGCGGAGGATGTTAACCTAATGACAGCAGGGATTAGGTGTCTTCACACTGCGAGCGCGCCGTGTGTGGTCTGTTTGTGTTAATCCTCCAGGCCTGTTTGCATTGTGACATCAATAAGCTGCGCGAATTCACATTATGTCTGTTATACGTACATATTATATTATAATATATTATTAAATGCTTACTTGAAACATTTGTGCGCGTCACCTCATTCGTGTTACATACTTGCACCTGTTATTGTTTGTTTTCACGTGATTTTGCCTAAATGTGTTGTGGATTATTGAAGCATGTGTTTCAGCTTGTAACAGTAAACATCATAGATATTAATATGGAGGCTGGTTTAGAAGCAGCTGTATGTTGGGTTAACATTTACATAATGCAACACAGTAATTCCTTTACGTCACATCTGTCTTGCAAATACCAACAAAAACTGAAATACTTGGACAGTCTGCATGGGTGCTTGCCCTCGAGCTTCAAAATACACCAAACCAACCTGGACGCTATGGTGGCTGTCTCCATCTTTTATTTTTACCATATATTCACAATGTCATGGGGTAAACTCTTCCCAGAGTCACACAGTGGTTATTTTCCATCAGCTTTCTCTTCGTGGGAGGATTTGTCGGAGAAAATGTAAATATGCTAGTAATTAAGCATCCTACTCCATTAAACTCTCGGCTTTGAAAAAGGCACCATGAAGTGACTTTTGAGCCATGAAATATTTTAATCATTTCCCTCCTTCTACTCTTTATAACCAAGAACAACAGGCACATTTTCCTCAAAAAAACAATTTCTGTTTAATTAGAAGCCAAAGCTCTGTTACCTGTGGCGTTTGATGTCCTTCTTTTTGTTACATCTTTTAAAGACTTGTTTACCAGCGTTCGCCGTGCACGTTACTTTGAATTCGCCAGCGCATACAACATTAAATATACATTTCACTGTAAAAACTCCTGGCTCTTCTTGCAGCTGCAACGAGAGTAGCTTTGCCACATGCAACACGAGCAAACCCGACAGGATTCCTAACAGCCTCTCGCATCTCCGTTTGACATTAATTGATAATCAAACAAGGCTTCGCATTAGACATTTATGAGATCAGCTGAATTATCTATTTAATGTAACCCAATTATATGCAACCCTTGTGCACCAATCAACGCTAATTCCTGACTCATAAATGACAGCAACAACGACAGATTTAATCAATAATAAACATTGATGAAAACTTGCGACCTGCTTAGAAAGAGGGTAATTAACGAGAAGGAAAAGGGCTTCGTTGGATTTCCATCTTTTGGAATATCGTTTATGCCGTTCACAAGAATCTGCTAAGCTCACGTTGCACCATCAGCGAGATTAAGTGTAAAACAAACATTCGCTTTGACAATTAGGGATAGACATTTATCATGAATTCTTAATGCAAGCTTCAGCCGCTCCGCTTCTTAATTAAAACCTTGTAATTTTTATAAAATTCTTGCCGTAAAACTAAATTTCATGAATTATTTAGCCAGCCTTTTTTCAGCACTACTAGCTACACACCCAGCCAGCAAGCTGGGGAAGAACTGAATCCACAGGTGGGCTCACCTGCACTTTAAGGCCAGAGAAAACATCTTTGTTATGCTTTTTAAAAAGTCTAATATGAAATGTGTGTGTGTGTGTGTGTGTGTGTGTGTGTGGTGGGTTTTCCTCGTCTCCTACATCCACAGCAGAGGATTCACATCCAGGTCTTAACCTTAACTAACACATGTCAACAGAGCGGGCATCAAAAACAACATTACAAGCTTCGGGGAATTCCACACCTGTTAGATTCCACACGAGCGCGTGAAATTCTTCCAACAAAAATGAAGGTAAGTGTGCACAGAGGGGCCTGCTGCTCTTACCAGTCTTGTAAAGAGGGGCACTCCCAAATGCCAGAGGTGATCGTTCAGCAGTCCGCTGTACACCACGTTCCCGAAGACAGCAATGCTTCCTGACTTACACAACGTGTTTCCTGCAGGGACACACAGAAACACGAGCAGGCGTCACCGAAACGGACAAGAAGCGGCGGAGGGGCGCCTCCGAAAAACACAAATAAAGCAGTTCAATCGCAGGAAATCATTGCACAGGAAGAGGCATCATAGAGAATGCAACATTGATTGTTATAAATATTGATTTTGAGGTTTATTGACCTTACGTGCAGTAAGGAATACAGATAGGTGGCTTGGCTACGATCAATAAAGTTACACAATTGGGTCAAGTTGATCTATCAGCTTAATATAAATAACCAAATGAGGTTTAGTATCAACAGGAAAACAGTGGGGAACATTTAATACATCAGAACATAACCATAAACTCATCACATTTAAAGGATATCCTGTATAACCACTTAACTACCTCGTGTCTGTTATGGAATCAGCTCAAAAGTATGAACCCAAAATAAAACAGTTATTGCTCCTAAACCTTTGCGATTATAGTCTTGACTCAGTTCTCCCGTGAGATGTAGCACTTCAGGGACTACTATTAAAATGTCACGATAAGTGATCTGTGATAAATGCACTTCATGGAGGTGCTTGGCAAAGTTTCAATGTATGATCAATTTACAGTTCTGTTTTTTGGGATCTCGAGAATAACGCACACAAATAAAACACCGAAGCTTTCAGTTTGATGAGAAATGAACGTTTTACCCTGATGCTACCCAAGCGGGTTAATAATGGGCCTTGGTAATCTGTGTGCAGGCCGGCGCAAATTACTCCCAGAAAGTGACACAGCCGTACTGTAACTTACTAAGTGCAACGCTGGCATAAAATTTGCATGTTTTTGGTGTTTAATTCAAAAACCAGGGGGCTGCTGAAAAATTGATTTTCGAGGGTGCTGGTCCCGAAGTCACGTCCTGTCTCGCAAGTCTTCCGACGCAACCTGTGCAGCTCTCGCCGAGGACGTCCGTCACCTTTACTGTCCGTGATCCAAAATAAACGAGCAGCTTCTGCAGCACCTGATATTCAAATCTGCACCGTTCCAGACTCAAAGTTAAACAACGATTCATTTGTTGGTCCCCGTGCCTACTTCCTATTAAGTTTTACCACGTGCAAATACATCTTTGGTCAGCTCCGGATCCAATTTAGAAGTGGGGGGGCTTATGTATGATTACAATACAAACCCTCAATATTTTCAGTTTACAGCAGGTGCACAAAAAAAGCAAACAGGACACAAACACAACACAAACAGTCTGGCTGCGAATACAGAAACTGGATTTCAATGAGCATTATTGCATAATAGAATGGCAGTGCATCCATTACTGGCAATATAGAAAGATACATGCTAGATATGCCTACCTGTCCTGGGAGTACAGTATAAAAATATTGTATATACAGAATATCATTAGTATGTACTCACTGATATCCACTGATGCTCTCGTCTGAATCATTGTTAGCATGTTATAGCTGTTTCTCTCCCACCTGAGTATATGATTGGGTGATATTACAAAATGCATAAATACTAATAAACAGCAATAAACTGCAGGTTTAAATGTTAATTAACCCTTTAAGACCTACCATAGAACCAAGTCCGCCAGAACTTATATTATATTTTTACATGCTGTGGAGCCATTTTTGGGAGCATTTCAAGTTGATATACATCAATACAACCATTATAGTCCAGATTTTAATAATATGTCTGCATTAAGTGCATAGTAATTACATAAATTGCAAAAAAGTGCAATAAACTACAAAAAAATTTAAAATCGTTTTTGTTTTTTTAACATATTTCTAGTTAGAGAAATTTAAGAGGCTTATCCCTCAAAACTGTAAATACAAAAAAGTTGAACAAAATAGTTTCCCACCACAGGAAATTTATTTTGAGTGTCTTCATAGTTTTATTTTTGAAATACACCAATTTTTATACACTGCAGGAAAAACAAAAATAAATATTATAATGCAAATTTGCAAAAAAGCAGCATATGCATCAAAATAAACTATTTCCAGCAGTGCAATATGAGTCCTAAGCATCCCAGAAACGACACAGAAAGTCAGAAAGTCAAACATAACTTTTAAAAACACCAGTATAGGCTCATAAGGTTCCGATGGTAAAAAACTTCCGCAAAATGACGTCATTTCCGGTTTTGGGCAGGTCATGGCGGACATGCGACAGTTCGCGCTGATGGACGTAGGAAGTGTTATGAACAGCTGATCGGATCGGCAAAGCGTGTTTCTGGAATATTATGTTTTTGTTGCTGCAAGTGCTTTTATGCAGTTTTTGCAAAGCTATATGTGGAAGGAAACTGTGACCGAGGACAAGCTGATGGCATAAGATGTAAGTACAACTCCTCCGGTTTCATATGCAAAACAATTTATTGCGCTAGCTTACGTGGTTGCAGAGCTACCGGGATTTAAAAATAGTTACGCAAAATGGAGCGTGCTGCTCCGACCGGCTTTAAAGGGTTAATCTATTGGATGCCTAAACTCATGTCATTCCTTTTCTGAACAGTGTCAACCCACACTTGGACATGGAGACGTTTAATGTGCGATTAGCTTTAAACTCAAAGCGAAACTGTTTTAACACCATTTTCATGCAGTCATGAACGAGCAGGAGCTGAATACCATCATCTTATTTCTCTGTGAATCGCCCCTCGTGTTGTTGTGCATCGTCTCAGCCGTTTTTAAAAATATATATTTCCGTATTGAACTTTGTGTTTTTGTGCCATGATGTATGTGTATAATTTTGAGTTTGTTGTGTTTTGCTGATTTGTGTTCGTTTTATTGTTCTCGTTTTATTGCCCATCCAAGGATGGCCGAAGCAAATTAACTTATGCCATAAACGCTATGGTATGTATCACCGATTGCCGCTCCGCACCGCTCCCCGGACGAATGAAAATTAAACCTTCTCTTATTGATGAATCTCTTACTGTTGAATAAGTTAACTGCAAGCGAGCCCAGAGGATCCCGAATACTTCGGAGTCTATATGAGGTTTTCTTAGTTGCATAACAACAGTTGCATGTTTGGCAGACGCACCAAACCGCTAGCGGACTGTCAGGTTTACTGTATCACGGAGAGCATCATCCTTCTTTATAAGTCATGTTCGGTGCCACCGAGCATCACAGTTCGCCCTCTCAAAGACGCTCTTAATTAGCTCGGTGCCAATGAGGTGCCTTCACAAACAAAAAACGCACACATGCGTGGCATGCGTGCCCACACACACGGCCCCGAGAGTGTGATGTACCGCACTCTGATGTCCCTGTGAACGTGATGAATGCAGCTTACGGAGCAGGCGGCACAGAAAACACAGGTCTCCATTGTAATTTCTGCACAATGGAACGCTGCAAAGGCACACCAGGGGTGGAGTGAAGCAGTGCTGACAAGCAGCACATGCATTATTTAAAAACAAAAGTAAAAAATGCCCATTAAAGTGTCAGTGGTGCTTTCGGCAGTGCTGGCTTGGGCGCGGTGTGCGTATTACTGTTATTAATGGGCCAGGCGTGGGGGGCATTGCTTCGGTGTGATTGCTCTGCTGCTGTTGCTATCCGCGGTTCAAGCCTCCCCTCTCTTTTCCCCCCATTTCTTCTCTGTATGTGTGCACGAGGAAGAGAAACAGATAAAGAGCGTGCTACAGACAGAGACGGAGAGACACCGAGAGACCCTGAGTGCACAGTCAATGAGCTCCTACAGCTAATATCATTTCACATTATTGAATGCATATTAAGGCAGAGAGACCTTGTCAGATAAATAGGAGCACCAGTGCTTATATCAAATTCTGATCTGCCTTCACGGCCATGTCGGAAAAAAAATGCTGGGAATGTAGTCAGCATATTGAAAATAAGTGCACACCATTTTTCTTTGCAGTTTAACATCAAGGGCTATACATTACCGCTACTGACACAGCAGAATGAGGTCATTGTGCATGTTGTAATTACAGCTGGGTAAACACTCTGCTCGCTGCTGCAACACTGGAAACACAGAGCACTGCGAGACTGACAGAGATAAAAAAAAAAAAGAGGGCACAGATGACTTTTAAGCTCCTAAGTGTTGGGAAATACTTGCATCAGTGGGAATAAATAAATTGAACACAATGATCACGGGTGTATGATCAATTCCAGAGTGATGCAATGCATTGAAATCGATCAGTGCACCGGCTGGAATGCGGTGCGCAAATAATACATACTCATCCCTGACCTATTCTTCTAGAACCGGTTTGTTATAGTTTTATTGATGGTGTTTATACGCAGCAGACAGAGCACATAATCAAATTTTGCATATTTGCATGTAGAAAATGTCACATAAAAGCGACAACTTAATTTTCCCCCTCACAAACTCTGCAGAACTCTACAGCCAGCGAGCTTTTGTTATTTATTTCTTTACAAAAAATGCATTCAAAGCTGCCTATCCGCGCCAGTGGACCATCTGTATTTTCCTTCAACTTTATGAAAAACTGAGCCTAACTAGCGACATGTTGTCTAGCTGTTCATTTCCCCCTTTTTTTTGGTTATTAATCCCCTTTTTTAAGGGCTTGTCTCAGCAGTTGGGTGTTCTCTCATCTGCAGGCTTGACAGCATTGAGCCCAACCTCTGATTAATTATTAATTGTGTGATTAAAGTATGTGTTGGCGGGGGTGTGCAAGTGTATGCGTGTGGCTCCGAGGGAGGGGGTAGGAGCATGTGCAACGTGCTTTACTGTACTTTGCATTATCTACAACTCAGAGTTTTTATTTCTTGCATTTCACAGCGAGAGATTTAACTGCAGGCATCAAATTTAATACCCAAATCACCGGGCATGTACAATACCTGCAAGAGCAGAAAAAGGGAAGGAGAAAGTATTGTTTTATTAAGTGATGCCTTGTTGAGTCTGGCTCAATATATGGAGAGTTTGCTCCACGTAGATTTCAAGGCTTACGCGGCTATCAGTATTTCAGGATTGAATCTGCTTATAAATTATTCTAAATGTCAAGATTCAACCTTAAACTTGATCCTTTTCAAACTTTTCTAAAGATGAAAACACAAATGTTCACTTGGATAAAAGTGGATTCAGTTCAAATATTTATTATATTTCTCCCATATATGCAATCATGAAAATGCACCATCAGTGCATCAGAGATGATGTATTGACAGCTCTGAAAATTTTCCATCTTACCAAGTCTGCACTTGAGCCCTAAAGAAAATTAAAAAAATAAATTTCTAGTCCATCGCAGCCTGTTTCTAAAAATATTGTTCCAGAATATTCTGCAGCACAACACGAACGTATTTGTCTCGACAAAATCAAGCTAAACGCTCAATTACAGGCCGAGCGAATGAAAGAGATGAGAGGAAAGTTTGGCCAGCGTGGCTACAGTAGCTGTGACTCATAATAATTAATCCGAGTTCTTCTAAAAACAAAGCATTTATGGGTACATTTATTTGAAAACAAAAACTGACTAATATGAAAATGCAGAGTGCTGGATCTGAAATATTTAAAGGGATTATTAGACAGCACTAAAGCATTTATAAAAGACATCCCTTAGTTCCGTCTTTCTTAATTGGGAGGACTTCCTTTTTCATCCTTGATGGCAGTGTAAAGAATATGTGTAGGTTTGGGACTGTTGTTTGGGAAAAAGGCAATTAACTGTAATGATATCACCTTGGGCTTTAGAAAATTGTGATGGGCATTTTCACCATTCTCCAACACTTTATAGTGTAATGTCCATTAGGCAATAATGGAGATAATCATTAGTTGCAGCCCTGCACAGTTTAGCAAAACAAACTAGTTAGTTCACAACGTGCATTATATAAGAGTAAAGTAAGAGAGCCATCTGAGCGTAATGTTGTGGTCATTCAGATGTGTGTGTGTGTTGGGGGTGGGGGGCCTTGCGTGCTCCTCTCCTGGCTTTGCCGTTGGAGGTGGGTCGCTTTAAGCATTCAAACTCCACAATGTGCAGCTCATTTCTAGCAAAGAGGCACATTGCTGCAATGCAATAAGGGAAAACAACACTTTTAATAATTCAGGCCCTGAGACCGTGAGGGGGGTGAGGCGGAGGGTGGGTGGGGGTGGGTGGAGGGAAGACGTCTTAAAGTACCGCAGAATGGCTCATTTAGCTCCTGCTACGCATTATTAAAGTTGTATCGAACCCCCTCCTGGGTCTTTCCCTAAGTTTTTTTTTCATTTTCCTTTCCTCTTTCCCCTAAAGCCTGCAAGGTAACCAATAACAGCTACCAACATTTATAAACGACAGAGTATCCTGCACCTTAGAGGAGGAGGTAAACAATGGTGTAGCTCTTAATCTCTCTTTCTCCCCTGTCCTCCCCGCTCACTAGTCCTCCGGTCCGGAATTTGTCAGTGCTTTATCCCGTTTGAAGCGTAATACACAGCCCTCTCTGTCCAGATTATTTTCTGCTTGAGCTCAGCCCACAATGCATAAAAAATGCGGGGAATGAACCCTGTGTGGCATCAAATTGAGTAATAAAATTGTGTTCGCGGTGGCACTGATGAACGCATGATGGTACCGTTAAGGACGTGTTCAGAGGTACCGTAAATTGCCTCTGAGCCTGATGGCAGTTTCCAGAGCAAAGATGGGGAATATGAATAAAAAATACACAGGCAGAAGAAAAATGGGAGCGAGCTAAAAATGCAGATGTGCTCGTTTTCCGTTTTTTGGACGATGTTAACTCCTCGAGGTCCAGTTTCCCGCTCCTTCATTGCAACGTGAGGAGCCGAATGTTTGATAGCGTCACGCAGACTCACAAACAGCTTTGTGATGTTTACAGTTGGTAAAATATTAAACCCCGCCCCCTTTCTCTGTCTTTAGGGCTGCATTATGCGTTTGTGGATCACTGTACACAAATTTCCTTCAAATCATTTGGACACAAGTGGTATTCTTTAGAAACTCTAGCAGAATAATCACATTCAGCCTTACAGAAGATTGTTTTAATTTGATGTTCTTACTTTAAGGTACGTTCGATTCCATACGGGCCGAGATTAACTAAAAACCACCACTTATTAAAATCCTCTCCAATCCTCGCGCGTGCCGTGCTGGTCAGCCTCTGGACGAAGCTGTTTTCTTTGTGAAAAACTTGACATTTCAGAGATACTGTGCAAGGCTTTCAGCCGGCAGCAACAAATTATGATTATTATAATTTATGATTACTGCTTACATTGCACAATACAATGAAAAAAAGTAAAAGCCTATTAAAATGTCCATTTAGGATATATACACCATAAACTGCTGCAGAGGTCTTAAATCAAAGCCTGCTGTGCTGTAAGAGATGCAGAGACTGAAGGCAGGAGGTCAGGAGAGAGAGAAAGACAGGGGGTGTCAGATGTGTTATGATTGGCTGATATATTGGTCTTTTATGAGATATCAAAGTGGCCGTGTCAGTGTTGTTCACGGGATATCGGTCTGATGACCGATTTCATATTCATTGTTGCATATGATATACAACTTCTTTATAAGACACTTTGAAACTGAGCTGCTTCCAAACCAATAACAAAATCCACAGAGTTTTTAAGACTAAACACTTTTTGCTTTTTTTCTTGGGTTTGACGGGAGAACTATTTGGTGTGTTTACATTAACTGTTAAGCTAGAAAGACGACCGGCTGGCCAAACAGCCACTCTGGCAAAACTGTTTGTTGTACCAGGGTGCAAACATGGTTTTATTGCTGTTGGGTCGGTGTTTTAACATAGGAGTTGATAAGGACTTCAGCCTCAGCGCGCCACCGCAGGAACTGCAGTCTTTGGGACTTTTATTTGGCTTTATTCTTCAGTTTTTCACCCTGGAAGTTGCAGCTTTGTTCCAACCTCCCAAACACAGTCGAGAGGACCGGTTCAGTGACTGGAATTTCCACTTGGTATTCCTGGTACTGCCCTGTTATCTACTGTGAAACCAGAGCTGGTCTTGCCATTTATTTAATTTACTTTAAACAGTTCCTTAATATTACTTTTAAACTGTGATCCAAATCTGCCCACAAGCTTCCAAGCAAGAAAGCAATATGATATTGCAATATAATATTGCAATATTATATTGCAATATGATATTGCAATATTATTGTGCATAACCAATCAGAGTTGGAGTCTTCTTCTGGGATGTCCTTCAAGTCTTTTGTAGTTTACTGCTAGTGCAACTTTCTAACTGGTATGAAATCACGTGAGCGGCTGTGATGGAATGAATTAAATTAAGTTCAGCTATTTTATACGTTGCCAAGTCACAACAGTCACGTCAGGGCTCTTTATACTATAAGGTAAAGACACTACAATAATGCAGAGAAACCCACCAACAATCAGACAGTCCTCCATGAGCAAACATTTGGCGACAGTGGGACGGAAGAACCCCGTTTTAACAGAAAGAGACCTTGAGCAGAAGCAGGCTGTGAGAGCTGGAGGCGAGGACAGACAGCTAATGAATGCTGTGTATAGATGTATCAGCTGAAGCATTCAATTAGCTCACAGACAGTAGGAAATACCAACTTTAAAGGGAACAGATGTTTTCCCCCTGTGACAGGCTAGTTTTAGCACATTTTAAATAAAGAAAATAAAACCAATCTGTAATTTTCTAATACAAGTAATTACACCAAAATGAAACACATAAATGATAATAAGGCTTAAAAAAAGCTGAATTGTTGCCCTGTTGACCTAGATTACGTTTTTACCACCTTATATTTAACGGTCTAAAAGCTATTTCAGATATTTTCCACCCTGACAGATATGCAGTAAGAAGCAAATTGAATTTTTAGGAAGCACTTTTTAAATTCACAAAATCTGACAGCTACTGCTTCAGCAGGTTCAACCACCAAAGTATCTGCACCTTCATAAACACAGTTTGATGAGGTGCCTTGTACATCAAAGCAATACCAATGCAGCCAGCTAGTCATCCAGCCAGCCTGAACGTCAGAGAAACCAGTCAGCTGCTTTGTCTCCCGCTGAGTGTCAGACTCTGACGTTCCTTTGCCATCTAAGCTGACTAAACACAGACCCCGTTTTCTTCAAAGCTATGCAAATTAGCCACGTTGCTAAGTGGATTCCTCTTCTTTTTTTTTTCTGTGTTGGAGAGCCGCAGGGCTGATTAGGCCCAATTTCTATCTACAGAATGTATACACACTTACATACAGTAAAAAAAACTGCTGCATTACTGCCCACGGGCGATTCTTAGTGGTCCTTCCTTTCTCATAACACAGACCTGCTTTTAATGGGTCGGTTGTTGAATTTAAAGTGAAAATAATGTACGTTTCTCAGCTGAAATGAAATAAAAAAAAGGAGGTGGGAGGGAGCTCATAAAGATCAAAGCGCAATGCAGACAACACACAGCGGCAGTCATCTTTGACCTCAAAAAAACATGGCTGCTCTTTGATTGCATTATGTACATTACATGGCAGGAAGTATGCGGAGAACTCAGCAGACCTAATGTGCTTTGGTTGGGATTTTTTTCACGGCTTGCCATCTAATGACGGGAAAGCCGAACGCTGCGGCGTGTAATATTTTATAGCTGCGGCTCCCAGCTTGAGAACTGGGACATCCGCAAAGAGTGACGAGTTAAATCTGAGAGTCGATTTTAATCAGGTAATCTGTCTTTTCCTTCATATGAAATATTAAAAAATTAATAAATTTAAATTAACTATTATATGCAACCCAGTATCTGGCCTCAACAACACTCAAAAACATGGATTCATACATACCATCGTGGACCTTTTTAGAAACAGGGAACATGACGTAACATTAACATTAGCATAATATATTCAGCTGATTCAAAATGTAAGCCTTTATTAAGCTACCTTCAATTCCACCTTAAGGTAACTTACTCACTGTTCACTGACAAAGCTGTTTTTGGGGTTAATCAGTCCGCGTGTTGCAAAATTACTTCAGTATTACAACTCGCCATTATGTACCGCTGAGTACTTTTGCAGCGTTTGAGCTGAATCAAAGTGAGCAGGTATGTTGGCGCTGCAGATGTGAGGCAGAGGGGTAGGTGGAGATAAAAGCAGCAACTAATTATTCATAGATCCATGCATACTTAAGGATGCAAAGGTGCAGAGTTACATCTAAGCCATTGGAAAAAAACTTCTAAATATGTAATTTTTATGAACACAGACAAGTTTGTAGGAGTCTAAGCCTGCAGAAGAACAAAGGAATTGCAAGCCTAAACTGCGTTTTAACCTCAACATCAAGCAGGCCACCAGCTACCAGGATTCAGATTGGGTTTATAGGCAAATCCTCAGAAACTAGTGGATACAGATTAGAAATTAACCCTGATATATTTTAGCATTAAAGGCTTTCTGCTGAAAGCTTTTTCTATTCGGATCCTGCAAAGAGGCGAAAATTCTATAAAAAGAGACGAACGCTTTTTTCCAATGCTACTGTAAGAGAGTGTTTGCATCGTCATGCCAGTGTTTTGGAAAGGTCCTTTCCTTGTTTATCATGGCAAATGATCTCTTTTTCTTCTTTGCATCTCTTTTTTTTTTAAGCTGTTCCAAAAATGGCTCATTGCTGTCTTTAATCATTCCTCATTAGTGCAAAGGCCTGTTCACTTACAGTGGAGAGATTAATAGGTCACTGGCAATGGGCACCATCCTTTGGTCCAAGCTGCGTGGGCCGGGTGAGTCGTGGGGGTTTCGGGATAGTTGGGGAAATAATTGGAAGTGGTGTTACGACCTCGCCTCTTTCTAATGAAACGCAGGGAAGACGAAGGCAAAGGCTGATGATGTGGGGAGGGGTAATTTTGGACTTATCGTCGTAATAATTATCATTGTTATTGGTGTAAGACAAGTGTGTCGTTGCTGTTGTGGAATCATCCTAAAAACAGAAACCTATTTGCCAGAGTCATTTCCATTTCATCTTATCATTATCATTATCACCATTATGATTTGTCACAGCGTTTTTATCTTAATTGTTCTCAGCATCATTGTAACATACAGCCGCTAATGACAACCTCGAGATGTGGAGTGCGTGTGTGATGGGGGAGGGAGGGAGGGGGGGTGGGGTCTAAATGCAGAGCTAAATAATGCAACTCCAAAACAACCAATGGAAAAATATCTGAACTGCCCAGCTGGCTTGAAATGTTCTGGAGACACAAGCGAGAGGAGAGAAACCCAAAGCTGTTTTGATGTCTCAGTCTGGATGTGCGTTGGCAACAAGCGAGGGCCTCGGGATTCCATCAGGCTATTGATCGTTACCAATGCTCAAGTCCTGCTTTACCACCCTTATAAACAATCTCTCTGTCAAGCACACTATAGGGCAACAAATGATTTTATTTCATAGATTTTCGGATTTGATGAATTATTCACTCACGCTCTACCCTCGGTGCTGAAGTGGGGAGAGGCTGTTGAAACGGAAAAGACAAAGAAACTTCAACATGTATCACACGCGAGCCCGTGTGCGTGAACGGTTTCTGTTTCAAAAGGGTTTCTTCTTCTTCTGCAGCTTTTTTCCCCCCCCTTTCACCAACCCACATCAGCTCTACTTTGTCAACATCAGCTGAGTGAGAACTCCCAGGGGCTGACAAATCTCCTGTAATCTGCCAGACCTCCCCTGCATGTCCGGTGCTGTTGTTTTCCTGTATCCTTCTAAGTGTTATTGAGTCTGAAAAATTATCAATTTGGATCCGGTCCAGCACCTGTGAAAAGCACAGTATGGCTTCTTTTTTTTCTTGCCAGCGCTGTTGAATTACACCGCCTTTAGTAGCACACACTCTTGGCCCAGATGTTCAGGATAATGTGACAGTAAAACTACAAAGAAAGATGGTTACGGGCGTTAAAACCAATTTACAGCTCGGATTTTGCGACGTTTTCTATTTTGTAGGATGTTTAACTGTGGAGGTCAATTGCTGCATTTTGGTAGCGACGTCTCGTTTTGTGCGCGCGTTGCGATTTTTGGCGTCCTTGGACGGCGGCCGACGGCGTCTGTTTATTAAAGGCCACAGCTGGATCGCGTCACTGGGGGAAATACTGCAGCCTATACTGGTGGAAGCTGACTGGGGTCTATAAAATATCAAAGCGGATCGATAAGTCTGACCTCATGGCGTATCCGTGCATTGCAGCGAGGCAGGGTTAAACCCAGTCGAGAGAAAACAAACGCTTCACGACAGCGATTTGCAGATTTTCCAACAGGACGCTTTTTGCTGCTTTCGCCTCTTGCAATAAAGATACATAACAATGCGGCTTCTTTGTGGATGCAACAGCACCAGCTGGAGCCATGCTGAAATTAACTTTAATGCCATTCTGTCTTGTGTGAGAGACAGAGGCTGAATAATGTAGCAGTGGTAGCTCACTTCCTGAAAAATCTCCAAATTCACATGGGATGATGATTGTTGTATTGCACTTGGCATTTGTGTTGTATCCAGTATCAGACCAAGGCGCTCTCAATTGCACCCTGGAGGCTGGAGCTTGCTAACTGAAGGGAAACCAGGTCAACTGATAGGGGAATTGTGTAGTTATCTTTATATGTGCGTGCTGCAGATACAGCGGCGCAGCTCACGCTCACAGCTCGCTACATTTTACAAAGCAATCAGGGCCCGTCATCGACACAGGGCTAAACTACAGTAATCCACTTCTTGTTTACTAATGAATCGCCATTTAGGGACGCAGCTCATTTCCTTATCGGGCCGAGGGCGGGGCCGACGCTTGGGTACATTCGCATGCGAGTGAGGGAGCGCAGGCGCGAGGGGCGAGCGGCAGCCTCCCAGACTTGACATCCCATCGTGCTCGCTGGGCGGCTTGCTGGCAATGCAGAGTCTGTTTGTTGTGCATCCATCAACCCCGGTGTCCTGGCCAGGAGCCGATCGATAGCCAACACAAAAGCTCATTGATGACAGACAGCTCTTGACAAACATATAGCATTTTTTCTGTCTAGTATAGCAATAATCTCCAAGGTCACTGTGAGTCATTCGACGGCGGCCGGGACGCGAGGAGCTCATACCGAGCCTTCCGTGTCTTTTCACGCTGGGGAACAAAAAAGGCCTGATGCATTTTAAGTCGGCGCTGAAAGCTCTTGGCACATTGTTAGGCAGCTGTACACAAGAAGAATGAAAGCACACGTTCTTGACAAGTGGCGAAGCTGCTGTGACATGTCACTGACTGACAGCTAATGCCCCAAGGACACGCGAGCAACCCGGCACTTAATACCGAAACAGAAGGCCAAATTACTGGACAATCCCGGTCAGCATGATTGCAAATAGCGGTTAATATTTTAGGAAGGCTTTCATGAGAAAGCTTAGTGTTCTGTTTGCCTGCTGCAAAAGTTTGTTTATGTGACAGCTGAGGAAGTTGCACAGCCACACATGCGAGCGAGCGCACACACTGAGACTACAGGTGCGTTAGGGCACAGACTTGGAGTTATAATAAGAGGGCCAGGCTCCCCCCCCCAGGCCATCCTGCCAGCTGGCCGGACTGAGCGTGAGTGATGCCCGAGTGAGGCAGCCCCATTAGGGAAGTGCTGGTGGTGAGTGCAGGATAGCTCAGGTAATTAAAGCCAAACCAAAGCAGGCAGCCGAGGCGGGGGCTCCCAGATTTATGTGGCTGAGTAATGCACATACTGAAGTCAGCTCGCCATCCAAAGGCCTCGCTCACTTACAAACAGTCTCAAGAGGCATTAGCTTCCTCACCACTCTGATGCAGCCTATTACTCTCGCTCACTCCATCTAGTTCTTCATTGCTCCGCTGTGTGACTCACACAGAACATCAACATCTTTGACAATTACGGCTAGATTTAGATTTTCTTTGATATTATTAGTCAACCGCCGCCTCATGAAAGGCTACTCGCTGACTGGCACATTAGGCTTGATTTAGGGCATTTATTTCAACATTGTCAATGGAAAAAGCATCTAAATGTGCCTAACCTTTAGTGCATTAAAGACCCGTTAATGCATTGTTAGAAGAATAATGTCATATTAAGTAAAGAGACGCATTGCGGGAGCGTCGCGTTATCATCGGTACAAATGTACTTTGGTTTTTCTTTCCAGCATTTTTTTTTCTTTTGTTGTCGTCTTTAAAAAGATTTATAAATCCTTAATGTCAGGGTTAGACCGCCAGAGTTTTGGATCATGTAGAATAAACTTTACAGGTTTTCTTCTGTCAAATATCAAACATGCAAACACTGAAAATAAATCCCACACACGCACGGCGATGCACCGCCTCGCGATACAGATGCGAGCAACTGTGGAGACGGCGTTGTGAAAGCCTTCTCCGACGTGAGCGATAAAGCGAGAAGCTGGTTGGTGAGACGCGGTCAGCCTGGACTGCGTTTGTCTTTGGGCTTTGAAATTCTGCTTGATTTGCTCTTTGTTATCACCAGTCTGTCTCTGTGATCCTGCAGACATCCACCGTAAGAAGGCAAGGACAGTTTAAAGTAATCTTTGAAAAAATACACTCTCAGTCTGCAGATGTCGAGGTTTGAGTACGAAGCCGAACGAGGATGGGACATTAACAGCTGCACGTGGTTATCGCTGTATGGAATGATGGCGCTGCATCCCTACAGCCAAAGCACGAGTGCCGAGGAAAGGGTGTAAACTGAGAACATTCAGCAGATCTGTAGCGCCGCACGTGGCGTACGAACATATACGATTTTTGAAGATGGGTGAGGTCCGAGAACGGGTGTGCAGTGTGAGAAAAATCAAAGGGACGCTTATCTGAGAGCAGCTATGATCTTTGCTACACCTTGTCACTTTCTCCTGACACGCATTAACGTGATGCCGAACATTTCGCAAAATGATAACAGCGTGTCTGAGCAGCAGATAGATTCCTGAAGTCAACGCTGTCAAGAAACTGTCGGAATAAAATCTCAAAGACGAAGCTCTCAGAGGAAAGCGACCACACTCTGTTTTGAGGTTTTTGGTCGATCACACCTGTCAGCTTGTACATTAGTTACTTACATGGGGCCTTGTTAGCCGACTGATGATGTGAACAGCTACGGGCTACCTGCTGCTGCGGATCGGCTTATTTCTGACCGGCATCGCTGATCAGATGTGCCGTAAAAACAGATCAGCTTAGATACTCAAACAGAGAGCTGAGATCAGGGGTGACTGTAAGGTAGCATACAGTAAATCCAGCCTCCTGTCAGATCACATTTCATTCCCATCTCCACAGATGGAAAGATAGCCGGAGACGTATCAGATGGACAATGCTTAGATTGTCAAACAGAAAAACAGATCAACGGGAGAGAATGAGAGCCAGGCGGGCTTGTCCTCGGGAGGGACAGCAAATGAGAAAAAAAAGCCAGATGGGCAGACAAGCATAAAGTAAATCATGGAGAAGCTCCTCAATACCAAAGCAGTATGGGGAATGGCAGGGCAGGTTGGGAAGAGTTAGCCGCAGTGTGCATCAGCTAGCATTATCAATGCTGACAGGCAGACAACCCGTTTATAGGGAAAGGGGGGAAAAAGCATCAAGGAAATCCTGCTCGTCTATCCCCAATTGAATTACTGCCGTGATCCAAAGATGGGAGGAGTGAGCTGGGGTGGGGATGTGGGGGGCGGTTGAAGGAGGTGGGGTTGGTTGGGGGGGGATAATATTCTTTGACGAGAAGGGCCGCTCCAAATGCGCACAGAAAATGTATATCCGTACAGTCCGTCCCCCAGGGCTCACATCTCACAACTTTGCCCATCTATTTTTATTTGTTCCCCGTGCTTCTAGTTAAAGCAGTGCTGCAGCCTACAAAATGGAGAAAGGGGGGAGGGAAAGGGAGAGAAAGGGAAAAGGGGGGGAGCGTGGAAGCACTGCTGGGAGGAGATCGCATGACCCCTGCGATGCCGCTGGAATACTAATGTCACACAAAGTTCCCTGGAAAAAGCTACGGAGGAACAAAGTGCACAGAGAGACATGCGCGTATACGCCGCGAAACGGTAAAGTCTCTGAATAACTCGAAAAAGGAACGCGTCCGCCAAACGAGCCCCTTCGGACCGCCGCCGGGACGACGGGAATCTGGATGAGACGCCAGCGCGGTCCACTTTAGCCAAACGCGCCGTCTAATCTCTCATTAAGCTGTCTCACCCTGAGCCAGCTGCCACAATACACACAACGTGATGCAAACGTCGGTAGCTCCTGCATCTCACGGGAGGCTTCCGATTTATTAAAACTTGGTTGTTGTTCTTTACTTCATTATTTCTTAATGTTGTGCTCGCCAAGCTAATGCAAAGTGCTGCGAAACAAGAAACTCGAGCTCAGCCAAGTTACGAAGGTGAGGCCGCAAGTGCGTTCCCATGCACGTGCATGAAAACACCTACATCGCTGCAATATGTACAGCGGGCGAAAACAGGAGGCGAGTAAAACTTCCTATTAAAGCAGCTTTAACAACGTTGGCTGCAGTTCATCGAGAGGACGCCCGCCCTAAACGGACAGGAGTGAAAGGAACGAACAGGCAAAAAGAACAAAGTTTATTTTATCTGATCATTCATAATGGATGCTGACAGGTCAGTTAAGGATTTATGACAGGACATACTTCTTTGATGGCACCCATTTCCAAATTATAACTACAACAGATGTCAGCAGCGTGGTTAAATTAAACATACATGTATATCAGAAGCAGCTGGCTGCCGCGGTCGAAGGTGACTGCTGTCAGGTGGCGGCGGCTAAAAATTTGTTGCTGCTGCTCGTTTGATATGAGAAATTAAAATGTGAAGCGGCTCAGTGTCACGCTCGGTACTAACGCGGAATAGTATATGGCAGGGAAAAAGACGAGAAAAAGGAAAAAATAAACACATTTTTATTGTTTTATCAAAAATAAATCAGAAAAGACACAATTTTTCTCTCTTTTTCACTCATTTTAGTTTTTATTTATCCTGCGAGAACTCCTCGTGAAGCTGAACTGTCTGGTTTTTGGTGCAGTGCCATAAATAAGCAGCCTCAACCCCCGGGCCATGGACCGGTACCAGTGAGTTGTTTGGTACCAAATGTACGGTTTTCAGGGTTTTTAACGTCAACTCGGTTTCCCCGGGTCTTTTCCCGTGTTGTAGTTGTGTCTTATTTTGAAAGGAATACTTACACATTACCATAGCGACCAGAGAGCATTAAGAGGCAGAGAGGAGGATGTTACTTTAAATGTTGTTGCCGCATTTCACTAGGACGCTGCTAATAAAGTTACACAATTACACAGTGAACTCGCGTTTGTTATTATATTTACAAAATCCCACCGTTTTTGTCTCGGCCGTATCGTTTTATTTTGTTGTATTTATCTGCGACACCTTAAAAGCCGGTCTGTGAAAATATTGTCGGACATTAAACCGATCTGACATCCGAACCAACACAGCTCTACTGTATTTCCTACTTTGCAAGTGCTCGATGGTTTCAGCATCGGCGTTACGGCCGGGGATGCGTGGCTGACCGAAGGAATGAGCTGTCAAAACTTCCAAAAAATAAGATTTAACTTGCAATAAACTGTAATTATTCTTAAGTGCATCCAAAATCTCCTTGCTGGAAGCTTTTAGTAGCTTTGCAGACTGCACATTAACCATTGAATTCTACAGTACCAGTGTTTTAGCTCTCAGAGAGAGACTGATGCCCCGGCAGAAATTGTTGTATTACTGCCGATGCTTCTCCTCAGCCGTCGGTGAGCAGGAAATAGGAAATGATGCATAAGTACCAAGGATTTACTGTCACATACAGTATGGCTGTCATCACACAGAGGTGCATCATGAAGATATACACCTCCAATCCTCCGTTTCTACTCAGCGTCTTTATATCTCCGCCTTAACCCAAATCCCCGGCTGGCATTGGGAGGCATCGGTGGGGGTTTAAAGGTGGGGGCATTTCCTCCGTCACACCTGCCTATTATGTTTGCTACTCAACTTAATGGCACTCCCAAGTACCCCAAATGTCTTGGTGAAGATCATTTTCTTGACAAAATGCTCAACTCTGGAAGCTATTGTGCAATATTTCCAGAACACCTGTACATAAGCTTGTTTGGTTGGGAAAAAAAATGATGCAAGTCGAAAGAATCTACCCCGCGTTTCTCATTATTATCCATTTTGTCTCGCTCAACACCTCAGCTACTATCAGTAGGTGGCACAGTTTGAAGTGTATCATAACACCCAGGCAGTGCTGCTACCTCGCCGAAACGGGGAGATATCCACTAAAAGCAACTCGCAGTAACATTAATTTATAGTTCACGTTTTCATTAATGAGTTATAAGCATGTGACCACCCAGAAGATGCGGCTGTAGTCATTAACACAATGCGGTCGCCTCATTAATGGGGACAGACCATTTGGAATGAGCCAATTGAGCACATGCTGCTTAGCCAATCCCACGCATTTCTGTACGCCATTGATTTCATTTGACCATTATCGTCCGAGGTTGTGACCAAAATTAGATGCAGCCTGGATAATTATCTGACAGTCGGCAGCTAATTATCTGGCTGCAGGGAGACACGTACACAAGAGAGGGTCGCAGAAACCTCCTACCATCTCTTGGGAACCAGTCATGTGCGAGGCTCGTGTTGGAGACGACAGTGAAGGTGGAGAGCAGGTCGAGTGATTTCACTTAAGACCTGAAGCAGGTTTCTTCAACAGAAACAGAGTGAAATGAAGCTTATTGTAAAACCTGGACAGGCTACAAAAAACACGGCTCTCACAAAAAGGCAGCAGGGAAAAAATATGAGGCATGATGCTTGGCCTGATTTTTATCTGATGAAAATTATTTCCATCATTCACGTAACGGCGGGAGGACTCTGCAGACAGAGCCAGCAGACCATAACACACACTGTGTAGTCAGTCAGCCAAACAAATGAGTGGAAGATCAGGCATAATAGCAAATTAGCACTGTGCTGCTTCCCAGGGATCAACTGCTGTTTGGTCTTTTGTTTGGCAGAGATTCACGAGGAGATGCCGACATTAATGGGGGATTGTAGTGTTGGGGGACAACTCTTGAGGTCAAAGGTTAGCCTCACTAATTACCTAAGATGCTATTCCTTTCTACTGCAAACAAAGGGATGATGTTCTTTGAGAGAATGACATAAGCAAACATTGGCATTACTTTCTTTTTCAATTTACACAACTCACTAACAAAAGCTGCTGAAATGAAAAACCACAAAGCGAGAATATGGATTCCAGCTTCTCAAATGAGGACTACAAAATCCAGCTTCTTATTCCTGTGATGTCAAGTTGTTTGGCTTTTGCTGGTAAGACCAAGCTCACATATTGCTTCCTACATTTAACAGTGATTCATGAAAAATGTATGATTTGGTCTTCGTGTTACTAAACGCTCTCAGTAATAATGACGGCAGAGCTTTGACACACATGCACATTTCAGACGACACATCAAACAAACCGATGTTGATGCAACTGGCAAATCATTAGTAATTATAAATATATTTAAAAGGGAAATATGATTGTGGTCTAGCAAAGGAGACAGACAGCGTCCACGTATTGTGTTTGCTGAGCAGACCCTGGACACACCTTGCTGCATGCGCAGTCCTTTCAGTGGCTTATAAAATGTATAATATAGGTCGTGTCCAAATTCATGGGCTGCTTCCTCCTGAGGACGCATTACGTCACAGCGATGCGACGAAGGCTGTTCAAATTCGTAGACTCCTCCGAATGGAGCCGACAAATGCGTCCTCCTTTTCCCCGAATTTGAAGGATGGGTCGGGTGTGTCCTTCGTGGCCCACCATATCCCAGAATTCATAGTGTGGCCCAGCCAAACTCCAGTTTCCAATAATGGCGGCCGCTACTAAGTTTTAAAATTACCCTTACTAATCTTTCTGGGTCACAAAATAAACTTTTAACATATTTTCAGGCGAGAAAGTAGCTGTGCAAACATCAAATATCTGCTCGGTTTATCAAGATATCGCATATTTGCAAAAGTGCTTCGACGTTTTCGGAGACGTCTGCTACCCACCAGCTCGACAGCTCGCCGGGAGCTCGAGGGTCACTGAAGCCGCCGAGAACGGCACAACTCCCGGCACATCATTTTCAGATCACCGCGGAGTTTCGCTGCTCGGGTTAAACGTAATATATAAGTCACTTAGACAACCTAAAAATGTTATTGTTGGGCTTTTTTCAGTGTTTTGTTTGTTCGTGAGTAAATCAGTTTGGCTGAGATTAAAGTTATTAGATTAGATAAAATAAAACTTTATTAATCCCCCGGGTGGGTTCCTCCTTGGTTTTTACACAGCTGAATAAACGTCAAACAGAAAACTGATTAAACAGAAGTGTGAGACGGTCGAGAATTTATGCCAGAGTCCTGTTATATTTTAGATAGCAAGGAGCAGACGGCCGAGTTTATTAAACTCCACCGAGACAGCGGTGACGCTAATCAGAAGGCTAGACCGTCCAATTTCCCCAGCCGTTTACTTCCGGCCTACCCGACCTTCTGAGGACCCGGCCCACGTAGAACGCGAAGGCCGGGTCCTCAGGAGGATGCAGCCCATGAATTTGGACACGACTATAATGTTTCCAGCTTGGCCAGGGTTAAATGCTGATTTTAAACATAGCCTGTTATTAATTCAGTTCCATTTTATGCATATATTAGTATTAGTATGGAAGCAACAGTTGCTGATGTGTGGACATCAAACCACAAGTGATACGTTAAGTTCTGGTTGTAATATTTGGTTTCTGACTTCCTTCAGATTTATGGCTCAGTCACGTAGGCGTAGGAAGTGGACGGAGACCCTGTAACTCGGCGGCCAACTTGTTGAGGGTGTTACACATGACCACTTTAGACTGCAAGGTGATTTCACAGGCTCCAAATAATCATGGTCTGAACTGGACGGAGTTCAATTATTTTTAGACAGATTGACGAAGGTTTGCAAATAACGTCTTGATGTTTGCTCAATCATCCAGGTAAGTAAATCTCCAAAGGTTGATTCTGTTCCTGTGGACGTAGCGTTTTGTGGGAGAAACGTTTCGTCACTCATCCGAGTGACTTTTCCCCAACCTTACAAGTGGCTGCTCTGATGAACGTGTTTAAAATGCGTCTCTTTGCAGTTGTGGACCCAACTCAACTTAGAGCCAACGGGTTGTACTCAGAGCATATAAAAGCAGAAAATCTAGGAAAATAAACAGCATATAAAATGCAACGATTACAAAGGTGTTCGTGGTATATTAGCAGTAACCTGACGTAAACACAGGTTTTCTTGTTGTGTTTTTCAGACAGCTAAAGGTCATCAAAGCCTACAAATGGCAGCGCTGTCCTGTTTCCTGTGACCACCAACTTTTTTCACTCTGAATGATTAGCTCGAGTTTCCAAACCCAAAACTTGACCACAGAAAAACTGAGATTTCATTTGATCTTATTTTCTAAATAATCATTCAAAGTTTCAGCGACGCTGATAAACAACGCTATCCTGCTGATAGAGTGCAGTAAGCTAAAAATGCTTCCGTTGTTGTATGGAGCCGTACAGTAATGAATAATTAATGTTTTGCTGCATAATTTACATTTTTCAACAATATTACATAAATTTAAGACCTCGCTGAGTATTGCTCCTCTCTCCCCCCTTTTTTTTTTGAACCTGAGAAATTACACTTCTACAAGAATGTCCTCCTCTTTTTCAGCGACAGTAAACACACCGCAGACATCCTTAAGTCCTCATGCGTGACCCCGGAAGTACATCGGCAGGAAGCCCCCAGCAGACATGGGTTGCCATCGGGCTTGTCCGCCTGGCTCTTGGTAAACAATCTGCGTGTTTGTGTGAGCGATGGGCACGTCGTTTGTTTTGCTAATGGGTGTTTTTCTCCTTCACACTCCGCGGGGAGTGCTATCTAATGAGCCGCCCACCCGCGCTTTCCCTCCTGCAGCCCCTGTGCCCTGAATGTGCGGCTTTAACCCCAGTGCAGAGGAGGATGGATCACAGGGGCTTGGGCCACACACAAACACACACACACAAACACACACACACAAACAAACAAAAATAAGAGACATATATTCATGCAAACTCAACTAAACATGCAGAGGAAGAAGAAAACTGATCAAAAAATACGTTTTTAGAATATATTATACATAGTTAAACATTGATAAACATGCTCTCACACACCCACGTGAATATACCCATGTAGCTATTCCCATGCTAATGCACAAAAATCTTTAACTGCTAACACATGCGACATTCGTGAACTGACAGGATCATGGTATCTCAGCTTTAGTGCTCTCTCTAATGCACCAGGGAGAGTGTTAAATATACATGTGACCCTATGAAGCCAGGCCATTCAGCTTCTTTTCGATCATATCACAGAGGATGGCACAAGTCTGCTGCTGATGAAGGAGGTGCAGTGATCAAAGCCCGTGCATATATCTAAGGATGCGAGTTTATGTGCTTCTTATAAAGTTACCCCATTGACTGGTTGGATGTCATGTTTCAGACGATGACAGTTTGAAGTCAAAAAGAAAGAAAATTCAGGACAATTATCCCTGTCAGTCTGTATGTGTTTGTGGGAGGCTGCCTCTTTCCAGTGTTTTGATTACAGTAATGATCACATGGCACAAAATGTTTTACAACACTCAGTATTTCCAGCACAAGTGCACAATATTTGTGGACGGGCTGCCAAAGGGCACCCAGGAGAATTCTAACAATAATATATAACAGCGATATACCAGGGTAACTTTGATTTGAATAAAGAAAACCCATCCAGCACTGGTGCAGATTGTGCTGCTGTTTCTACAGGTCAGACGCACCGAAGGTGTCGGTAGCATGTGGCTTCTCAGGCACCGTCTTCTAATCGATACCATCTTCCCTTCAAGATCATCTTCCCGTGCTCATCTGCGCTGCTTCCAGCTGCCATTTTTAAACCGTTCCCTTTCTGTGCACTGGAACTGACGCCTCCCTCTAGCGTTACTACGCCGACCTTTCACCTGAGTGAGACAAATATAGCCACGGCGTGGGTGGTGACTTCTGTGTGACAGAGAAGCTGATGCCTGCTCTCTCTGCCAGATTTTAGGTGTTAAAATGGCAAACAAGCAAGTGAAATCAATGAGTAGGGAACTTCCATAGAGTGATCTCAAAATAGGAGCGGCACTGGATGCATGAGAAGATGACCCTGAAGGAGAGAACCATTTTACGGACAAAGTTGTGCAGCGACTATTAGCAATACTGAGGTCTGCAGGTAAACATTTAAAAAACCGTAAGAAATACTCGAAGTGCTGAACTCACCGAGAAAGCAAACAACTTTTAAGGAAAGGGCAACCACTGGCAGCATCTGCCTCTGAGTGATTAGATTTATTGATGCTGCTGCAGCACATCTTCCTTTTTCTGCAATTAAAGTGTTGCCATCCTACACCCGTTCTTTTTTTGGCCCATCCATAGCCTGCATATGTGATCCATAGTTAAAAAACACACCCAAATCCAGACAAACAAGCAGGTACTTGAAAGAAAAAATGGGATTTTAATAAACTTAGAGGATGCTGCAGTTAGAAGAATGTGAGTCCAACAAACACACACCAAAGAAACACTAATATGAATAAATAAAAAACTAAAAAAAAGAATAAGGGAAACTGGCAGGAGACACGAGGAAGAAAACAGGTGGAAGTCAACTCGGCAAACAGAGTGAGAGGAAGCACAAAGAATAAATGAAAACACCAAAGAGGTAGAGTAACAAGGAACAAGCGAACACAATCAGTGAAGAGCACACAAGAAAAAGTGCGAGGAGACAACAAAGACAGGAAGTAAAATGAGAAAGAATGCACAAAGAAAGGGATTTACAAAATAAAACAGGAAAAGACTAAAGGCAGAGACATGAAATACAATAACAAAGACACACAGGAGACACAAAGAAAAACAAACACAGGCAACCTGTTGGTGCCATGAATTCAGCGTTTCTAGTTACAAGTGCTGGAGGACAGCACGAACCTCTGTAAAGGTCTGAAATATTACAGCAGATAACAGGAAATAACGGCTGTAAACAATACAGATTTATGTGACGACTTCTTTTATGTAACGCAAAAGCACCGTGTGAAGTATTTAAGGACATTATGAAAAATGTTTTCCTTTTAACGTTAGCACCAGAGGCCAAATATTGCAATAAAGTAACATTATTGTAAACATGCTTCATGTATGACGGCATATGGATGCCGCCATCTCGACCTAAGGCATAGGTTTTGATGTGCACGCCGCGCTATATTCAGATTAGTGTGACATCATATAAAATGCCTTTAGATTTGCTAACCATCTGGAGGCAGGCTGAAACAGGTGTTCCTCCAGAGTGGAGGCGCTCCCTCAACCCAAATCTCTGCATCGATGAGAAAACACATCAATAGCGAACAGCACATCGGCGCGCAACAATCCTGAAATATCTACGCAAATAAAACAAAATCCATCCGCTGCTGCGTCTTGAACGTGCTGAACGATTATAGTGAGAAAGGCCTTTTTTGTGAATGGGATCGTTATGTTTTCTAATACAGCCTGATTTTGAAAATACCCCAACAAAAAAAAGAAGAAACACTAAAAGACGGCAGTGTTTGATATAATTATGAATTCAAGTCATACAGTTATTTTAGCTGAGGGAAGATGGTTCATCCAGCTCACTCTGCCTCCCAGGGCGTCTCTATATTCATATGTCAGATGATGAACGGCGCCAAAGCCATCACGGATGAAGCGACTGAGACAGGCAGGGGCAAAGTGCTGTGGGTAAGAAGAATAAGGAACAGCTTTCCTGGGAGCGCCGAGGCTATATGGGCCTTCTGTAAAACAGTGGCACAAAGGAAGGAAGAACTCTTTTTTTTAGACCATATGCTCCTGTTCCACACAGGAGCTCGCCTGAATGGGATATGAGGTCCAGAGACACTGCCTGTCCAAGCCGAGCAGGTGTGCTGCCGAGGCTTTCAATCACACAAACACACAGGCGAACACACACTCGCGCAGACACGGATATATACTGCTGTTTACACTCTGCAAAGCCATAACGCAACACGTTTTAATGCAGCAGCTGCCCAGATCGGCCATCTCAAGCCGGGACGCCGCATACTTACACTGTTAAGCAATTTTCAGTGAGTAAAATTAAAGTTTTATGAGTACGACCGTATAAGAAAGCATCACTGGAAAAAAATGTAAAAGGGCTGTCAGTGCTGCTGCTTTCATCCATAATTCTAGGCCTGAAAACAATAACATATATAGGATGGTCCTTCAGCAGTGCTGGCCATATCCCTATTAAATTTGCTGTAGATACTCATTGTCCCCATGCAGTTTATTCTTTTTATTTCAAATGCCCTGTGACATTTGTGCTAGCATCAACAAAAGACCAAAACATGCTGTGGTGCACAATAAATATTGATCTAGAGCAAGTTTTAAATTTTTTAGTCCGGCGAGGATGCACTCTTATCTATTATGGCGACACTGTCCTCTTCAAGCATCTCTTGTAAGTTTTTGCACTCTGGACATTTGCATTGAAGAAACTATGCTTTCACAAAACTGCTCGGGCTTTTCTTGGCTTCACACGGCTCTGTTTCTTACATTAACTTATCACAGTTACATTATTTAATGATATAGTAACAGTACGCAAAACAGCGGCTGGAAACAAACAGCGTTCTTGTGACTGTGCAATATTGTTGCCTTTTGAAATAGTTGGGGTCACAAACAACAACTCTGATGTGCCAAATAGTGATTCAAGTGTCAGTCTTGCTATCAGTTTGTGACTGAATGGGTCTAAATACAGCAAGTAAGTCATCACAAATCACACATCTGTAACAGATATTCACATCAGCTACTTGAATTCAGAATTCCGGGATGGCGTTTTAACCAACACAATTCCTTGGCAGCTTTTCTTTTATATAGGAATAGAACCAGTTGAGTCACCTCCACTATTGCAGACAGGTCGGCTAATTACCAAATACTGACTCAGATTATTTCCAATCTGTTGCTAATGTGTCTGTGTTAGTTTTACATGAAAACGATTTACAAATCTTCATCAGTCAGTCTCAGAGTGACTGCAGTCAGCCCGAGTCAGTCTGTGATTGTTTACAGACTGGTTCCCTGTAATCAGGTCACAATCGCCCGATGATCAAGACCAGCCAGACCCCCAAAGGTTACGTTTGTTGCACGCCAAAGCTGATTGCCTTAACACTTAAAATCAGACTTTACAGCAAAAAAATGTCAATGCAACTGGTTTTTCCAAGTTGCAGGGACAGTACCGTCCTACTTTCCTGTCCGGGGTGCACATAAGTGGTCCAGAGGTCTTGGAAGTGGAGGAACACCAAAGTAATTGCTTAAAGGAGCTTCTTCGACATCTTTAAGAGTTCTAAACAAATGTCTGTCCTCCTCCAGAAAATCTTATGTACGCAAACACACGCTGCAACTTCTTATCTGGTGGGTGTCTTTTATTTTGACAGCGCTGGTGCACCTGCGGACCACTCATGTGCAGCCCTGTCTATAGACCAGTGCTTCCCAAACCTTTGGAGCTTTGGTAGAAAAATCACACGGCACACCAACAAACAAAAGTGTCCCAAAAAGCATATTAATAATTAGCAGAATTGCCTCGGTTTGTCCCCAGTATACCGTTTTGCTTTCTTCTGACCACTACTCATGCTAGGGCCTTCATCAGTTTTCTCCAGGACCAGGTCAGACTGACTACTTTTTCAAAATGTATCTATTGCTATTACGCACTGCATCGACTCACTCGCAACGTGACTATTATGTAATTTCTTCTTCATCTTCTTCTGTTTTACTGGCAGTTGGCAACCCGTTTAATTAGAGCAGGTAGTTATACTGCCTCCTAGTGGAAGAGAATGTAACTGCTTTGCTTGTTACTCGCGCCAGTCGCTTACAGTACCAATCAGGTGGAACCAGATAATCTTCCACGGCACAGGTGATCATGTGCCGGGCCTCAGTGGTTGGGAAACACTGCTATAGGGACTCTTAACATTTCTAATCATAGTGCTACATGAACTCTATGCTCTAGCTTATGATTCTAGAACAATGAGGGCACAAGAAAGGGGAAGTCTTGGCCCTGATACCCTCAGACTTCACCAGAAACCCTGAACTCTGCACCACTGTCCCAGGAGGCTGACGGTTAATGACTTCTGAGATACGGCACAAATGTTTAAAATATCACATAGTGATCATGTTAATACTCCCCATTTTAAGGCCTCCTTTATGAAAAAACCCAGGAAACATGTGGAGGGTGTAGAACATCCACTTAACTGTTTTAATTTCCTTACTGTCAAAAGCCCTCCAACATCCCGCCGCTCTAAAGCGAGGCCAACTTCAAATTTAAATTGTTCTAAAACGTGCTTTTTTTTGGGTGGATTTGATATTAGACTGACGCTTTATCCAAATGAGGCTACGCACAAATTACAATATTACTGCAATATGTTTGTGGAAACGCACAGATCTGACTCGAACACGCGGTTGGACGCGCGCACATCCATTAATGCAGCCCTCCCAGAGGCTCCAGTATTAGTGAAACCCCAGTCTGCTGGCAGCACTATCCATCATCGCACCACACCAGACAGACAACAGAGCACACCTTCACACATCCCACAGTCTCACATTTGCATTTGACCACCTTCTTAAATTCAGCAAAGGTAAGACTAATTCACACTCCTGAAGGCAACGCCGCTTTTCAAAGATTGCCTGCTAATAGAAGCAAAGGTAGAGGTCGTGAGTAGTGTATTATTTAGGTGATGGACTCAGTTGCACCCGCTCTTTTGTTCTACAGTGGAATAACGTCCTCACAGTACGGCAATTTTATTTTTCTCTGCTGCCAAAAACTATGTATGATATGTCAAATATATCAGAACATTTTATCTTTAAAGCTAAATGATTGCTTAAGAAAAAGGCTAAACAACCTGGTAGCAAAGGTCCATTTATGTGGTTTCTTTCCATCCACTTCCATGGTAGCTTCAACAAGGACAAAAGCAGAGGATTTAGGCCTCGTGGCTAATCCACTCCAAATCAACCCGAGCTGCAGGTGCATTTCTCTTTCCAGGCAAGCCTTTATATGACTGCAGATAAAATCTCTAAGCCCAAATGTCAAGAGGTCAAACTGCATAAAAGCTGAGCAAGCTGATTAGACAGTATAAGCACTATTTCACTATACTCTTCAATTTTACTTCAGGCTTGTAAATGAATGTGCAGATTTTCAGTGTTTGCCTGCCACAAATATCAGGTAATTAAGAGGCTGAAAAGTTGAGGCAAATGTTATGGATGAATGTGTCGGTTCTGGTGCAGATCCGCAATATTTCCCTTTTTTAAAGATTTATTAACATCGGCAGTCTCAGTTTAACCCTTTAAAACCGGTCTGAGCGGGCATGCTCTGTTTTGCGCAACTATTTTTAAATCCCGGTAGCTCTGCAACCACGTAAGCTAGCGCAATAATTTTTTTTGCATATGAAACCGGAGGAGTTGTACTTACATCTTATGCCATCAGCTTGTCCTCGGTCACAGTTTCCTTCCACATATAGCTTTGCAAAAACTGCATAAAAAGCACTTGCAGGAACAAAAACATAATATTCCAGAAACACGCTTTGCCAATCCGATCAGCTGTTCATAACACTTCCTACATTGGAATAGACGTCAGCGCGAACTATCGCATGTCCGCCATGACCTGCCCGAAACTGGAAGTGACGTCATTTTCGCGGAAATGTAGTTTTTTACCGTCCGGGCCTCATGAGCCTATACTGGTGTTTTTAAAAGTTATGTTTGACTTTATGACTTTCTGTGTGGTTTCTGGGATGCTTAGGACTCATATTGCACTGCTGGAAATAGTTTATTTTGATGCACATGCTGCTTTTTTGCAAATTTGCATTATAATATTTATTTTCGGTTTTTCCTGCAGTGTATAAAAATTGGTGTATTTCAAAAATAAAACTATGAAGACACTCAAAATAAATTTCCTGTGGTGGGAAACTATTTTGTGCAACTTTTTTGTATTTACAGTTTTGAGGGATAAGCCTCTTAAATTTCTCTAACTAGAAATATATGTTAAAAAACAAAAACGATTTTCAAATTTTTTGTAGTTTATTGCACTTTTTTGCAATTTATGTAATTACTATGCACTTAATACAGACATATTATTAAAATCTAGGCTGTAATGGTTGTATTGATGTATAGCAACTTGAAATGCTCCCAAAAATGGCACTACAGCATGTAAAACTATAATATAAGCTCTGGCGGACTTGGTTCTATGGTAGGTCTTAAAGGGTTAAAAAGAAAAAACTGCACATGGATGGCACGAGGGTCCCATCTTTGTCTAAAACCATCAGATTTTTTGCCGTTTACTCTGAAAATATTAAAATATCATCATTATTATGCTGAACACATGCATTTCCTCAGATAATTAGAATAGCCTCTCTTTATTATCAAACACTTTTGCCCGAGGTAAACCTTCAGAGCGTCTTCAACGATATTTAAAATGATAGATTTAGTTGAATGAGCCACTTTCAGTGAACTTTGGTTCAATCTGTCATAATTTGCATTAAAAAATTCTCACATTCAAACTTAGATCCGGTGTGTTTGCAGGAACTATCCGGAGGAAGATCATAACCCGGTGACTCCACTTTCAGATGACCTTATGATCTTCTACTATAGTGCGCACTGCTTCTGCACAGTTTTTTATAGTACTAGGTGGTGTGCAGTAGCATCAACCTCTCACAGCTTGGAGCGATGTGAATACAGTGCGCCGAGCAGAGGCCTGAACTTTCATGTACACGTGTGAGCTTTCTCGCTCCTCTGTTGGCCTCTGGCCTGGCTGACTCCTGACTGCTGCTCTGACCAGGTTCTCAACAGAGAATGTGAAGCGCTGGAACAAATGAGATGTCTCCTTCCACAAAAACAGCTTTGGTCTGCTGTGTATGCACACTCTGCCGAGGAAAACACTATATTCACACAGACTCAGACAAGCCGAGCGCCACGGCTGCGGTCAAAATCTCTTCAGCCCCTTTTCCTTTTTTCCTCTTTCTACTGCAGGTAAAGGAGCTTCTGATCGAGCAGCAAGCTACAGCTGCTTGCATCATCTGCAACCTCACATCATAAAAAGAGTAGTTTTATCTATTTTCATGCTAAAAGATGACAGTCATGCTAATTCTTGGACTGTACTAGAGTTGCTTTGCATGAATTGCAGTTCAATATAAGCCTCATTTCTTATACTGTGCCTTGGCCTCAGTTCATCTTCATGAAACAGGAAGTCGTACCTCCCTTCCCTGATCCCTAGGAAGGCTTTCTTTTGATTTGCTCCTCTTTGCATACAGAACATCGACCTCTTCCCCACATAAAGACGACATCTGACGACCTCCCTCCATTATATATGAATAAGGATGAGGTTTGATGACCACTAGAATAGTTTCTGGGATTTTCCAAGGGTAGCTGCAGAGGCCACCCTCACTAACTTCTGAAGCACATGCTGTCATTTAGTTTTATAAGAAGCCTGACGTAAGCTTTTCAGGGGGTGAAGAGTTAAAAAAGCCGGTGGGCGTGTCCTCTTTTGCCGGAAATGACCATATAAGGGAAATCCTTGGTCACTGACATCATCCAGATCCAAGAGGTTAAAAAAAAGAAGGCAGAGCATTTAGAGCTTCTTTATACAGTGACCTCAATTTTGAAACGTTGGACATTTGAAATGTGACTGTAACTGTAACAGCATTAACAGGAAATAAGGAAAATCATAGTTTCCCTTCAAGTAAAAGGAAGAAATGTGGCAACGGGTAAACTAAAACACAATAAAATATCTTTTCAAATTCAATAAGCATAAATATAAAAAGTGAAAACAATAAAACAAAGTAATAAAAGTTTTAAAAAGAGAGATAAATGAAAAAAAATCTCTTGTGAGCATTATTAAGCTTCAAAGAAGCCCGAAACTTGCATACCATAGGCTGCGTCAATCAAGCCACAACAATAATTTCATTTTCATTCCTCGAGGAAACACAAATCAAGTTGCTCGCTGACAGTGAGCAGTGACTCGAGCCGCTCGATAGCTGCGCGCGGGCTCGACGAGCTGCAAGGTGAGTTCTGCGAACGCGCTGAGCCGCGAGAGGCCGTTCAAAATGACGATCGGACAAAGAAAGAAGAAGCAAAAGTACTTTTCTTTGGTGTGGATGATGAGGACATTTAGGTGTCCTCATTATTACTAACGTGGCGCTGCGCGGGTTCATCCTGTTATTGATTTTGTCCTCATCTTTGGTGATAGGAGGTCATTACTGTGGCATGTTTTCACAGAGAGAGATGAGAGACGCTGAGCAAAACCCAGTTTGATGTAATACCTTTTTATCTGTCGTTTATTACATTTGTCTTTGTCCAGAAGTCTAAATTTGCTAAATTTAATGGGGGAATGTAGCTGTATGTAGATACAAACATAATGATTTATTACTGTACCAGGTAGGGGTTCCCTTTGTTCTTACCTTACCTTTGTTAGCGCTCACCTTTGACCCTTTCTTGTGTTTCGCTGCGTCTTCATAAGTCCCTGACGGTTTACTTAAATCTTCTCTTTGATTCCCGCTGATCTGGCCCGCCCTCATTTGCATCACCTCCGTTTAGTCAGCACCCCGTTACAAACTCTGCCCATTTCCTGTGTTCGTTTACGAGTTTTGCTTCGTGCCACGTCTTTGTGTTATTCGCGATTCGTCTGGAACTCGGTTTCTGACACAATCAATCAATCTTTTATCATTTGCTGCAGTAAAAGGAAGAGAAATGTGCAGTTTTCAGGCCTTGTTGTGAAGCGTCACATCAGATTCACGCTTGGAGAACGGACAGGCGGCTAATCTTCACCTCCCCATTTAACAACCCGGGGTCAGCGAGAGTTCTCATTAGCTCAAAGTGTCGTCTTCATTCAAATCGTGCACAGCGAACTGAAAAAAGTTTGGGTAAGTTTACAGCATAACTTACCAAGTATGTATATTTAGGTAATAAATAAACCCATCTGGGAGGTTTTTTCCTTCTCCCTGCTAATTAATTCCCGTCTTCTTTTTGTGTATGTGTGTCTCTGTTTTAGTTTACCTAAATGAACAAATCTGATCCAATTTCTATTCATTTTTTTTAATTAGTGTTCTCTTGCTTGACTAATTTATTAATCAGCTAATTGTTTCAGCACTTCGGCGCAGCTGTTATTACTGTAAGTATTATTATTTTTATTTTGGTAATGAAAGCCCGTTTGGCTAGAGAGGAAGATAGACACGTAAGCGTGCGCTACCCAGTGAAGTAAGGTGTGCGCGCGGTATAAATCTCATATTGAAATGGGAGAGAGAAAGCAAAAGGGAATAAGACAAGGTCGCTGGCTGACTTATCACTTGTCTCATTACTTGAAACAGCGACTGTCAGCAACTGAGCCCCTTCCTCCTGGTCTAGTACATATCCATACTCTAGCAGAAAGGAAATCAGTGGAACAGCAGTCCTTACAGCGGTGATGTCTTCTGTTGAGCTCAATTAGCGATAAGATAGCAGAATGTGGATGACTGAGTTTATACAAGTGTGGAAAGATAGTAAAGAATTTGGACAGGATTCATAAAGGCAATAAAGACACTGTTTTAAAGAGGAGCTCCTGATGATACCGAGGACACGCGGCACATTAGCAAGTAGCAGCGACTACATGATGAGTTATAAGTGAAAGCCAATTATCACGGTGGGGTGCGTATTACTGTACCGACGAGCCGCTCGGCCGCTCGAAGTTCTGTCAAGGTTAAAAAACAACGTTTCGAGCTTTAGCGTGCAGAAAGAATGGGACGAAAACAAAAGGAGTTCGACGGGGACGCGCGCAGAATGCCAAGGAAGGGAAAAAATGCGAGGAACAAAAAAAAGAAAAAACAGACAGACAGAGCGGGAGAGTGAGAAGGAGAAAACACAAAAGTGCGGCCCTCCTGGGTTGGATGCTGACACCGGTGAGGGATTACTGAGGGGAGGAGCACGGCCATATGGCTGCATGGCAAAGTGGAACCCACGGGGAGGCAGCGGGCACATTAGCTTGCACGGGGCCCTCCATCGCTTCCTCTGCACTGCGGTTTGCGGGACACACAGGAACATTGACAATGACATCAGGCTCTCCCACCTCTGTGATGGCTCCTGGATCCCAGCTGACACTGCTGGCGAAAGGCCAGGAGGAGAAAAATCACCTGCTCCGCCCCGCGAGCACACAGTTACTTATGCCACTCAATAATGACCCGGAGACCGGCACAAAAACAACAAGCGCAATGGTCATGGGAAGGCCGAGACCAAAGGCGTTCACCCGGCGCTCAGTATCGCCGGGCCCTTTCGAGCAACAGAGGAGAGAGTCATAATAGCACCACGTTTCACACCAAAAGCGCCACTGTCGTTAAATCAATAAGTCATTACCTTTAATGGGATAAGCACTTTGAAAACTAATTGAAAACAGCTCCATTTACTCCAGCCAGGCCCTTAATGCAAACAATACTGTTGTTGCAGCGAAAAAAACAAAGAAAAAAAGCAGAGGGAAAAGATGGAGGGAGGCACGCGCGCTGCAGCCAGGGATCCAGTGTCTGATAATTTGGTCAACTGTTTCCACTTTGTAACGCGCTTCTTTCTCAAAGCGATGCGGCCATTTAAACCACATCGCGTTTCAAACGCCAACATCAAGGGAGGAGAGCGATGCCGTCGAACGGCAGTTCGGGCGCGTCTTCGGCTCGGGGAGATATTTCAGAAGTTTAGGGGGAAGAAAGGATCTGAAAACTTCTTACTTAGCAAGGTAATATGATTAAGTCTGAGTGGCTCTTAAGTGATTTGTTTTCCACCGTTTCACAAACAGACTAATCTCGCTGCACAAAACGTGTCAACTATCTGACCGCTTCACTAGTGCTCCAAACTCCACCGGAGCAATAGTGAGCATCAAAAAATGTGTTGTGGCAGGTTTGGAGAGTATTGATTTATATTAGAGAAAATGACTGTGCATTCAATTCCAATCAAAAGCCTCTGTGGCAGGCAGCCAGTTCTGTTACTGGGTGAAAGACACTGTATTAAATGTAAAGCAAATTGAATGCGCAAAGCCAAATATAAACCTTGGCAAGCGCTGCTTAATCAGAAATGGATCCTTATCAACACGGCTACTAAGTGGGATACGTCAGTGGTGGTTTGATCATATGTGAAAAAGCCAGGAAGCGATTATGCATGTGTGTTTTCTAAACACTCTCAACAGAGCGACACAGAAATCTTTTAGCCTCTGAAATTCAACTAATTACTTTGCCGAGACAAAAACGGAATATTTTGCACAAATGCGAGGAGCGCCAGTCGACTTGTAAAGGTATCAGGAATGTAAAACTCATCCTGTGAGTGTGCATCGCCCATCAGAGGTTGGGTAGTCTTATAACTAGGTTACCAATTAGACTGCGGGAGGAAGAGATGATCGTGCTGATAGACGACGCTGAAAGATTAGTTAACAGGTGGGAGTCTGGAGGCTCCCACAGGTATGCGTGTGCACCTCCACCCCTGCCACACACACGCGCACATCCAAACACTCATTCGCGTCAGTGTTTTTGGGTTTTTTTTACACTTGGAAGAATGACATGCCCACATAAATTGGTGAATAAAAGAATGGGGGCACCATCTGGTTGATCCCGGTGCTAATGGAGCAGCTCAATTATGCTTTGACTTTCAGTGGACTGACCGGGACGGCGCGCTAATGTTGGTGTGTGCTGTTTATGTTTAACTCCACGCGCTAAGTGGACGTTCTGGTATGCTGGAAGGCAAAAAAAAAAAAAAAAAAACGCTCTCAGTGGCTACTGCAAGGGCACCAACAGCGTGTCACCGATGGCGTCCACTTCCTGTTCCCCAAGAAATGCTCGGACGGGGCAGTAGTGGCGGAGGCGGCGATTCGGCAGTTGTTCTATCCTTGAACGAGGTGCTCGAGTTAAATTGGCTGCGCAAATGGCTAATGTGTATAATGGAATTGAGAGTTGCCCTGCATAAGGGCGTCTGCTAAGCAAATAAATAATTTAATGCAAATCCCAGCATCGTGCCTCCTGCCAATTAAGCTAACCTGTTTTAGCTGTAAGTGATTTTATTACATTAGCATGCCGTAGCTCTGACTGCATTAGGGAGGGTTTAATCAGTCTGTAATCAAATTAGAGCACAAGACAGAAGGAGGAAGTGCCACGCTTCCACAAAGCACCTTGCTCGCGCACCTGCAGGTCTCATCTGAGAAATCTATATTTAAAATCCTTTTTTTTTAACATATGTAGCGTGCACCCTCGTGCAGCGTGCATGTTAATACTTTGATGCCTGCACGCTGGATCACTTGCAACCAGTGACCACAAAAAACCCAACAAAACAAAAATATTTTTATATTAACGTGCACGCTAAAATCCAAACCTGCGCTTGTTTACGACCTATTGAGCCTTCTTTTGTTTTCGACACCATGCATATGGCTAACTACATGCCATCTTGTCCCTGTTGATGTTAGCTGTCACATTCAATAAAGCATCACCAACACGCAAACTGCATTACCAGCCTTATTAACATAACACGCTCATGCAATCATCCGCGTTGGTTCATCACACTGACCAGAGGAGAGGCATTCGGAGATGATCTATGGCTACTATGCACACAACGTTTCAGAAAATTCACAGCGAGGTAGCTTCTGTGCTTAAGCTGTCAAGGAGCAGCCTCGCAAAGCCTGACAAATCTGCCTCCGTGAGAGTGAGTGCTCAGAAGGCGCTGCCAAAACTGATACCCTCATTGCCTTGTTTTCCAGCTTTTGTTTTTCTTTTGCTTATTGGAAGATTGGGTTTAGAGGTGGAAGGGGGGGGGTGGGTACATGAGAAATGTGTTTGCCCTGAAGGCAAAGTGCAGAGAAGAGTCTTTAAAGACTCTCTGTGCTGACAGATGGTAGTGATGGCTGACAGACAACGTCTCACATGAAGGAGATCTGCAGGAGACGAGTTCAGTCGTGATCACCTTCCATCCCGTTATTCTCTGATCACGATAAAGAAATAAACAAAAGAACAGACAGCATATTCCCAGCTAATTAAAGGTGCATAAACATACGTGGAAACATACAACCACGCGTGTCCACCCAAGCGTTTTTCCTTCCATTAAAAAAAAAAAAAGGGAAGGGTACGCAATCGGTTTGAGTACACAGGAAGGAAACAAGCTTTAAGTGCTTTTCCTCCTCTCAATGGTCGGGCTGATCTTTTCCAGAAGAGGGGGGATTCTCACATCTTGATGTGCTTATCATCTGGTCCCAGGGATGTGTGAGTAAAGTTCATCCTTTTGGCCTAATTAACTGATGCCTCCTCTGTCAGCCTGCAGCAGCACAGCCACTAATGAGGATCATTACAGGTGGGACAATACAGAGATTTTGTTGCCCTGACATATTTTATGGCATTTTCTATACCAACATACATGCGAGTAATGAAGATGAGTTCATAAGAAATATGCATAAGGAAATTAAAAATTACCCAGCTCTGCGGTGTCGCGTGAAACGGCGACTCGGGGCAAAGGTGGGCCGTCTGTCATACCTGTCAGTCAGGCAAAGTCAACATCCCTGCGCCGCGAGCTGGCAGTGATGTCATACATTTTTACATGAACTTACCTATGCACTAAGCCAAGTCCTCAGTCCACCCCTGCAGCCTTCTCATGAATTATGGCCTTGCAGTTTGAGAAGTCATTGATAGGAAGGCTGGGCAGGAGCAGAGGAGGAGGAGGAGGGACGTGAAAGGAGGAAAAAAAAAGAAAGAAAATCAATCAGAAGCGTCTCAATTAATCTGGCGAGTGGCGGATTGATTGCAGCCCTAAACTGGGTAAACAGGATTGTCTATTTAAGGGCCATGATCCCTTAATCATCACTTTAACTCAAATAGACCAGGATCACCACATCTGCTGGCCTGGCGTGACGCAGATGCCAGGGCCTCTTGTTTTAACTTCAGCCTGTCGCACCCCGCCTCCCCTCTTTTCCTCCCCTAGTCCCCTCTAGCAGTGATGGACGGACAAGGCGCATGTGGCCTGGAGCGCTCTCGCCCCAAATTGCTGGCTTGGGACCTCCTGGAATGGTCCAACCTGAACCCCGACCAGCGTGCAAGCTGGGGCCTCCGGTTTGTGGCTGTGCTATAACGGCCGCTATCAGGGTTGAATACAAAACGTGGCATTATGGCTCGCTCAGCTCGCCGTGAGGACAGTATTATCGGGCTTGGAGCGGCGTAGGCGGAGGACGCGGATGAGGACGGTATATTCGCTGGTGAGCTTAGCTCAGGCTCTTGGGCATAACGCGAATTACAGTGGGGAATGTTTTACGGTGAGTTGCAGAGTATAGAGTACCTGAGGGTGCTGGCTGCAGACGAATGGTACACCTCACTCTGAGCATAGTCATCACCATACAGGAATATCACTGTATCTCCTCCCCCCTCCCACTCTCTTGCTTATTGTCTAGAGTGCCAGAGTTGCCCAGGCTCCATTCTCTAGAGCCTGATTGAAGAGGCTCTCCTCTCCTCCTCACCGGTTTGATTTACTTAGGCTATCTGTGGGAATTGGGCTGGAAGCTTCCTTATTAAGAGGAGACTGTCTGAAGGGTTCCACTGACTGATTGGGCAATTGAAGGGAAGGCACGTGAGTAGAGATACAACAGCTATCGCTATCTCCCACAACACATACACACAAACGAATACAAACACCCCAGTGGTTTATGTATGAGGTCTAGCAGGCACATGTCTGTCACAATTCTTGGTAGCCAGCTTCAGCCCAGTAAACCGGACGGATCCATCTCTATAAAAGGCCCTTAAATCGCTCCCGAGCGGTGACTAGCTTTCACTCGGTGGCTGCTCCCACATATTCTGTACATGCACCAGCACACTTGTGAGGAAACAGCAAAACAAAGCTAAGATCAGGTCCTGTGACTAAGGCGAGAAGCAGCCGAAAGGCAAGAAGCGCCACGCCGGCGTGTTGTGGACTCTAACGACAGCTCATCATTTACATTTTAGACACCGCTACTCGCGTGCGTTACGTTATACACACTCCCCCTCCCTCGCGCTTCCTTCCTGAACACCTTCGCATGATGAGGATCGCAGCCTCAAAGAGGAGGAACGTCGGGGCCCTGCAGTCGCACAGACGAGCGTGCACGAATGCAAAACGCAACAAATTCCAGCACGCTTGCTTCGTCTGAGAGACAAGTATAAAGCCAGAGAAGAAGAAATCCGCTTATGAAGGGGAAAGGGGGGGGGAGCAAATGCATTAATCAAATTATCCCTGCCCATTGACGGCTGTCTGTGCCCAGAGGCTCGTCCTCTCCCATATGCACCGAATAGATTTGCGCAGAAGACGCCTCTTTAAACAAAACTCCTTCCTTCCCGCGCTACGCTGGCGTCTGATGTTTCGAACGCACGATTCACGAGACCTGCTTGATGACCTCAATTTGCTTCAGTGTCTGTATCTGTAATAGCCCATCTGTTTCGTCCTACTCATAAGCAAACCGGCATCGCCGCAATCTAACGTCCCCGTGCTTATTTTAGGCACAACAGATAGACATGGAGCGCGGCGGTAAGTTCCACTTTCGACGATTCTAAAAAAGTAATCGGTAAAAATTCACGGTGCTTCAGACCTGATGCTCGCGGCAGCTAATGAAATGAAGCCGACTTATCGTAGGACGTATGAGAGAGAGAGCGGAGAAAGCGCTTCAGAAATCCGGGCTTCCCGTGATGTCTCCATGACGCTTCGATCACGGAAGCGCCGCCATCTTTTCATCCGTCTATCTCGTAGAGCGGCACTCCGGTGCATTCATTCGTATGTGCCTCGTAAAGATTAGCCTTCATCTTAATCAATTCTGTAAATTATTTCATCATTCTGGGGATATCGCATCAATACAGGCTGGATATATGTTTTTCCTGGTTGCTATTCTGCATACACAATGTGCGCAGTGTGCAATGAATATTTATTCTTCTCGCTGATGAATAATGTTATCTGTTTATTCGAATGAAAGGACTGTAATGATCAAACAAAATCACCATTTATGGCGGTTACGGTTCCCTCCTAAGACTGTGTGAATTATTAACGAGCTCCATTGATTGCTCGGTCTAAAGAAGGTGAATTCCATGAGTGCCATAGTGTAGATTGGTCTCTCAGCTCCGACTCTGGTTCAGCCTCTCCCCCTCGCTCCATCTCGCTCTCCATTTATGCCTTTCGTGCAGTGCGGCCAGGGCAGGGTCTTTCCTGTAATTCCATTACTGCTGCTACTATGGCATCCCATCATCCCGCAGGACAACTTAGGGACCACTTAGAGACTTGTGCACGTTTAGCTGCGTTACGCTCATGCTGCCAACTAGGCAACAAGCACCATCTATCACTATCTAACAAACACCATCTCCTGCTCCGGAGTGTAGATGGATCAGTTTTAAAGACACTAGTGGGACGAAATGGAAAGAACCCCATATTGAAACAAAATAGTAAAAACTTATAAGACGTATGTCCGGCCTGATCTCGTTCCCAGGGCGTCGAACGCTGCCGTTTATGTTCCTTGACATTTGTGCTCTGACACGCCGGCGTATGGCAGTTGTGAGACAAGCTTCACTCCCAGCTTGTAACACTGTAACGTGTAAACGCTTGTAAAGGAGCCCTCGGAGTCACATTTAAAGCCGCTGGGTAAATGTAATTTTTCACTGTGCGGTGTTAATGTTGTGAAGGGGCATATTTTAACCCAAACCACACTCCTTCCCTCAAACTAAACTATTCAAGCTGAGCTACAATCCCAGCAGATCAGCTTTTCTCAATGCCAGCCCGCATCTCCAGTTGGCCCGGCTGATTCACTTCCACGCACTACCCTCAAATTGGCAAGTCTCTTATAGGGGACCACATTTAAGCTGATTCGGCAATTGCTGTGCAGCTACAAGCCGCTTTGCAACCCAACTTGACCCCAGCCTCGCCTTCTCCTGCTTTTTCTGGTTAATGTCTCACTTACTGCTATCCTAGAAAAGACCCACAGCATCAAATACATATATATTTTTGTAGCACTGTCGCGGGGTCCTCTCCTAAACGTCTTCTGAACAAATGCAGGCGTAGTCAGGAAGCGTTCAGTGTGGATAGTTTATTCTGCCGGCCTCCCAGGTGCACAAAAGATTATTTACAAAGAAAATAGAAAATTAACTTAAGTCAACACAAAACAAACATCTATATACAAAACAGTCTGCATGTTTCCCTCTCTGTAACATCTCACCGAAAGAACCCCAGGTAGGCCCTGACAGCCTTCTTTTATACCCCATGGCCCCTCCCACTAGGCATAATAGTCATCTCTTTATTATTTCTTTTACCAAACACTCTTTTCCTACTCAGCTTATTTCCAGCCGTATTCCTACAATACATATATATGTATATACAGACATTTATGGCCAATTCCAGGCAGCCTACAGTGTTTCACAATAACAAAAAAAACAAACAAAAATAATGCAGTTCACGTGACCTTTCAAGCGCGCGCGAACCCACTATTTGAACCCCATACCATCGGCTTGCATAACCACTCGTATAATCACAGCGAGTCTATGCGACCGGCTTTATTAAAGGTAAGTGGGAAAATATGTTGGCCACCCTCTGCGCCGCTCAAAATATCGGTCGACGAAAAGACGTGCGGCCACGGTAATTGTAGAAACTAATGGTGGCGGTGCGTGTATGCGCCCAGATCAGCTGTCTGCGGCCCGGGACGGTGTAACTCCGTCACGGGCACTTTTAGCATTTTTTGTTGCACAAAAACTCATAAACGAGACACAAACAGCTGTCTCATAGATGACAAACTCACAGCCTGCTCCAACACCAACCTCCTAATGTTGATTTTAAAAGGGGAGCATTACCTTTTGGTGTGGCACAAACGCCAACTATGACACACTGTGTGCATCACCAGCAATACTGGATAGAAGTGGGTATCTCTTTTCTCTCAAAGTGACCTTACTTAAAAAAAATGTTACATGACTAATCCGTAATATATGATATACATGTCATGTTAATTTTTTGTTTTTTAACCCTTTAAGACCTACCATAGAACCAAGTCCGCCAGAGCTTATATTATATTTTTACATGCTGTGGAGCCATTTTTGGGAGCATTTCAAGTTGCTATACATCAATACAACCATTACAGCCCAAATTTTAATAATATGTCTGCATTAAGTGCATAGTAATTACATAAATTGCAAAAAAGTGCAATAAACTACAAAAAAATTGAAAATCGTTTTTGTTTTTTTAACATATATTTCTAGTTAGAGAAATTTAAGAGGCTTATCCCTAAAAACTGTAAATACAAAAAAGTTGCACAAAATAGTTTCCCACCACAGGAAATTTATTTTGAGTGTCTTCATAGTTTTATTTTTGAAATACACCAATTTTTATATACTGCAGGAAAAACGAAAATAAATATTATGGTGCAAATTTGCAAAAAAGCAGCATATGCATCAAAATAAACTATTTCCAGCAGTGCAATATGAGTCCTAAGCATCCCAGAAACCACACAGAAAGTCATAAAGTCAAAGATAACTTTTAAAAACACCAGTATAGGCTCATGAGGCCCTGATGGTAAAAAACTACATTTCCGCGAAAATGACGTCACTTCCGGTTTCGGGCAGGTCATGGCGGACATGCGATAGTTCGCGCTGATGGATGTAGGAAGTGTTACAAACAGCTGATCGGATCGGCAAAGCGTGTTTCTGGAATATTATGTTTTTGTTGCTGCAAGTGCTTTTTATGCAGTTTTTGCAAAGCTATATGTGGAAGGAAACTGTGACCGAGGACAAGCTGATGGCATAAGATGTAAGTACAACTCCTCCGGTTTCATATGCAAAAAAAATTATTGTGCTAGCTCACGTGGTTGCAGAGCTACTGGGATTTAAATGTAGTTGTGCAAAACGGAGCGTGCTGCTCTGACCGGCTTTAAAGGGTTAAGACCTCCTTTCATGTGAGAAAACACACAAGACTGAAGTGATTAGACGAGAGCTGAACTTAAGATTAATAATCAGTATTACTGTGACTAATTGGCAGAATATAAAAAGAAATAAATACACATGAGTACACATAAAATGACGAAGAAGAGACCGTAACAGAGAGCATATGGAATAAACAAACGAACACATTATAGCAAGTTAAATAAAGACAAATAACAGTGGATAGTAACAGATAACTACACACGAGGGCTGTAATAGTGAGATTAATTGACTTAATTCTCAGCTGTGAGGATTTAATTGTTTTCTGTGTCATATATGATGGTATATTGATCAATACGAGCAACGTAAACAGACTTGGAATAATTACGTGACAAATAACATGTCAGCGTGTAGAAAACACGAGTTGAAGCTACAGAACACGCAACGCAAAAACATGGACGCTGCGTTAAAATGGCTAAATTAATGGAAAACCCTGAACCGTTGACCCCTACGGTGTGGGGGGTATTCTGCCATCTTGGTTTGGGTCAACCTGTCCCCTTAAGAGGAAAAGGTCACCAGAAATCAATACAAAGTTGTTCTGAGGGATCGCCTTCATATTATGATGAAACATTGTATCCTGGTGGGAGTGGCTTCTTTCAAGATATCATCTTGATGGTTTGGGCTACGGTCTTTGTAGTCACCAGATCTCAAGTCAGTTGTGCATCTATGTTAGATAACACTCTGCCGCCATAATCAAAAGGTCAATTTAAAGAATTTTTTGCACAGCTGTCGTTTGGTATTTCGGAAATGCAAAGTTACATAAGCAACAATCCCTCGTAAATATATATAAATATCTATTTTTTGTCGATCTAGACCAATGCACGTCCTCAGAACAGAGGAGAACAGAGCAGAGCAGCAGCCCTATGAGAGAATAATGGTTTATTTTAGTGCTGTGACGGCTCAGTGGATTAGAGTGTGACCACAACGGTTCTGTGATGGGCTGAGGAAGTGCTCTCCCCCCGCCGCCGCCGCCACCCCTCCACACTGGGCTCACTGCTGTACTCAACAGATTAGCAGCCTTTGTTACACAAGTGGTGTTTTCTGAAAAAGGACAGGGTGTCTGAGAGGCTGAGGGCTGAGAAAAGAGTGTGTGTGTGTGCAGAAGGAGAAAAAACACACATTCACAGCGATGCTCAAAGGATCAGGCACAGATCTCATCACCAGCCCACTTTAAAGGACTCACTTCTCCCTCCATCTTGTGGGTTTGGACCGAGTCCTGCTATTCTGGTCTGCTTTGGCCGATCAGTCTCACTCATCTCCACCCACATCAGCGAGGAGCGAACCGGGCTGGAGGAGGGGTCAAGCGTGGGCTCACCCAATAAACCTGCCTCTCCCTAATCACCCTTCTCTCACTCCTTTTCATCCCTCCATCTCCAAGCCAGAGTGCATAAATCTGCCCTTCTTGACAGTTGCAATCAACAAGGGCCGTAGTGAACCATGCGTAATGGGCGGTTAAGACAGGGGCGTTGGGGAGCGGCAGAATTTACAGCAACAATTATATCCCCCATACAACGAGATGCCTGGGGGCGGCGAGCTGCTCGGGAAGGGGCTGCGGCGCGGCGGTGGGTTTCGGCGAGATGCAGGTACGTCCCCCATACCGCCAGCCGCTCACAGCGTCCTCATAGTAATACATTTGGATCTCTAGCAGAGCAGCGCAATAAATTCCCCAGCGACGCACGAGAGCAATTGCCTTGCAGCAAAGCCAGAGTCTGCTAGGAGAGAGCCAGAGCGGCGCAAAAATAATGTGTAAGAGATAAATGATGACAAGTGTGAGGAGAATACACGGATAATCCTTTTCAGTTGGTTGCTAAGGCTACACGTCTCTCTTCATCTGCTCGTACAGTATCTCCGCTTTTGACCGCAGTATGTAAAAATCTCACGCGCGTGCTTTCTGTACCGAGTGACACGAGACGATGTGACAATATTTCAACAGTGTGTCGCTTTTTATATATTTGCCTGACCTACTTCACTAATTCATGTATCCGTGGCCCTCTCTGCATCCATCCATAATAAATGGCGCCGTACACCGTTGGACATGACCCACGGACGTGTGCGCGTGCGGGTTACCGGTGGATGCTTTTAACGATCAGTCATTTTAATCAACACGTGTGACCTTTTAAAAGCCGTTATGACAAACAGATCAGATATGAAAGCTGGTGACCTAGCGTGCGGCCCCGGGATGTGTCGACGTGACCTCCACCCGCCCCCGCCGGTCCTGCTCGCATATGTAAACAGAGGAAATCCCAGAGCAGGACGAGGACGCAGTTAAACCGCAGCAATGTACGTCACGTCATGGTAAAATATGTGAAAATGTATGTCACAGGTTTTATTTTTCTTATTTAATCTTTTATGAATGGAACCAGCTCACGTACTACTAAACCCAATGACAAAAACAATAATAATTGGACTTACCAGTATAATATCTTTCATTGCAAAGGCTTCAACTTGAGGAACACTGAAATAAAATACCTTCTAATTAGTAATTCACTGCGCAAATTCATTTAGTTTCAATGAGCGGAGAAACTAACAATATCAGTTCTCAATTTCAAATGTAATTTTTCTGCACTACATATTGAATTACTGAAATGCATTGCAGTTGGGGGGGTGGTGGTGGTGGTGGTGGTGGTAGGGGGGGTGGGGAGATAAACACTTGGTCATTAGTTCTAAACAAGGACTGAGATTCATTAGGATTCATCGAGAAAAAAAAGTTTAGATAAACTCCAGGGGAGAAAAGAGAAATTGTAATTAGACATGAAAAATATTCCCAATAATCAAATCACATTTTGTACTCGGGGCTTTGAAATTAAATTAACTGAGTTCATATACTGGTATATCTCTCAGCCACTTTCTTCACTCTAAAATGTGTTGCCGGAACACCAGTCCCCAGAGACTAGATAGGAATCTAATTAACTAAGATCAATATTACTCAGAATTTTCTCTCTGTCTTTCCAGCTCTCCAGCTACTTGTGTCTCCTTTGTCTGCCAGTCTGAGGCTCAGATGAGTTTTATTTCTGCAAATGTGCTCGCTATGACAAGGTCAACACCAGAGCCGCTGCCTTACATCTCCATCTGGGGCGCGCGGGCTACGAATGCGGCCCTGCCTGCTTCTTGTCAAACAACAACAACCAGGAGCGACGCGACGAGCTTTTTATTTTCACGTTTACCCCCCGAAGAGACGTTTGCGGCGTTAAAGAGCGACGCGTGGCGGGGCGCCCTTGCGTGGCGAAGCCAAACGCGCTGATTCAGGTGGAAGAAGTGAGATTTGGTGCAGGGAGAGTAAGATCCCACAGCCATATGCCACGTCTAGATCAGCGGTTGGCCTTTTCCTCTCAACGGTTCAGATTAATTACGATCATCACGTCTCGAGTCTGGGCCCCATAAATCATGCTGACTTTAAAATAATGTAGTAAAAAAAAAATAATTCCATATATGGCATCTCAGGAAATTCAACACCATTATCGCCTATCTTCAGAGACGAGCGGAAAATTAGATAAAATGTGAGACTCCTTATAAAATCTTTCTCTCTACGCCGGAGCATAAATAATTACATTCCCAGTAAATGGCTGGAGGTTGAGAGCCACTCGGAGCAGGACGACACAGCTGTGAGCAAATGTAAAGTTCAAATAAAGAGTAAAATGGGAATATGGCGGTGCTACCCCAACAACGCTGGCCCCCACGGAACATAAATCCACTCTGAGGAAATCTACAAGGCTGTCTATCAGCAAGATAAGTTTGAGCTGCCTGTACCCCAACCGGACACAAATCCTCTCAATCATAAATCTGTATGGGGAGACAGGGACAGCCTCTCAATCAACACTCAGCTCCCGTCAACACGTACCCCCACCAGGTGAATGCGGCGTCTACATGCACGTGTGCAGATGTATATCGCTGCCTGTGCAGACACTCCAACGACTATATCGCCCTACAGGCGGTGTCCGGCCAGTCAGCCTGCTGACACTTGATTCGTTCTTCCTAATATGCTGCTGAAGCCCCAAAATATATTCAGGCTCTACAGTAAACCTTTTGGTTGCAAGAAGTTTTGGGGTTTTTGCAAACCTTTGCTCGATACCCGTATTACAGCACTTACGAGCTTGTTGCTATCAGTCCCTTACATATCGCTGACATACCCTCCAGGCTCAGATGGCAGCTGCTATCATCTGTAACCAAAGAGATCAACCTAGATTGTGACATAAGACCTCTAGTGGTCATGTGAAGAAATGGTAAATGGCCTGTATTTGGATAGGGCTTTACTCAGTCCCACACACACATTCACACACTGGTGATGGCAGCTACATTGTAGCCACAGCCACCCTGGGGCGCACTGACAGAGGCGAAGCTGCCGGACGCTGGCGCCACCGGGCCCTCTGACCACCACCAGTAGGCAACGGGTGAAGTGTCTTGCCCAATGACACAACGACCGAGACTGTCGGAGCTGGGGCTCGAACCGGCAACCTTCCGATGCTGTGATAAGCTAGGACAGCTATCGGTAAGGTGTGTGCCGGTGCAAAGGTACGGCAGGTGGGCCACAGCAACATCATGGACTCATTTGAAAATTACGCACAAGCAGAGTGCAGTTACATACTTTAATAAATGGATTTATTATTAGAAAACGTGAATTAACACTTTGGTTACTCTGAACTAAAGTTACGGCTCTTGCATTGAACTTTGTGTCCTAGTGGCAGTGGGTCACACACTGGTCTCGATAATTTGCGCAGAACAGTGTAAAATTAGCAATTTACAGCCTTTGTTGTGTTTTTTTGCTTTTAAATTCGAGCACACACATCACTACTGTACTTTGATTAGAGTGAAGATTTAATATTTTTTGGTTTGTAACTGGTCCGCAGCACTCCTGACTTTGGGAATGGCTGAACTTCAAACCAAGCGGACACTTTTGAAAACCAACATTGGAGTTCCAAAAACGGCAAATTTTAACCCAAACCCTGATCAGTTTTATAATGGGAACCCATCACTTTTGAGGCCTGAGCCTAAACAAAAAGCCTCAAAAGTAAACAGCGAGGAAAATATAAAAGAACATCAAAATATGAGGTTGTCAACAGAAATGAGCAGCGAGGCCATCTTGAATCTCAATTCCTAATAATCTGGATGAACGCTCACTCTTATCTCTGCTATACTGAGGCATCATATACCTCAGCAGAAGTGATGCAGCAACATCTCCTTCTTTAATTATCTTGTTTATCAGCGAGTTATGAATTGATGAATTGTGCTGTCCTGCCCACTTCCATTTTTTCTCTCTTTAGAATCCATCTTTAAGAGAAACATCAATTTCTTCCTCAAGCATGCCGGCAAAAAGCAAACCAGCACTTGAAGACTTTAAGACTTCATCAGGAGCTAATAAACACCTAATCAGTCTGAATTATATTCCTGCTCAGGGTTGCAGTCTGTCTTATTTATGTTGGCTGGTACGTAACCCAAAAATAAGAGTGTAAACCTGTCAATACACGACAAATAAAATGCATTAAAAAAATCCAAACCATTAGTATTTTTACTTTATTTGTTCCATGACCATCCTTTCAGCCAATAAGCTGGAAAAACAAATCATGACTTTTCTCTCATTGTTGTTCTTTCATCAATTAATACCAAGCAAGACTAGTTTACACTCAGCATGTGTTAGTGCTGTTTTCAGTGTTACAATGGAAACAAAGGAGTGTAAGAAAGTAGTATGCCTCCAGTTTTTGAGGTGCTACAACTCTTCTCGAGGCCATTAGAAAAATTTAAATTCATCAAATTCCCATAAAGCAGTTCATACGCAATTTTGGGCTACTGAGGCATTTGAGGGTCTGGGGCCCGGGGCGCGAGCCCGGTGAGCAAAACAGAAAAATAAGCAAACGGCACTCGCCCTGTGCTTCCTGAGACGCAAATGCAAATCAGACTCGGGTAACGACGAAGCAGCAATCTGACGGCGTCTCGCTTATCCGACGACGGAGATATCGACAAGAAGAACGTGTCACTTCGGAGTACCTTTTCCTCGCCAATTACAAAACTCAAACTCTGTGTTATGCGAAAAAATTCATTAGGCTTGGAGTGTGTATTTTGTGCCTCTGCTGGTGGTTCGGGCGCCTGTTCCAGTAGAGACAGCATAATACCTACAATGTAACAAACAGGAAATGTTTGCTGTCTGCTTCATTTCAGAGACACCGATGTTGCCTGGGGAAAACAAAAAGCAAGCAATGTCTGTTTGTGTTTGCCTATGTAGTGTACACAGGTCCAACATAATATTGCATAATGTCTTCCTTGCAAATAACTCGGTTTGAAATGTGATCCACTGCACTGCACACATGTCGCGGCGTGCATAAAAATCAGGCTGATTGGGAGTGACTGAGGAGGTGTTTTATATCTCTGTCCACTGTAAAATGCTGCAGCGAGTGGCGAAGCTGTAATTCGTTGCATTCGGGTGTCGTTTTTAGAACGATAAGGACTCAAAAAAAAAAAAAGCGGGAGTTTGTTTATCGATCCCTGCTACATACAAAAGTAAGTGTGATTTGTTTGTGGCATTTTTAACTGCGCACAAACTCATGCATACATACAAGTGAAATGAGAGGCCTTTAGGTGTCCCAGGCTGGCGCACCAGAGGGACTGTAAAACATTGATTAGTCATCGTTTCACTCCTGATGAGATTCCAGCACTTCAGTTGATGGGAAAGAGGGAGATCAAAAAAGAAAAAAAGCTGTGTATATCCCTGCCTTCCACTTCCCGAATTCCTTATCTCTTCTTTTTTATCCTCCTGGTATCATGGAGCGAATGCCCAGTCTCAAATAAGAAAAAAACAAAACAAAACATGTAATTAACATAACTCCCACATGTTCTCACTGTCTGTAATTCTCCTAAGCGTCTCAAACAACAGATAAAAGCGTGGAGGCATCAAACAAGTAACGTCCCGTCAAAGAGCCCGCGGCCATGCAGGGTTTGTTTCAGGCCATTGTTCTGAGAGAGAAACTCTTTATTTCTGGAGTACAATCCTCATCCCTCCCACCATCACCAGCTGCACCCCCATCACCACCAACTCTCCCTCTTCACAGAGCAGTTCTGTGCGTTCAGCACATTTCAGCACAGTGGATATTTGAAATGTCAGGACATTTACTCTGCTTATGTGAGGTAGATCTGAACTTCCATACCACTAGGCACATTCTTGAACCGGCCACATGTATTATTCATCCCCGGATGTATACAGTGCCAGTGCACTTGACTTTGTCAACGTTCTGTAAACACATGCACTAAATTATTGAGGTGTCTGAAGGAAGGCCTGTTTCTCAGGCTGGTGGGCCCAGTGCCATGACAGGTTGGATGGGCAGTAACAAGGAGCTGCGTAAGCAGCCCCTGAAAACCATTAAAAATGTACGACTCGCCGCGTCCCTCTAGCCAGGCAGAGGCTCGTCCCGCCACCCGCCGATTCACCTCTCAATAACCGCGGCGAAATACACCTGCCAATCTACTCCCGTCAGCCCGTCTGCGCGACATCACTGTCACCTCCATCAGCTGGGGATTATCAGCCGTTAGATTCGGATACAGCTGGGTCAACTCGTAATCGCTGCGACCGGAGCCCCCAGAAGAAAGACGACATAAATTCTCAGAGCCTCGTGTGAATCTCTTAAATCATGTTTTCCTCACAAGTGTTTGTTCAAAAGCTCTTCGATATGATGTTTCTAATGGTACACAATCCAGTAGATAGTAATTTCCTGGTGGTCTAATTGGTCCCGGGGGGAGTTTTGTCTTCATCTATTATGAGGAGACCCACAAGACCTTTGCTTTATTAGATTTATGACAGCAGAGAGAAAAGATACTAAAGGTGTAATTTATTAACAGCCATTTTTAATTGAGCTGCGTACTTTAGCTGCTTCCTCCTTGAGGTTTCCCACGTCTGTTCGGAGACAGTAGGATGTGTCTCGACAGAAAAAACGGCTACAAATATTTTAAATGACAAACGGCAGCTGATTATGTTGACGAATTACAGACCGTCCTTAAACCCTTTAAGACCTACCATAGAACCAAGTCCGCCAGAGCTTATATTATATTTTTACATGCTGTGGAGCCATTTTTGGGAGCATTTCAAGTTGATATACATCAATACAACTGTTATAGTCCATATTTTAATAATATGTCTGCATTAAGTGCATAGTAATTACATAAATTGCAAAAACAGTGCAATAAACTGCAAAAAAATTGAAAATCGTTTTTGTTTTTTTAACATATATTTCTAGTTAGAGAAATTTAAGAGGCTTATCCCTCAAAACTGTAAATACAAAAAAGTTGCACAAAATAGTTTCCCACCACAGGAAATTTATTTTGAGTGTCTTCATAGTTTTATTTTTGAAATACACCAATTTTTATATACTGCAGGAAAAATGAAAATAAATATTATAATGCAAATTTGCAAAAAAGCAGCATATGCATCAAAATAAACTATTTCCAGCAGTGCAATATGAGTCCTAAGCATCCCAGAAACAACACAGAAAGTCATAAAGTCAAACATAGCTTTTAAAAACACCAGTATAGGCTCATGAGGCCCTGATGGTAAAAAACAAAAATGACGCCACTTCCGGTTTCGGGCAGGTCATGGCGGACATGTGAAAGTTTGCGCTGATGGACGTAGGAAGTGTTACAAACAGCTGATCGGATCGGCAAAGCGTGTTTCTGGAATATTATGTTTTTGTTCCTGCAAGCGCTTCTTATGCAGTTTTTGCAAAACTATATGTGGAAGGAAACTGTGACCGAGGACAAGCTGATGGCATAAGATGTAAGTACAACTCCTCCGGTTTCATATGCAAAAAAAAATTTTGCGCTAGCTTACGTGGTTGCAGAGCTACTGGGATTTAAAATTTCTTACGCAAAACAGAGCGTGCCCGCTCCGACCGGCTTTAAAGGGTTAACCACATCTATGTCGGGCATAAAGCTCTTCTTCAAATCTCGGCTGTGGGTCATTTTCTATTTTACGATGAAAAGAAACCAAAAATATGTTGAAAGTCTCCAGCAGTTATTTTCTATATTTTCTAAATGTTATGCAAACTTTTTCTATTGAATTAAAACATGTTTGCGCCATATTTTCACTGTGTGATTTTGCACAGCCACACTTAACCATTAGCCCCAGTCTAGCCGACTGCAATACTATATGTCTGCTTACATCTGCTTTGCTAAAGGGAGGATGTGGATGAAAGGTCCAAAGTTCTCTCCAAGGGATCAATTATTGATCCTTAAAGTCAACAAGTCATAACAAACTAACATCTCTTAAAAATTGGGTAATTCATAACTGGGGATCCATACTCAATCCCACTTGTCAGAAAAATAGTAAATAAGGCTTTTTACACATATACTATATATTATATAGAATTTCAGCCTTGTGTTAACCCTTATAAATAAAACAGCAGCACAATCGCTCTCCAGCTCTCTCTCTCACATTGACAGTATTTGCAACACAAGCCAAAGTTATCTCCCCAAAGATCTTCCCACCTCAACCGCTCGCATGCCCTCGGTGCGCATGCCTAAGGACCAAAAGGCAAAAGCCGAAGCAATTAGAAAAGCATCTCCTCCCCTGAAGATGGGTCCCTAAGGAGCAACAGTTAAAGCTGAAACACCACCGGCTCTGACGCAGCGAGGCTCTCGCCATTTAGGCGATGTGCTTTGTAAAAGCACGGTCATCATAATCCATCTGTTTTTAAGATGCATCCGAGTAGTTTTCCACATCCATCTTGTGCAAATTAGAATTTCTAAAGCATATGTGAACCAGAGCTGGAGACTGGCTGAGATGATTGCAGCGGTTTTCTATAGTCTCCCGCGGTGCTCTCCCTGACCCCGAGTCTGTAATCTATATTTTCAGAATAATACTGAGAACCAGAGATGTTCAAGGGCATAACCCTCTAATCTACTCCACTTGCCATGTTCTTCGAATGTCCACAACCACTCTTGATCTCAGAGAAATAAAAGCTGCACTTTACGACGGCTTCTCTTCAACACTTTGGCTGGTCTAAAGGAAAAAGTGACAGGTGCAAATATGCTTACTGGTTACATCATGCGTTTAATAGCTGACACACTCGCGAGAAAGAAAACACACATGCTCGCGCGTGCGCGTCGCACGTGACCGAGGCAAACACAAGCCGAGAGACAGACAAACACAGAGCATATGCTCCTTCCACAATGATCAGTGACCTCCCAGGCTCGCAACACAGTGCTAAATGAGCAACTTTCCTCTGCGGAGTAGTCAATAACCACACAGCCACAACGATCGTGTCAGCGTCCAGCCTGGCCAACATCCCCCGTAATTAATTAGTTCATGTCTCCTCCGCTCAGAGAGAGGGAGACAGCACAAGGCATATGTACTCATCCATTACATGTGCTATCCAGGGGTCAGTGGCCCTGGCAGGAGCAGTCGGCGAGAACGCCTGCAGACTTCAACCCGAGCCCGTTTTAGAAAATTGCCTTTTGGGTTAAGAAATCGTGGCTCTTGGCTGCTGTGTCAGTCAAAGACAATTTGATTAATATCAATCAGCATTAGAAGACAGCAGATCTATACGCTTGAGGACGACTTGTCCAGAAGCAACACCGGCCTGGCCTGAGTGGAGTCTCTGGGCGCGGGAATGGCTGGAATGAGGCAGCGGTCCAATCCCTTCAGTCTGGGAGAGCGGGCCTCGGCTTTTCCATCTCTGTCTCAGTTTTTCACTTCTCTCTCAGCTCCAATCAACCCTGCCTATCCCCACATCACCGCCCTGTCATCTCTACCAATACCAATCCCACCATCTCTGCACAACACTCCCCCCACCCCACCGCCCCTACAGCCAGACCCTCTCTGAAAGTCTCATATCGCCCTGTGTGAAAAACAAGCCCTATATCTCTGAGTGGGGAGAGAATCAATCTCTGCTCACTCTGTGGAATCCCTGACGGTCAGATAGGGTGGAGGGAAGCGAGGGAGGGGGGGTATTCGGCACATCAGTCTTCCCTTTGGTCACATGCTGCCTTTTTGACTTTGTGCTGAGTCAGGATAAACACTAAGGACAAAAGCCGACCCCCCCGATCACAGAGCATTCCCTTTATCGATTCTCTCAGCAGCCACCCTCTGCGACCGAACAAAGCACAGAAGCGCGACACATCTGTATCAATCTGTGCATTCCTATAGTCTGCACTCTGAGCATCTGCGTTGTCTGTGTGGGGTAGCATTTTAATCAAGGCCTCCGCATCAGATTAATGGAGAAATTTGATAAACGTTTCCTATTCACGAGCAGATTTTTGCCAACTCAGGACTTCGGCTCGGAGCAATGGGAAATGAAGAATTAGAGCGGAGATGAGAGAAGTAGAGATGTTTGAGGTCATCTCTTTAAAAAATGACTTTTAATCAGAATTAAAACCGTCCGCAATATCCCAGTGATGATTTCATTACCGGGGAATCAAGATGTCATCCATTTTAAGGACGGGACGTCAGAAGTTTGGGGGGCTGGATCGCGTGGCCGGCGTTGCAGAATCCCGAGCAGCTGCTGGCAGAACTAGTCACAGTCATCAAGACAGACAAGTCAGGGCTCATAAAATATTCATGCTTTAAATTTTCTCTCTGCAAAGTGAGCCTTCATAGATTTAATTTTTAATGAGCATTAAATATTCCCAACAAAAACTAATTGACGTCGCTTTAACTATCGCAGTTAAATTTATGTACAGTAATTGAGTTCATCAACCATATCTGTCTTGAGTCAGTATCACCTGTGAAAATATGTGCATCTTCATGAAAAGCCTCGTGCTGTCCGGCTACAGAGAAAGGACTGCAAAACAGAAGCTGAGCAACAAAAAATCAAAACAAAAATCACTCATAAAACTCTTCCTCCCCGTACAAAACATGCCTCCATTTTTCATTACGGCTTAAACGGCTGCACACGAGAACACAGACAATGGCGAACTTTCATAACAAATATAGATTGGTTGTTTTCTTGCTCTCTTTTGACATTGTCACAGAGCTGGGATAATATTGATGGCAAAATTATTCTATTTATTAAGTAATCTTTGCGAGGCTGGGTTTCAATCGCGTGCCGGTTCCACCGGCTTCCACAGTGGCACTTTACGGGGCACATTGAACCGTGTCACCGCTAAGCGAGGCTGACACATCGGGAGATGAAAGTCTTGTCATTCATTTACCACTGACAACCTGTGTATGCTAATGTCCAAGCATCTTTAGCTCAAGACGGAGGACAGTTCTGCTTGTGTCGGCACACAATGGGGCCTGCGGGGAAATCTGCAGGGACGTACAGTTGGGCGCCAGCGCGCGCCTCTGAACAATGGAAGACACCGATGCAGCATGTGGGCTATAATGGCGACACATTCTGCATTAATAAACTGCACTGCTGCATATATGCTTAATGATGTTGTACATTTGGGATTTTTAGTAGCATTGTTATTCTTCTTCTTTATTGTCTTACACATAGTTGGCCCCTCCCTAGAGGACTGGAAGGTAAATGCCATCCTATAACAGCAAATACTGCCATTACATCAGAAACCGGTGCCGTGGCGGAGACTTTTGGTGGACCGGCCATCGCAACAGCGGTCGATGACATTAACGGAAGTCCGCTGTTGGAAGTTAGAAGGATGGCGTTGGAGTAAATCTCAGCCAGGAGACTGTGGTTTGTGTCCTGTTTAAGAGCTCTGCACTTTGCTTTCACTCCCTAGTTAGATTTAGGCACGAAGGCCTATTTCGTTAGGCTTACCAAAAGACTGTTGTTTGGATAAAATATGTCCCTTTACAACATTTACCCTGCACATCATGCTTACCCACTGATTTTAAATGTGACACCATGGAGTCTTTCTCCACATGTGACAAGTTGGGAGCGAGAGAGCCGTCTCAGTACTGCCACAGGCCAACGCATCACAGGACTAATACCAAAGGACAGCTGTGAGACGTTCGTGACTTTCAACACAAAAGCAGCATCATGGGAATAAGACTGGGATGGTCAATAGTTCTAGGTTTACTAGTCAAAATGCAGGACAGTTCATTAAGCAGTTGCTAAACTCTAACCCTTACCCGAGCTGTCAGTGGTGGGATACTCAAACTGCCTTTAAGGGAAAGTTTTTATTAGATTTATCTTCCAAGATGTGTTAACCTAACAAAAATATCATTGCTTTGACACTACTGCCCTGGAGCGCTGACTGCAGTGACCCGCGGATCAATGTTGGGTAGCTAGCAAACGCTAGCTAATTAGCACTTACTTTTACTTTGACAATGAAGAATTTATTGTCCTTCACCTCCCCAGGGCAGCATTATTGACCCGTGCGAGTAACATACTTTTGTACATTTTCACCCTGGCTCTGTGTAAGATAAAGGTGAGCACTGCCAAAGTGGAGCTCCAGCAGGAACTCCTTTGTTTCTAGTCATCTAAATATTCAGTTGTTTGGACACTAGATCACATCCACAAAACCTAAAGAGTGTTGATATATATTTGCTTTTTATTGAAGGTGAAATATGTGTGGCTTGGACAGGACGGACAACTGACAGATACGACAGACAAATTAGCATACAGAGATGGTGTTTTTGCCCTCCCATGCTTCCTGTGCTGGTTAAAATGACAACATGTCCTTAGTCTTCATTTTAAGGCCTTGTTTAGAGCTTTTGACCTGTTTTGGTGTCAACTCAATACGTTTCTGATGAAAAGCACTGAATGCAAACCTAACAGTCCTGCAGCAGAAGCAACATTAGGCAACAACTATTAAAATGTAATGTTGTTATCCAATTAACTTTCCTGCGTTACATCGTGCTGTTGCAAAGCTTTAAAGATTGTACGAATGTTGCTATTTTCACTTGTCTAACACAAGCAGCTCTACAAATGACTGTTTTTCTTTATTTATTAACCCTTTAAAGCCGGTCAGAGCAGCACGCTCTGTTTTGCGTAACTATTTTTAAATCCCGGTAGCTCTGCAACCACGTGAGCTAGCGCAATAATTTTTTTTGCATATGAAACCGGAGGAGTTGTACTTACATCTTATGCCATCAGCTTGTCCTCGGTCACAGTTTCCTTCCACATATAGCTTTGCAAAAACTGCATAAAAAGCACTTGCAGCAACAAAAACATAATATTCCAGAAACACGCTTTGCCGATCCGATCAGCTGTTCATAACACTTCCTACATTGGAATAGACGTCAGCGCGAACTATCGCATGTCCGCCATGACCTGCCCGAAACCGGAAGTGACGTCATTTTCGCGGAAATGTCGTTTTTTACCGTCAGGGCCTCATGAGCCTATACTGGTGTTTTTAAAAGTTATGTTTGACTTTATGACTTTCTGTGTGGTTTCTGGGATGCTTAGGACTCATATTGCACTGCTGGAAATAGTTTATTTTGATGCATATGCTGCTTTTTTTGCAAATTTGCATCATAATATTTATTTTCGTTTTTCCTGCAGTGTATAAAAATTGGTGTATTTCAAAAATAAAACTATGAAGACACTCAAAATAAATTTCCTGTGGTGGGAAACTATTTTGTGCAACTTTTTTGTATTTACAGTTTTGAGGGATAAGCCTCTTAAATTTCTCTAACTAGAAATATATGTTAAAAAAACAAAACGATTTTAAATTTTTTTGTAGTTTATTGCACTTTTTTGCAATTTATGTAATTACTATGCACTTAATGCAGACATATTATTAAAATCTAGGCTGTAATGGTTGTATTGATGTATAGCAACTTGAAATGCTCCCAAAAATGGCTCCACAGCATGTAAAAATATAATATAAGCTCTGGCGGACTTGGTTCTATGGTAGGTCTTAAAGGGTTAATGTCATAATGTAATATATATATGTGTGTGTGTGTTGTTATCTTAAAATAAACAGTTTTGCACTTAGCGATGAGAAACGTACCATACAGGTGCCTCCAGCTAAGCTCTGTGCCCGTCACCTGGTAACCAAGACAAATACTAAATTCTTCAAATGCTGCATGTCGATAGAATTCACCTTTGAGCAATATTGACATACAGTTAGCTTTTCAAGTATTCACTGGGGCTATTTAGGGGGCAATAATTACATAGTATGGATCCCTGTTTGTTCAATAAATTCTCAGAGTGGATTGATACATTGAATGGGTGGACGCTGTATTTAGTGATTAATGTAAAAATCTATCGCATAAAATATTCAAGAGGTCTGCAGACTTTTTTGTGGAGTTTTGATTTCACGTGTCGTCGACGCGGCTCGTTGGAAGTCTTGCTGTCCCGACGTCTGATTTCAATTTCAACAGGCAGAAAGGCAAAACGTGAACGAAAACGTGGAGCATACATTATATTGATGTATTGATCGTACACATCTGTTAAGGCAGTCGTGCATGGGAATGACTTAGAGCCAGTGCAGATGACTAATTCTGCTGAAAATCACGGCCATCAGTGTTTCTCTCATTTCCATTACTCAGCCATGTAATGTATGTTGATTTTGGTTCCTGTTCATCCCCGAACAAATGCTGCAGACTTCAGGCAGACTTATGCCGTTGCTGCTGTCAGGGCCCTGCGTTTCCCTGCCTGCGCTCGCAGCTAACGTCTACGCCGCGGCACAGACGATGCACGCACGTGCTCCTTTTGACCGCATCAACAGCACCGGAGCTCTAAATGCAACCGCTCTGCAATTACAAGCTCAGATCGACCCGGTTAATAAAACAGTCCATTTGATCCTCTGAACCCGTCCGTGTTTTGGCTCTGAGGTACGGTGCGTGTTGGTGTCGTGATCAGATGTATCGAGGCAGACACCTGACATGCTGGTGTTGCTTTCACAGCAGCTGTCACTGCGCTCTGTCAGTGATTGACTCGCACCAGATTTGCTTTAAGATTAATATTTCATCTCTCACTTAATAGAAAAACAGATGTTCTGCAGCCGTGTACACTGGGAAATAAGCTGGTGGTAATGTATGCATTACTTACAGCCAGCTAACTAAATTTAGAATGAAATATGCATCTGACAGATGCCTCACAATCAAGTTCCAAAAGCCTATAATGGGATATCGACAGATTTCATTTATGCAGGGCAGACTGACCTCATTGGGGGAACTAATAAAACTTTTGGTACATTCAACCGGAAAGATGCCCTGGCTGTATTTCAGTCTTAGGCAGCTCTCTGGGTGCCCTTTAAAGCATTGACCTCTTCACAGAGTGAGGGCTCCTATGTGATTAATACTGCTAGGCATTTATTGGCACGCAAGGCACTTTTACCAATAGGTCACCTTCTTGACCTCGGCGCGAGCACGGAGATCGAAACCGAGTGGACAGCAAACTATATGGCTTAAGGTGGTAACAACAGGCAAAAATACCAAAAAAGCATCTCAAACTCATAACCAACCCACACATATAGGGCTATTTGGGCACACACACACACACACTTACAGATCCTTAGTCTCTATCGCATTCTCCAAGACCCACCCACACAACACACACAGCCCGGGGCATAAAAGGTTTCTGCGGCCAGAACACAAACAAACTCATTTGTAACCTGCCACGACACACTCCAACACACGCGCGCATGCACATGCACACAACAGAAAAGCCAAGTAACATTATCCCTCTGTGCAGCTAGATGGATCAGACTGTTTATCAGAGGCTCTCCACCAGCACATTGTGAGAAGGATCATAATGTCACCAATCGATTCCATGACAATCAATACAGATACCTGTTCGGATATCTATTGATGCAATTTAACACGGATATTAGTCCGCGCTCAGGTAAATGTCAGGAGTTCTGCTAAACAGCATTTCTGGGTCAAAGCTGAGCGGAGAGGTGCCTACGTGACGTCCAACAGTTGCATAAAGTTAACTTAAAGCGAACTAAAACGGTGCTAAATGATAGAAAAAATGCTACATTTTGAAAAGCCTTCCTTTTTTTTTGCCTGTATCAGGTCAACAAGCTTCCTAAAAATAGGAAACAATTTGTCTTACATAAAGCAGGATAGATGGAGCATCTGAATAAGAATAACAAGCGACCAGGAAATGGCGATGCAACACAACAACAAATGCACACTCTGGTTTATCAGCAGTAAATAGCCAGTGCCATGTTTCCACGCTCCTTAATCATACTGATGCGTGTACACAAACACAATGCGCGCACGCGCACGCGCCTCTCCTCTATCTTCCAAGAGCAGTTGAAAATACGCACACGCGACACATACGCGCGCTCATTCGCACATATTTTCCGAGACCAAAGGAAGAGCTGACTGCAACATTTTTCTCCACTTCAAAAAAGTAGCCAGTGTCAAAATGATAAATGAGGGATCATGAGGGAGAGCGTGCATACTTACATTAGACTGCACAGGAGCTTCAGGACGAACGCTGGTTTCAGATGGTTTCGGCGCCGCTTTAAGGCTGCTGTTATTACACGGAAGGAGTCGACATGCAAATTACATGCCACGGCAGTGATTAGCGATGCGAAATTACGATCGGGGGTAACAAAACATCTTCGACACAACAGGCGCGCGAGGGCGTGCGACCTGACATTACAAGGGTTGGCTGGTGATGTTGTGTTCCTTATACAGGTGTTGGCTGGTAAAAGGTTGATTGCTAATTTCCCAGAGGTGAGTACAGCTCGCAGATGTGTGTGGAGAACATCCGATAGGCCCTCAGACTGCTGATGCAGGCCAGCGCAGGGATATTTTCAACCCTCATTTATAACATCATTTCAGCATCAGTTACAAAATGGTGGAGAAAAGATTGATGGGTGGCGAGGGCTGGTTAATATGCGTGATCGGAATGATACGCGTGCCGTTTGGTGGTGGTGCTGTTGTTGCGAGGGTGACGGCACAGAAAATGAAAAGACAAGCTGTCGGATTTTCAGGATCAACATTAATTCCAATAAAGCTGATATTGACATGTAAGCATTTCTGTGCATATAGCAACTAATCAGCATGTTTTCTATGCTCATGTTATGACTTTCAATAAAGTTCAAACCCGCTTAAAGGGACAGTTAGTCCGAAAACCAAGCTTGCATACTTCCTTTTGGCTCGTAGTCCTTCTTGTCTTGTATTTTGTGAGTAACCCGAGCATGTGTACAGCTAAGCTGCAACGTCTCTTTCCAGAAATTGTGACCCAGATAAACGTTCGCCTCCTGCTGCGGTTATGAGCCACACCTCGCAGGTAGATGCACGTGTCCTTTTTGCACAAACATATGTTAGAACGGTGTAGTTCAACAGAAAGAAAATAGTCTGTGCTCACAGCGAGGCTCCGGGATATTTTTGAGTAACCAGGTCATGATTTCTGCAAAAAGAAACTGTTGCAGAGTTTCTCTCCATTTCTGGGGGGGAGGGGCTCTTTTTGAGCAACACAGCATGAAGTCCATTTGGCTCCATTATAGTCAAGAGAAGGCGAAATTTTAAAAAATGGAAACGTACACCAAAAGGATCTAGATGGATAAGCAGCGCCACAGGCCAGAGCGAAAATATATACATTTGATTTCATGATCAGCTGTTTCTCGGTGTAATTTTCTCTGCTTCGTAACCACTTTTTTATCTTTTACGTCTTGCTTTTACGGGATGGTTTCGGTCCAGCGACAGCAGGATGTAAAAACAATTACAAGGTTTGCTCGCAATGATACCGTAGCGCTTTCCCAGATAACAAAAGAAAGGAAAGCCCTTGCAAAGTTACTGCACGGGCACTGCCCAGCACACCCTCAGATCAATTACAATGTAATTACAATAGCAGACAGAAATACAACCTGGGTCTGTGCTCTGTCTGCACTGATAACTGATAGATAAGCACCTGAGGGATGGCTGAGAGAAGCACCTGGGCAGAAACACATCTCAATGCTGTCAATAAATTACTCTGCTGGGACCGTTCTTTCCTGGGTAAGGCTACACGATCGGTGGGCACCAGCCACATCCCAGCCTCCCGTGCAGTCCATCTAGCTGTCCGCCGGGAAAGACAAGTTGGAGGAAGGGGGGGGGAGCAGTTTTGGATACTGCGGTAGAAACGGGCTCGCCTTTCCATCGCATAAGCGCCACGCGCTTGACTTTCTGCGAGCCCTTCGGTAACCCCGTGCAATTTCAAAACCCTGATCAACCCTCAGCTTATCGAGAAGCACTCGCAGCTAAAACGTGTGACGCCGATGCAGATGTGCCAGTGATCCTCGCTCAAAAGGATGAGTGGGAGAGCAAATTTCACTGCGGAGCGCGCACAAAGACAAAGAGATCAGCGATAAGACAGAGAAGTGCACCCATATCGACTGCTGTCAGTTAGGAGCATGTTAAGGAGTGTATTAAGGATTAGAGGGGATTAGTCATATCAGATCACTAGAGGGTTATCAGTGGTCGCAGCTCCACAATGAAGAGCTCCCGGCCACTCCAAAACATGCAGCATGCCGTCCTCTTACAAGTCTTAATATTAACCCATTAAGCCGGACGATTTACGAGTTTGGAAAAACAATTAAGGCCGTGATTTTTATTAGGAGCTTGATTGAGTGCCTCCTCCCCGGTGTCTCGACATTACCAAAGTTTACCCCCTCCAGAGAACAGGGGCCCGCTCCAAATATTACCGTGATTTAAGATGCAAAACCAACACACATTAAAACGGCTCAGAGCTTATTCCATGCTCGCTTCCACACAAAACCAATTTAGTTTCCATTGATCGCTTTTCAAGCAATTAGATTTCCATTGATGGAAAAAGTAGAGGCTGCTTGTATGAGACGGGGAGGGTCAGCGGTTGGGCACTGTGATTTGCACGTTTATTCAGGCCGTTTGACCACCTCCTCTAACCTCTGACAGATCCCTGGCTCCCCTCCCTCCTTCCTTCCCCTCTACCCCTTCCTCATCCCCACCTTCCGGACAACAAATAATTCAGCCAGCATGAAAAAATGCCTGGCGTCAGATTATATATCCGTCTTTATTTCCGATATTGCCTCTTTGTTTCTGCAAACTTGGCTGATTTTCTAAATTGTGGAGTATTGACTGTTTCAGAGCCTGACCAAGCGAGTCTGATGTAACACATTGGAGGTAATGATATCCCAGCGACGGGAGAGGCAGTGGCTGGGGCAGCACTGGACGATGGCCAGGCCCTGTAACCATTAGTCTCCTTGGGAGCCGGAGTCTGTTCCGTTCCAGCGTGGCAGGGGCTCGCCATCAGCACAAACGGTAACCCAACTCAACCAGTGAAACCACCAGAACCCCTCCCATGTGCCCACCACAGACAGAGATGCCATCGGGAATCGCACGGCCAAGGTCATTCCTCATCTTTCTGCAAAAATCTACGACATGCTTAATCCTAAACTGCCGCCCGGCCGACCAACCGCTTTTAAAAGCGAACGATTACATATTCAAAATCCACCGCAGAGGTTAAAGGGTGAAAAGTAGATTCAAGGTATAAAATAGGAACACTGAATGCCATTAATGTGAAAGTAGGGAGTAATTCCCAGCATGCTCCCTGAGGAAATCCACCTATCGCCAAAGCCCGGGGATTTTGACAAATGCCTTTCTCAACACCAGCAAAGGAGACAAATGTTACATTTAAACAGAAATACTTAATTTCCGCTTTTGGTGACTTGCAGCAGATATCATTAATCAACAGAGGCCTACCACGCTCAGTGAGCCTGCTAAGAACCAGATGATCGCCTTCTCCCACTCAATCCATCAAGTATGATTGGAGAAAGAAAAGGTTCAAAAATTTTGAGTTGCACCCACGCAGGAAGAGTAATTACCCTTGTGCCAGTCGCCGAGGTGTTCCTGTGACACCTCGACCCTCTGTTTATCATGCGCCAGATTACTCACGGGGGTGTCGGTGCGGCGTGACAGAACCGGCACCTGCGCATACGTTCCCTCGCTCGCCGCGCCCCAGGGAGACGAACGTGACGTACGAGTGTCATATTGCAACTTTTCACGAGGAAACTTATTTTGGGATCCGAAAAAACACAAAGCGTGTAGAGAAGACGCCGAAGTCCGGAGTTTGAAGGATGGCATCTGCGTCCCGTCATTAAAGACCAATCTGTTGATTTTTGTCATTATCTTGCAACGTCACATCAACCAATCGTTGTGCCTCGAGCATATTACTCACTGTCTACTTTAGGATGATATGCATTGAAGCAGATTTTTTATAAAGTGCTATGTGCAGCATTTTGAACATTAATGCATCTTTGTCAAAATAATTGTGATACATTTGTTTACCTCACCATTACGGCCCGTGCCTCTAAAAGGGTTTGTGGTTCTAAAAGTTAAAACCGCAGTGCTCCCCAGTGCTGTTTGCAAAGCTTCGGGCTTTTTTCTTAACTCTTAACGGTAATTGATTAATCAAGATCTGTGACTAGGAATGCAACTCTCGCCTCCCTGTTTGCATAACTGTTTAATAGTTAAAGTATAATAAATTAAGATACTGGAAAAATATTACATTTACAAACAAATTATGGTCTGTCAAGAAATAAAAACACTGATGTAGGTGGGGAAATACCTGTACTCTGACAGCTCTCCGGGGAAATTTACAGTGGTATAATAAAAATGGTAAATTTCCACAGCATTAATTCCAGCAGTGTGGGATTCTCACCACTCTGCTGCTCGGAGTTGCTGTTTCGAACAAACCTCGTCCTACTCGCTATCTAATCAACACTGCAGATAAAAGTACAAATAAAATACTTCCTATGTATTCCTGTTCAGCGAGAGCTGGCGCGGAGAAATAGGTGTTAAAAAATAAAGCCGAAACGAAGATAAGAACAAAAAAAAAATAAGATGTATATCTGCCAACGGAGTAAACTGTGGTGAGGAATTTCAAACGTGTGCTAGTGAAATCGTCGCCATGCAGACTACGCTATGTGAACAGTATAGGTGGAATATACAGAAGCTTCAGCCCACATTGTAAAACATTAAAGAGACCTAATTCAATAAATTACCTATAAATATTTAGTGCAATGCAAACACACGTTATACTGCATGTATAAGTGTGCGAGCTCTCAGCTTACATGTCTGTAACAGCATCTCAAAGCTTTTCTGCTTCATAAAGAAACTTTTTGTGGTAAGCAGATTTCCCCCGAATCTAAGCTCAGTGGCACACAGTTCAGGCTCATCGTTTCACCAAAATATACAAAATTCTGTGTTAGGACAACATTGTTTAAGCTGATGTTAATATCATTTAATGACTTTAATGCAAATGAGTTTTATTTCCTGCTCCAGGAAGCCGCTGTTTACTGTACACTCAATTAAATCCTCATCATACCAGGACAGCTTATGTATGCTTTTGTTAATAGAAGGTTAAGATGAAAATGGGGACAAAACACTAATGAGCTGCTGATTATGCACCAGACTCATATTCAGTAGGAAACAATGTATGGTTGAAATGCATGTCGCACCAAAACTAGGACTTTTTTTCTTGTTTTAAATACATTTTTTTTGTGTTTTCCAGAGTCGCAAATAATTGGAAACACATAAATAAATGATACATGCACCAATTTTCTCAGGCACAGCCGTCTGTTTTTAGTAATATCAGCTACTTACATTTAACCCTTTAAAGCCGGTCGAAGCGGACACGCTCCGTTTTGCATTACTATTTTAAATCCCTGTAGAACCGGAACTGCAATAATTCTTTTTGCATATGAAACCGGAGGAGTTGTACTTACATCTTATGCCATCAGCTTGTCCTCGGTCACAGTTTCCTTCCACATATAGCTTTGCAAAAACTGCATAAAAAGCACTTGCAGCAACAAAAACATAATATTCCAGAAACACGCTTTGCCGATCCGATCAGCTGTTCATAACACTTCCTACGTTGGAATAGACGTCAGCGCGAACGATCACATGTCCGCCATTTCCTGCCCGGAACCGGAAGTGACATCATTTTCACGTAAAATGTAGTTTTTTACTTGTAGGCCTTAAAAGCCTATACTGGTGTTTTTATAAATCATGTTTGACTTTTCTGAATAGTTTCTGGGATGCTTAGAACTCGAATTGCACTGCTGGAAATAGTTTATTTTGATGCACATGCTGGTTTTTTTGCAAATTTGCATCATAGGATTGTATATAAATATTGCTGTATCTCAAAAATAAAACTATGAAGACACTCAAAATAAATTTCCTGTTGTTGTAAACAATTTTTTGCAACTTTTTTGTATTTAAAGTTTTGAGGGATAAGCCTCTTAAATTTCTCCAAGTAGAAATATATGTAAAAAAACAAAAACTATTTTTTTGTAGTTTATTGCACTTTTTTGCAATTAATGTAATTACTATGGACTTAATGTATGCATATTATTAAAATATGGACTATAACAGTTGTATTGATGTATATCAACTTGAAATGCTCCCAAAAATGGCACTACAACATGTAAGCTCTGGCGGACTTGGTTCTATGGTAGGTCTTAAAGGGTTAAGGTGGTAATACCTCAGTATAGGTCTGCTGAAGGGAAAGTTTACCCAAAATCCCCCTGACCTGTGGTGGTATCTATCCACCTCGGCTGTGAAGACATCCGTGTTCTCTTTTATGTTTACTTTCATTAATTTCAAGATAAGGCAGAAATGACAGCTTAAAATCTGCTACATATACTCCTATAGGCCAAAAGAAAATCCTGTGACCTCCCCCTTTTTGTGCACTGTATAAAAAAAAAGAGCAGAGAATGGATTTTCGGTAAAACGGCAAAGCGGATTTGTTAAAATAAAAGATAAACAAACTTTGCGTTTCATTTAAAATGGCAGAACATGAGGAAAGAGGCAATAACAGTAAAGCAAACAGGCTACTGCCTTTGCACCTCTGCTTCTTGCCTCCCTAGTGATACATGCCAGAGATAACAGCTTAATTTCAACCTCAGCACTTTTACTGCACTGTCCAAGGCATTCACTGCATCAATGTATCAATGTAGCGCCATGCTAGTCACTCTCCACTGCGACAACTCACAATTTTTCTATGATGGAAGCTTTCAGAAAAGTGCCACGATTTAGCTCACACACCAGCCGCCCTCCTCTGATGGCTTTGGTCTTTGGAGACTCTGCTGGCTGTTTGTTTCTCTGAGAACAGGTCACAGGGCAGACTTTTGATTGAATCCCCCACACTGTGACGAGTGAAGGGGGCGGAATCGTTCTTGATTTTGCTGCAGAAGCTCTTCCCTCTGCAAAACATTTCCTCCTTCACTTTGAAAAGCAGGTGCTGAAGCCACTTCAACACTGAGAGGGAAAAAAAATAACAACAGGACAAAACACACACACACACACACACACACACACACACACACACACAGTATCTTGTTTTCATATCTTTGTGGGGACATCTAATTGGCATAATGCTTTCCCTAACCGCTTACCCTAAACCTAACCCTAACGTAGCCTATTTATAACCCTATAACACAAAAACCCCATTATGAGTCCAAAAAATGCCTTTAACTTGTGGGGACCGGGATTTTGTCCCCACAGGCCTGTTGGTCCCCACAAGCATGGTAAACAGTCAATGTTTGGACCCCACAAAGACATGTAAACACGTTCAAACACACACATCAAAGAAGCTGAAGACTCTTTATGTGAAGAGCTCCAGCGTAGAAGAGGAAATGCTTCGCACTTTTTCCCCCCACATTTAATGACCAAGATCAGATCTACAAAATGACATATCATGTACTTCAATCTAGGAAGAATGAATGGAAAATGTTATTATATACACTTCAGCGAAAATGTTTCAGTTCTGAGTGAAATCATGAATGTTAGGCAGCCGACTTCAAGGGTTTTCTGAAATTTGAATCGATACTGAAAAAATAGAAACAAAGAAACTACATTACACCTGTTTTTGGGCCACGCTGGTGTTGTTCATTTGGAGCGCTGCTACGTTCTGAGCCGTGGCTTCACCAAACCGGGCCTAAATACATCACGTCCTGCGCAAATCCTCAATTCGCTTCCTCGTGCATTCGGCGCAGCAGGAGACTCCGTGCCACGCTGGCCGGGATTTCCTCCGAATGCCCAGCTTTGCGGAGCACTGACCCCGCGTGGCACCGGCGACATGGCGGGCATGCCGGACTGTGATTAATGCTGACATAAGATGCACCCTGGCTGCCTGGGGTGTTAAGGCCACCGTGGAAGAGGAGATCCACCTTGTCGGTGCGTCATGTTGAGAAAGCGGCCGCATCGCACACCGCCTCCGTCTGCAGGGGGCTGCAAAGGCCAGCGCTTAAAAGGGCAAACATGAATTGAATAGAGAATATGCTTTGTAGCACTTTTTTTGTCCTCCCATTGAAAAAATATTTGCTTACAGCAGCTGGATTGTTGTGAAATAGCAGGGTGCTATCTCAAAAACAGGAACACTTTCTTTTAAGCATCCATATATACGTATGACTAGACATGACGAGCTCTTTTCAGCACTCTCCACGTTTGCAGCACTTCGCTCGTGCATCTTCACACGAGTAATGATCTAGCAACTTAAAAGTAATACAGCCATCTATAGCCTCTCACACAGAGACAGCTCTGTGCAGGCATGTCTCCTGTTATCCATAGGGAGGGCAGAATGAAATGTGCTTTTTATCACGTGTCGTGAATGCTCCTCATGCCTTCCCTCCCCCCTTTCATTCATATCCATGTTGAACCTCCCGTCAAAAAAATATTGGCAAATGTTGTAATTACGTGCCGAGGATCGGCGCCTCACATGGCTCGAGGCTGGGCGCAGTCCTGGGCCTGATATTTCAGCTTTATCATATTTTAGTTTTATTTGAGGACGGTGGCAGCACCGTGCCTCCAGTCAGCCATAATTGAAATGAGGGAAGGAAGATGTAGAGGCTGTGTGCCCCACTCCTTGTAATCAAGCCCTTAGTCCTGTGTGCTTCACCATTTTTCAAAGTGAAATATCCTCACAATCTTTATAGTAATACGCAGCGAATCCTCTTCATGCCTTAGCCCGTGGGTAATTAGGCATGAGAAAGTGTACTTTTTACATGCAGAGGAGCCGTGTGTTAGGAATGCCACAAACAGGGCGCGGGATGCTGCGAGTCCACCGAAGGTATCCGATTAAATTCAGGATAACGCACGTAACAACGTAACAGCTGCTTTGTAACTAATTTATTGTGCTTTTAGCAGCAGGCGTGAGATCAGTATTCAACGAGCGATCCTATCTGTTTTCCCACATTCGCCGTGTGGGTTGCATGTGGGGCTCATGTGCTCGCAGCCGGATAGTGAAAAAGTGAAGCCGGGGGACTGATGGAGAAGTTGATGTATGATCCCTGGTGGCTGAGCTTGTTTGAAGCGTGGAGCCGGGCAGGTGATTCGGAGGCGCCGGCTCTTTAAACAGCGTAATGAGCCAGAGAGGATGCCCCCCCCCCACCCCAAAGACACACATACACACACCAGACGCCCCTCCTTCTCCCTCCATTATATCAGAATGTTATGAAGAGATTTGAATTTTTAGGAAATTCGGTTTCTGCATCCTGTTCATTTAAAGCTCCAGTGATCAGTTATTAGCAATTAAAATCAATCAGTATGAAAGGAAGTAGGTCCTCCAGCATGACGGACCCACAGCTGTCACCACCCCCCCGACTTTTAGCCTCTTTTAGCCCCTCGTTTCGTTCAGTCTCCTTGTTAGTCGACTGACAATACATTGGAGCCACGTGTCAGTCGGTTTGCTGTGGAGTTTTTCTGCCCCCTAATGAAGAAAGTAGAAAAAAATCAGTTATTTCAGCTTTAAGTTCTGTGTCAATATTAAAGATAAAAAGGCCTAATCCACAAAAAGACCCATGCACGATATATGAAAGGAGTGAGAAACGGCTCCTTTATTTCCACAGACGCGGGCGCTCCGCTCCAGGTGAATGTGGCGTGATCAATTTTTGCATATTTATGAATATGATAAATATGATATCGATTTCACCCGCCCTACCCTCGCCTTATATTCCACTTACATTGCAGGTTTCATACAGATTAGATCCTTAGAGGGTCTTGTAACACTGCTCTCTACAAGGGCAGCGGCGCACTCCCACCAGTGTCTGATGACACTCTAACAGGTAAGTACACGGGAAACGGGGTGGAGGGGGCGGTGTCGCGGCGTGGGCACAGAGCAAGACAATATGAAAGCCGCTACACGTTTAGATAAAACGAAACAAAGGCCGAGTGAAACTGGTCCTCGTGTACAATTTACCGAGCGTCTCTTCGCAAACACATTTCCTGCAATGCTGAACATCACGGCGGCTTCGGCTCGGGGAAGAAACAAAGGCGAGGGGGCATGCGGAGGAGAGGCTACGAGGCTTCTATGCGGCGTTTCATTGCCGCTGATAATATATAAATGCATGCACACATGGATGCTGCTCGTAAATGAATAAACACATACATCAATTTCAAAATCCAACACATTTGAATTTCAAATGCAGCGCTGCCTTTCTCTCTCTCTCCCTCTCGTTTTTTACGATATGTCTCATTTCTCTTGTGGAGATATAAAAGGAGAGGGCTGAGAGGGAGAAATTAGAGGGGTGGGAGAACAAATGCTGTATGGAATTTGAGATTATGTATTTGGTTTGTGTGTTTCCCTCCTGTTTAAATCAAACATGTGGGGGCCGCGTAGCCCTGGGCTTGTTGCTGGTGACAGTTTCAGTGTTTCTAGACTTCTCTCCTCCCCCTTTTCAGCAGCAGTCCTGAATTGAGAAGCGGGGTGGAACGGGGTGTGGGCTTCTGGCGGAGGGTGAATTAAATAGTCACTCTCTCTCTCTCTCTCTCTCACTCTCCCCCCTTGCACTTTCTCTTTTTTTCAGTGGCGTTTAAAATCAATTCATTCAGTGGACTGCTGACACAGCCCGGCCCAGAGAGCCCAGGATTTATGGCTCCCTCTAATGGGCATGCTCTGAACCAAAGCCCTGCCGTCAGCACAATCCTGCCAGCCACCCATCCGCCCCGCTCCCTCACTCCATCTACCTTTTAAAGATGCAGGCATCCCTCCTCTTCCTTCCTCTGCTCCTCCTCCTCCCCCCTGCTCGCATCGCCCCGATGCTGGCGGCAAAGAGGCCCTGCGAGCACGCTCGGGATCCAACAAATTTATAACACGACGCAAACAACGGCATCTTCATTTCGTAACACTGGGGTGTTAAATGCCTTCTCTTTGTGCTTCGCAGTGATTAATATCAGAGGAGTTTCTCTTCCAACAAGTGGTGCTTTCCAGAGCGGTGAATAATACCTTGCTAACTATTATTAGACATCTATTAATATCTGCAGTAGTTCCCATAGCAGCATTTTATTTATTTATTTATTTTGGGATAAACAGGAGCACATATTTTTATGTAATGCAGGCAGGCATTTGGTGTGGTGATGACCGAGGAGCGCTGTGATTACTCACCGTAAAAGCAGAGGATTTCTAGAAGATATAAACATGTTCAGCCTCATTCTTTTCCTCCTTCTAATCATTAAAATCCAAGGAGATCTTTTCTAACAAGTGGTGGCTCCCAGAGCAGTATATAACGTCTCTGCATCCATTATCTCGTCTGACTAGTGGCACTACCTAAGGTCTTGTGAGTGTATATATATTCATGTATTCATAACCAAGTCTAGTCGTGTCACAGGATCTGAAACAATTTATGGCGCGGAGAAGAAAAAAAACATGATTGAAAACACTCGCCTGTGAACTCAGTCAGTGTAAAGGCATAAAAAAATGATCATGGCCCGAATTGCAATGACAACACCAAGTCGCTCCCGTGCGCTTGATTCCAGCGAGTCGGCCGGTCTCTCGGCGGGAGGCTGCGCGCCGCTGCTTTGTGTTTATTTCTATGACAGTATGTCTGCGCGCGCAAAATATGCCACGCCGCTCTTGACCCCATTATATCCTCAGGCAACGTGGCAATTTGCAGACAAATACAGACCTTAACTTCAGCCTGCAACTTACATCCTTCTCCATATTCCGGCTCGGCTCCCGCAGCCTGTCAAGGCGTTATGGGCCCTGAATTAGCCTCCCATTACAGCAAGGCTCCAGCTTCCCCCTAAAGTTAACCATAACTGACCATTTGCCGTGGCTTCATTATAAAGCCATGCATGTAAAATCGAGTCGTGGTCCCTGGCCGTCACATTCGATTTCAAAATACAATCCCCAGCTCCCCCTCTCGGAATCTCCGTCTTTCTCTCTTACTTAAGTTCAACCTTCTCCTTGTTTCATAAAATATGATCTGATTAAAATAGATTACACACCTTGTTAGCAGAGCGTTTCATATTTGATACAGTGTTGCTTTAAGATGGGCAACCTCCTTCATGATTCAAAGTGATTGTGGCCTTGTTCTCTGGCCTATTTGTTTAATAAGCTCTGCTACATCAGCGGGCCTTTTAAGTGAACACGCTCCCCTGCAGCAAAGGCAAAAGATCAATACCCACACCTGTAAAAAAACACACAAGAAGTATTTTTTAAAAAGGAGGAATCGCGGCGGCCAAGGATTTTCTCCTTCTAAGGAGTGGGAGGCGAGATAATAAGCAGCAATCCTGACGGTATGAGAGGAAACCCAAAACAGGAAGCAGCTTTTATGTGCTGACCTGTAGGGAGAGCTACGGGTCAGCTGTGAAATATTCAGGCCCGATTAGCCCGACGCCGCTTAAACTAAAGCTTTCCGATCGTACGAGCTATGCAAATGGGATATTACAAACACAAAGAAGAAAGGCGGCGTCTTTGAGGGTAAATGAATTCATTATAATCCTCACCTCATCTGCTCACTGATGGAAGACTTCTCGTGTAATCGCTGATGGGGGGAAACCTTCCACTGTACCCGGGGAGCTCAGATGTGGGAATAATACCGGGTCGGATCGCCTTAAAATGAAAATAATACTCCCCCATTTACCGTGAACAAAGTCCATGTAAGAGGGTATAATGTAATACTGTGCTTGAGGAATGTAATTATCATTTAGTGGGTGCGTGAGCTGTGTTTGACAGGGCCTGAACTGCATGAAAAACTCATTTTCATTTTTCTTATTATATCATGATTATATAAACATTCTTAACCAGTGGCCACAGCAGCAGCAAATTATTGCAAATTAGCCCCATATTGCCAGTTTTTAGCGGAGGCAAATGAACAAGCACTACAACTCCAGTGTTTATTCCATAAATCAGCCGAACGCAGCACCTGTTGAGAATGTAAATAGCTGAGGCTATTTGATTAAACTTGCATCAAAACATTTGAAGAGCTCTGCTCGTTTTTGGGGCTGTTTATCCCTCCTGTTTTCATCTCCACGTTAAGTTTGTTCTCCCCGCCCACGCCCCGCTGCAAGCCGAGTTTCGATGGGCGGTGATGGGGGAGACATAACACCCACCAGCTATACGTGGGGTCACGGGAGGTCTGTCATTACCGAGCCACAGTGGTGATCACGGCAATAATATAGAACTATAACCGAGCAATTAGACTAATGGAAAACGTCCCTATTTCTCCCGGTGTGCTGCAGCGAGACGCGCCGCATGCCCCGCGGGCCCCCCGCCGAGATGAGGCTGGAGATATGAAGTGGAGAGGAGGTAATGGCTGGGGCCCATTGATCCTCGCTGCCACCTGCTATATGGCTCCGCAGAGGACGGGCGAGGAAGCTGAGAGCTTCATCTGGGGAGAGATCACACCGACTCCTGGGCTCTCAGGCATATGGATAAGAGTCTTTTTCTAGTCTTCCGCTACTTAACCAGCGCACATCAGCACAATATGGCCAGATAGGGTAGAGTAGGACACGCATACATACAGCCTTTATCGCAGTGAGAGAGCTTTCGCACCGAAAGGGCGTGAAGCCGTTTCCACAAACTCTGGAGTGTTTCGCCCCTGGAGTGAAGAAAGGTGACGACCGCTGAAATAAAAACCACAATAAGTGGCAAAGGTCTCGCTCTCTTTTTCTTTTTTTGTCTGCACGCAAACGAGTTGTTGCTGCGCTGTAAAGTCACAAAATCGTAACACGAATTCCAGCGCTTGTGATGTGATGGAGATGCAAAGGATGCCTGTAGCGCTCGCCTCCAAATACGAGGTGTTAAAAAGCCAAAAAAGCTGGAGTCGGGTACCAAAACAGGTTTTGTCACTTAACAACTGTCACAAAGGTAATTTCTTTTAATTAGAGTTAGGAAATAAGCTGCTAACACACTGCACCCAATCACAGTTTGCTTTGCCTCACCTTCAGCACCTGACGCCACCGAACTGGACCTCTCGACAGCCTTTGCTGCGTCGGTGCCTTTGGGAGAGGTTTTATTGGAATGTGACGCCGACTTCTGTCTCCGAAAGGCAGCAACAAAGGCTCGGTGATGTGACAGTGGCTTCATCTATCTTTTATATACAGCCTATTATATTTGTATATAATATGATCGCTCAGAGAGAAAGTCAGATGAAAGAGAAGCTCTTACTTTTTTCTCTCCCGCTGTGCACCACTCCGACATGCTGTTCATTTACCCGACGGACACAGCAGAGAGACGGAGAGAGCTGTTCCCGTGCAAGGTGAGCGAGACGTTGTTGTGAAGCGGGAGGACGCTGTGCAGATTTGCTTTGCTAGGTCTTGCAAGTAGGAGCTAAATCTCTAAAGTTACAAAGTTAGCGACAGCTGTGAGCGAGAGGGGCGTCGGGCGGATGGGCTGAGATGGTTTATAAATGAAAAACAAATACCTACAATATTAATAAATGCCCTAATTCAAACTGACTGGTCAGGATTGCCATAGCAGACAGAGTGGCCTTAAACAGGGACTTGTGACCCCCACCCAAGCTGGACTTTAATGCTGTACCACCCTGAGAAACATGTCATTGCGCTCCCTGGTTGAATTTGAAGTGTGCTGCTTCCCTGAACATCCCCAGCTGCAGAGTGTGCGTGCTCTGATACACATGAAACCACATCCATGACCTACGTCACAGACCTCTGACAGCCCCCGGAGTACATGCATACATCACCGGGGCGATGTGAGCAGCTGTATCACTGGAGAGGTAATCCCAGTTCTCTTCTCTGTCGCTTCACTTTAGTAAAGTGTGTTTTTAATCTAACTGAACCTACCATCAATAAGACATCAGAATAAGATGCTTTAAAAAAATCTCATAATGAAAATAAAGCACTGAAAGTTTGAAGACAATTTTTTAAAAATCTGGTTTCGATCTTTTAGCCTGTGAAGCTAAAAACAGGAGGAAAAAGTCCAAAACTAGACAACGAATGTGCAGCACGTTCACAACTTAAACCTCTGCTCAGGAAAAGCTGTGGATAAATTACCTCAGTGTAAACGCCACTTGGCTATAAGATAAGATTAAAAAAAAAAAGTCAACCAGAACACAACAGACCAACAGGAGGGGGGGTCCGAAGGGGGTTAGTTAAGAGTCTGACCTGCCCAGCTGGGGGTCTCCATGTACAGGTGAAGCCGGTCGGCCTGGAGCTGGGTCACTCGACTCGCTGCTGTTGGCACAGGTGCTGATGAATCCTGAAAATGGAGAAGAGAGGAAAGCTCCTATTAGAAAACAGAGTGCAGCGACGAGACGAGGTGATTCATTTAATTATGCGCTAATGAAACAGGGAACAGAATTCAGCCTTCTACTTTTACTACTTCATACTAAAGCTGCCACAATATCACACTTTTGCTTCACGGTGATCAAACATTTCACAATAACAACATCAGTGAGACACGTGCAGAAAATCTGAAAGAAATCATGTTTCTAACAGCAGATTTTCATCCAAAATCAAAAAATATATCTTAAACACGAAGCCATGTTTCAGGTCACCTCAGCGATATTAACTTCACCCATATGTCGACTACACCTGATGTACAGTGAAGAAAGACTTTTGGCTGGTAATATTTAGAGACTTTCACCTTTTTTAGATAACATAATGGAAAAATTCACAGGGAAATACTTTTTTTCTTCAGGCCTGTAGAGCTGGATGGTTCTCACTGTGTGATGCTCAAAGAAAAAAAAATCCTTTGAAAACCTCAGCAGCATTAGTTTTTTTCCAAAATCTACAAACCCTGTTGGGAGCAGTTTCACGCAGGAACAATTTTTTTCTACCCAACTACACCCCCCAGCCATATTACTGTGCAGAAGGGGGCGTGCATTTAGCAGCGAGTCCAGGCTTGCACTTCTAACAGAATGTCAGGATGTAGAGTGGTGCACACCTTGGTTTAGCAGCAGTGCAAACTAGCTGAACCCTTCATTTAGTTACTGAATGCAACCAGTAAATAGTTCCTGCATGAAACGCCTCACAAATTTTTACCAAGCAGCTCAGTTTCATGTTCGTTTTTGGTGCAAAATCAGGCCAGCGCCATCAGGCTCTATTATAACCTTTCTACAGCCTCCAAAACAAGCTAGATGCATATATGCTACTGCAACTGAACTGTCCCTTTAATGGATAGTTAAAGGGACGTCTAGTTAGATGAGGAGAAGTGATTAGTTTGGCTCTGCAAAGTAAATAAGTAACACCTTAAAATAACTAATAAATAAGTAGCATTTTATTTGTTTGACACGTTCGCACAACTTCCACATAAAGACAATGATGTGTAGTTGTCGGGGCGTGAGCCGCTGGAGCCGTTTCTTGACATTTCGTCCTGCTGCGTAGCATCTCCAGCTAGCATGAGGTGCCAGATACAGTGAGGAAGTGCAAGTTTTTGTTTAGTCTCTTCACAGGCGCAGTGGCACCAAACTTGACAACCTCACTGAAAACAACAAGACTTCCAGCTGTTGCTCACCAGGAAGTAGTTATAGTAAAATCCATTTAAGTCGAGGTTTCTAAAGACGTCTCCTGTCACTCGCAATAAGTTGCGATGATGGCGGAAAGTAGCACTCTGAATTTAGCGATCAAAAAAACACAATGTCGCAATTACACCGAGTACGTTTTGGTGCATCGTTTGCAGAGCTGGTATTAATCACCGGCGCTCGATGCTGTCAGACGTTACATCCCGTGTGTGTGAGATGCAGAGCCAATGCACAAAGCATATATATCTGAATGTTCCTGCATGTTTGTGCCTCAGTGGGTGACTGTTCTCATGCAGCAGGAGGTTTTTCTGCTGACTTGTGTATCTTCGCAGGCCTCTGGTTGGCTGTTGCCCAGAAGCCCAGCCGGTGAACCGCAGAGAAACCGCATTGATTTCATCCCAGCAGAAATCCCTTCTCCTGGTTCCCGCCTCCCTACCCCGCCCAGCACCTGATTAAGCATTTGCAGGGAGCCATGCCAACACAATTTGTCATTTATCAAAAGTAATTAAAAGCAATTTCTTTTCTCTTGTTGATTGGGAATTGACTAATTGTTGAGTCAGTGAAAACGGGGGAATAAATAAAACAGGGAAGGATGAATTTTACATAAACTCGGAGGAAAACATAAACGCTGTAAAACGAGGGCCAGACATCTGGCTCTGTGATTTCTCTCTACATGATTATGGCTGCAAAACCGAAACAGTTGTTTAGCGCATTCAGATATACAGCCCATAGGCAGTAAATAATATATTAGAAACAGCATATTGACTAGCTGACTTAAAAGGGTGTTTTCACTTCATGTTGTGTGAACACAAGAGTGGGAGGAAAATACAAACACTGGTTGGTTATTTGTTAACAGGAAAAAAATGAAAAACGCTGCTCCCACTTGTGCCAAAAGAGATATTTGAGCCGGTAAATACCAACATCTCAGTCTTGGAGAACCCCCCCACCCGCCAAAAAAAGGGACGACACACAAGGTGGAGAGAGGCTGGAGCCATCCCACAGCAGAGGTTACAGTACATCTATCCAATGAAACCAAGCAATACCGTTTCAACATTATCGGTAACAACCTCTGAATGCACCATTACCTTCTATAAGGGCAGAATGAAATGTCAGAATTGATTCGAAAGGGGAGGGTTGAGATATAAGTGGGCAGCTAAGGTGGCCATTTTGTTTCAGCAGCCCTATTCGGTGTCCCTGGATCATTAGCGGACGGTAAGAAAGAGCTGGAAGAACATGAAGGAGGTGTGGGTGGCCATCGCACGCATCACTGGTGACAGCATATGAAAAAGCAACCAAAAACAAACACACACACACACATTGACATGGCAGGAATCAAAGGGGGGAAAAACAGGCACGAGAGGAATCGCTGGGAGTCGTTTAAAATTTCGCACCACTTTGTAAATAACTTTAACTGCACAAATACCTGGTTTCGCTCCGGGAGGATGAAAATTTTTTCCAGCCAACAATTTATTCCCTGCCAACAAATGGCGCCGTTGCTTCAATGAGACTATTTGAATATCCCTTTGAAGGCTGCAGATGGACAAGCAATGCTATCATTGCCTGGAAACACAGAAATAATTGGGCAACAGTGGAAGAAGCCTACATTCATGTCTCTGCTGAGACCCAGCTTGGAGTATCTAAATGAACCTCTCCTTCTCCTGCCTTTTGTTTACCTTCCTATTTATCATAAAAACTCAATTACTTATGTTCCCCAACATGTATGGTTATTAATGTTCTAATTATGCTTTTCCCCTCTAATCTTTGCCTCGCAATTTGGGTGATGTATGTTTGAACAATGCACCGAGTCCCTGGAAGTGAATGCTGAATTAGGACTCTATGGATGGTGACAAATTAAAGGGGAAAGCCGACATCCAGTGTCTTTTAAGGTGCTGGGGCACCACTCGCTGCCCGAACAGCTTCAGTGCACCTCTGCGTCGACTCTCCATGTTTCAGGTGTTTTACTGGGACGAGCGTGTCGTCTTCATCATTGCTTAATGCACGGCTCATGCCAGTACAGAGGCGTAACCTTTTACAAAAAGTATTTACCTATTTAACAAGATAAAGTGGATGAGATTATAACATACCATTTGTGCTGCCTGTCTTCACTCTACATGGACATCTTCACCTTTCTGCAATCCTTCCTGGCTGAAGAATTGTAAAATGCTATTAGTATTATAGTTAAATAAAGTCAAATCTACTATATTACCAAGTATAAGCTGAAGATGTAAAGTGCTGGAGAAATTTCTAAACAATTTCTTCAGGAAAAGAAGCAATAAAACACCATGAAAACACCTCACAACTCATAAAACAATATTATTGGGAAACTGTGCATAAAATATCAAAATAAAAATGATTGTTCGTCAGGAAAATGTTCCGCATCAGTATTAAATTGATTAATATCACTGCTGCACATTGAGCTAATCTTAAATACTTTATAGTCTGTTTAATGCCCAGCATCATATTCTATAAATCATGTGTTTGTAGTGGCTGTCCTGTGAGAGCCACATATCTAGGAAACACACAGTTGTTTCAAATCACAGGCCTCTTCGAACAGTACAGTAAAATAATAATTAGAAAAATCAGCTAAATTAAAAGGCTGGATCAGTGTGTGACATGGTTAACTATTAATATCCACAGTGGATTCAAAATATAAATGAAAAATGAATGTGGAGTGTTAGCAAAGCAGCTGGTTAAACGTATTACATTCAGGTATCCTAGTAGATGCTAATCTGAAAGTACTGCTAAGATTGCACCTGCTTAACTTGCCTGATTTATTAGCCCGGACATGGTCAGAGCTGCTGCCTCTCCATCATCGTCACAGCTTTCCTTATAAAAGGAGTTATTAAAAAAAAAATATCTCAAACTCAATCCTCTCTACATCATACATGTTAGCCAAAGCGGTTAACAAGGGGGAACTCCTAGGTTACGATGCTAAATCTCTGAAGCCTGTTTACTTGCAAATGCTAACTCGCGTTAGCTAATTGGCTAATGCTAATGTGTTAGCATACCAAGCACAAATCTAACTGGCGTTAGCTAATTGGCTAATGCTAATGTGTTAGCATACCAAGCACAAATCTAACTGGCGTTAGCTAATTGGCTAATGCTAATGTGTTAGCATACCAAGCACAAATCTAACTGGCGTTAGCTAATTGGCTAATGCTAATGTGTTAGCATGCCAAGCACAAATCATAGCTAATCTCAGAGCAATGAAAGCTGACCAGCAGCAGCTTGCTTCACACTCTGGTCTCGTCTCAAAGGTCAGAAGTTTATCCAAAACCACTAAAGGAAAAGCTACTAGCCTCCGAGTTTACTCGGCTTCAGTCAGGGACACGCCCTCAAACCTGACAGAGCTGCTTTCATGAGAATGAAATAAGCACAGCTTTCAGCAACAACATCCGACTGCGGCCACAGGCTGGCAGCAATGTAAAAGCTGGATTTACATATTAACTGACAGGCGAGAAGCTTTAAGTAGACAAATAGCTTTATTTCGGTACATTTTAATGTGTATTTTTAGGCAAGTACTGCTTGCCTTGCTTGCTCTAACTAAATACCACAATTTGACTTAATGGAGTATTCTTCTAAATGATGAACCACTGCTACACTGCTGAACAGGTTGTGTATAGTATGTATGTAAGAGAAGTGCACCACGCAAACATAATGACATAAAAGAACCTCAGTACCGAAGCCAGACTGTTGATATTTGGTCAAACTGACTAGAATGAACTATACCTTGATGACAGTTACCAGCTAATTGTAGTTCTGCCAGACAGACAGGCTGTTAGTACAATTACTGAAAAGGCAGCCACATCATTTGTAAGATAATTGCTGCAGAAGGGAACCAGCAGCGTCCACTTTGGTGACTCAGACTAGCAGAGGTGAGGCTGACCGTAAAGCTAGTGGCTACAGACTCCTGTGTTGCTATGCACCTATCAAAGTGACCTGACTTCAAACTCAAATGAACTCGAAGTTTCACTTGACCTCTATGAAATAATCTACAGAGGCTCAAACCATTCTTGTACCAGACTGAAAACTTTTGGAACCAGCCTCAAGTGGTCACCTGAGGAACTACAGCTTTCAGTGTTGCTGCATTAGCTTTATTTTCAACCCCACAGGCTGTGGTCAGGTCCCACAGTCATAAGAGGAAATGTTAAATTTTTTGCATTGCGACCACGTTGATAAATAAAGCGCATCAGACCAGCAGTAATGATTATACTTTGCACCAAAGTTCATAAAGCTGAGTGTGGTTGGCAGCAAACTAAGTTTTAAATGTCAGTCCACAATCTGTGATTGGTAACCCATTCAACTGTGTTGGACTCGGCGAGTATGGAAGCCAAAAGGAACGATTCACATAAATCTATCGCACTCATCAAACCCTTCAGTGACCTCTCGCGCCCTATGGATGGGAGTATTGTCATCCTTGAAGAGGCCATTCATTTCATCACTGGTTAAAAAGGAGATCACTCAGAGCAACTTTGTATCGACTTGAAGTGACCCTTCTGAGGGAGAAGTAGACCCAAAGCAACATGCCCGACAAAGAATAACAGAGCCGTCCGATCCCTGCACTGTCGGGGTCATGGTTCATGTTTTTCCTATAATTTGTCACTCCTGTGTATGTCCGATAACAAATCTTCTCCTGGGAGCGATCTGATGGAGACATAGAGACAGCTTGTGTTAGATTGCTTATACATGGGGATTTATTCCAGCTCAGCGAGCATGTGCGATTCCATCCAGCCTTTGTTCAACATAAAGCAGAAAGTTGACTAATGTCACCAGCAACAAAACAGATGTGCATTTGGAAAGAGACAAGAATGCACAAAAAATAAATAAATAATAAATGACTCCCAAAACAAAGCACTTTTGGCTAGCTCTTCCTATTCTTCTTGTGAAAGGCTATAGGTATGACAGCTTTAGAGGTATGAAATAATGTCAGCGTGAGCCACGAGGAGCCCCTGCAGAGAGGCTGAGAGGGTCCTGTACTGCCTCAAGCAATAAGTGTTCTTCAAGGCTTTTCCTCAGAGCACTTTTACAAGAGCACAAATTAGGTGTAAGGAATGCCGGCGCTGGCGGCGCACCAAGCCAGCAAACAGAGAAAAGAGAAAAAATAAAATAAAAATAAATATATATTTAAAAAAAAAAAAACGGGGTAGAAACTTAGATGACAGTGAAGAAACGGAGGGCGTCATAAAGTGCAGAAAATAAGCTCTCACTTTCAAACGTTTACAGCGGCTCAAATATCTGATGATACCTCTCATAGCTTTTAATCTTTAATGTGAAAAATTAATCATCCCATTCATTATTTTAATAGCTGTCATTTTTCTCTCCCCAAAGTGATGATTTATAACCATTAAGCCCTGCATAGGCTTGTGTGAGAGGGATTTATCGTAATGTTTGCACCAGGTAGCCTCCAACCATATTTCATTACTCTGACAAGCCATTAAAATGCCCTGGTGATTAAACAACAGCTCTGAGGTCAGTGTGTAAAGCTGTTTCTTTACCCGTGCAGGAGCGCAGCCGTGCAGGCGGGGACCGCTAGCCTAACAAAGCCCCTTTCGCCTCTGGTTCCCTGCAGACTGGCAATCGTACTTATAGATCTCTATCTGTTGTACTGTGCGAGGGCGACAGGGGCAGATGAGAATAATGTGCATGCACAGAAGCTACAATGAAATAAAGTTAAGAATGGGGCTATTACAGCGCTTTTCCTCCGTGGTTTGACACTGTGATAACTGTGCACTTACAGGAAAAACTCCTGCTTCAGATACTCCTATATCCATCTGTCTGCGGGGCTCACAGTGTTCCAGGAGTTATTTTTGTCTTGTCATTTATGCCTCTGGTCTACCCACTACTCCCTTCCACTGCTATTTCAGTTATTGTTTTCCCACTGATCCCACCATATATAGATTTGTCTAGTGCACCCAGGGCGTGAGTGGCAGCTGAAGGAAAATACAAACAGAATTTAAATAAAGTTAGACCTCTGTGAGGTGAACACGGTTGGCGCATCATATGCACCGACTGCCTTTGAATATTAAAAAATGGGAATTTTGTGTCAGGAGTTCCCGTTTTCATTATCTCCAGTTTCCAGTCATGCGCGTAATGTGCCGACATGCCTCAGTCATTACTTCAAGCAGATTTGGGGTGCTCACTGTGAGCGTAGTTAAAACGTGAAAAAAGACAACCGTGTCACAAATGGGACATAGTTAAAAAAGTATTGTTGCTTCATTGCATTCTGGTCTACTGAATTCACCATCTGGAAATGGTATCATTGCCTCTTCCGCCCCAATTTCTGCCTGTTTTGTGTTGCCTGTGTGTGTGTGTGGCCGTGATATGGCCATTGTAGGAAATAAACCTTAGTGTTTCATTCTGAAGCAGCGATACCAACACCTGATGTTTCACTTCAGTGTTTTTAACAGATGATATCCCATCGTTATTTAAAGGAATCACATTGGAACACACCACAACCACCACCGCACGAGGATGGCCTAAAGCGCAGGGACAATGCTGTTTTGTTAGCGTTTAAACTGGAAAGTGTCAGTTTTAGCGAACAGATGCATGTATGAACAGCAGGCCAGGGAGCTGCGGGGAGGGTTTAACTCCCTTGCATATACTGTATATCCATGTCTAATGTCCTGAGCCCAATGAGCTGGATTGATCACTGATGCCACATCTGACAGTGACTGACAGTGCCTGTAATTGCTGTGTTTGCTTAGGGAGACGGGCAAACTACCGTGGTGGGACCGCGTGGCAGAAACATGCAGACGTTTCTAAATTACCAAGATTTTCACTTCTGGATAGCAGCTGACTGCTCGCTGTGACTGTGGCAGGAATCAGACCTGTTGTCATGACCAGCAAACTCCTGCTCCAAGTCAGCTCTCGTAAAGGGTACTCACACATCTCAACTTCACAGGTCGGTATTAATTTGAGACGGATTCTCCAACAAAACGCAGCAATTAGATGAGATGTGCTTTCATGAGGCCAAACATGTCCCTGGAGAAGAGCTTGCAGCATGCGGCTAGCTTACCTTTGGTTCAGGATAGATTATTTACTCTGAAACTTTGGTCCGCAGCGCTACATTTACTATTTATACATTATGAGAATCAATGTCAGCGTCTGGGTACAACTCTACGCTCTAGGTCGACACAACAAGAAGGAAGGAGGCACCGGCTTGTTGCACTATTCAGCAATTGCACTGATAGGTTAATAATTTAACAAGTCGAATTCTTAAGATGGAAAAGTCCCGAGTTGGCAAAATGAAAATGACAAAATTCACACATGAAAAAAACAACTTGCCAATATATTTGAAAATGCAGTATAATCACGAGAGAAAGTACTAATTATCCATCCATCCATCCATCTTCATCCGCTTTATCCGAGGCCGGGTCGCGGGGGCAGCTAAGCAAAGAGGCCCAGACCTCCCTCTCCCCAGCCACCTCCTCCAGCTTATCCGGGGGAACACCAAGGCGTTCCCAGGCCAGCCGAGAGATATAATCTCTCCAGCGTGTTCTGGGTCTGCCCCGGAGCCTCCTCCCGGTGGGACATGCCCGGATAACCTCACCCAGGAGGCGCCCAGGAGGCATCCTTGTCAGATGCCCGAACCACCTCAGCTGGCTCCTTTCGATGTGGAGCAGCAGCGGCTCTACTCTGAGCCCCTCCCGGATGGCCGAACTTCTCACCCTATCTCTAAGAGAGAGGCCAGCCACCCTTCGGAGGAAGCTCATTTCCGCCGCTTGTATCCGCGATCTCGTCCTTTCGGTCACTACCCACAGCTCGTGGCCATAGGTGAGGGTAGGGACGTAGATCGACCGGTAAATTGAGAGCTTCGCTTTTACACTCAGCTCCCTCTTCACCACGACGGACCGGTGCAGCGTCTGCATTACTGCAGCTGCAGCCCCAATCCTGCCCCAATCACTCGCGAACAAGACCCCGAGATACTTGAACTGCTCCACTTGGGGCAGGAACTCATCCCCGACCCGGAGTGGGCACTCCACCCTTTTCCGGCTGAGAACCATGGCCTCAGATTTGGAGGTGCTGATCCTCATTCCCGCTGCTTCACACTCGGCTGCGAACCGCTCCAGTGCGAGCTGGAGGCCCTCACCCGATGAAGCCAACAGAACCACATCATCCGCAAAGATCAGAGATGAGATTCTGAGGCCACCAAAGCGAAAGCCCTCCGCCACTTGGCTGCGCCTAGAAATCCTGTCCATAAAAATTATGAACAGAACCGGTGACAAAGGGCAGCCCTGGCAGAGCCCATCACCCACCGGGAACGAGTCCGACTTATTGCCGGCAATGCGAACCAAGCTCTTGCAACGGTTGTATAGGGATCGAATGGCCCGTAGCAATGGGCCAGACACCCCATACTCCTGCAACACCTCCCACAGGACACCCCGAGGGACACGGTCGAATGCCTTCTCCAAGTCCACAAAACACATGTAGACTGGTTGGGCAAACTCCCACGCACCCTCAAGTATCCTCGAGAGGATGAAGAGCTGGTCCAGTAGTACTAATTATATGCAACAAAAAAAAAAAAACAAAAACGCAAAACAATCCAATTTGTGGAATACATTTGCCATATGGTAAATGGATTGTATTTATATATATCTGAGTGCTTAAAAAACAACCCCCCCCCACTATGTAACAGTGCACCAGCACTGATGCATTAATGTATGTTTTACCCAGAACAAATTTCATTTCCTAAAGTGAAATGTTTTGTATAATCTCTGTTTTTTTCTGAGATAACAAGAAACAATCGCTCTCTCAAATTGATGTAGCGTAGTAAAATATACAATCGTTCCCTCTAAAACGTAGTTAAACAGAAGTTTAAGGTAGTAAGAAGCTCAAAAAAGTACTTTAGTGCTAAATGCACTAAATGTCCGTCACAGCCAGACGCGACTGGGTTAAAGCGTATTAAACCGCAGAAACACATATTGGCAGTTAGATGGGATTTCAGCCTGTGCCAGAATCTAAAAACTCTGTGTTGTTAACATTTACAGCTCCTCATCCTGAGGGAGAGAAGTGATCATCAGTGAAATCACCCTCATAGATTTGAAAGCCTCAACTAAAAACGGGGACATATACTATAGGCCGCGATTTCTGCAGTTTTATTTCTTTTCACCGCTGGAGCTCGGATCGTCGGTGATGAATGGCAGAGCATACTCTCTGGCGTTCTCCTCATGCCACGGCGATCCAACAGTTGTCACAGAAACAAAACGAAAGCTGCAGAGGGAAATTTGCATTCTAATGCGCCCAGAACATCTCATGTTTGTTGTGTCCCCGATGAGAAGTAGAAAAAAAACAGCGCTAATTTGTAATAGATATCAAAACTCCCAGCATTAAAAAGTTAATTACCACAGCAAATATAGCAGTGATAAACGGCACATAATGCCATTTCTGCAGACGACTGTTGTTTCCGCCGAGCAGAAAAATATTTAGCATCCAGCTGTACTTTTGGATGTGAGCGAAGGAGGAGGGAGGGCGAAAGGTACTTGTAATTCAGAATATTTTTTCTGCAACTTTGCAAGTTTTCATCTATCAGCAAGGCACATTAAATCCCAGCTGGTCAGATGCTAGACTCCTGATGCTCGGCTTTAGACATGAAACAAACTGCTGCCGAAATGAAAGCAGTTCTCGGAGCTGTGGAAATTCCTCCTACAAGAGTCTATTAAAAATACATGCTCAAATGAATCTTGGTGGTGATGACAAGTTTTACCATATTCTTCTTAAACTTTTAATGCACCCAGCCCCGACTTCAAAGAGAAAATCAAATATTAAGGCTATTATCTAAGCTGTTCTCAATATTATCCAAGCCTGGGTTATTTATATAGCACACTAATCATTGTGTTATATAAGCCCCCCTTTCGTTTTTGAGCCAACGTAACGATCGAGAGGTGGTTGTTTGTAGTTTTGCAACCTAAAATAAGCAACCTAATTTATATATTTGCTGCAACGAGATTATGTAGATTTATTATAGCAGCTAGCTGGATATTGTAAATGTAAATATATTTATAATTTATGACTGCGGGGAAACAGATCATTTTTAATATAGTGAAAGCGAGTAGTTGGAGTTTTGGCAGAGGCTTGTGCACACTCAACATAATTCGCTCCATCTGTATAAAAAAACTAACAAACAGTGAATGATTATCTGCTCTGATTGAGAGGAATCACTGTAAATCTGGTGCTACCTAACCTGGATCGCAATTGTTTACCCACCAGCGAGACGGTAAATACTCTGGCTGACATTTGAGGGAGGTTAGTGTGCTCGGAGAGCAAAGTGGAAGTGGAGGCTCAGATGAATTTGTCTGACAAATGCTCCTGGAGTATGTGTTGTCGACTGTGCTTCAGCGAGGCCCTGGACTGGGATTTGAGTCTGACTGAAGCCAAGCAAAGCATGCCAGATCACTAATTGCACAATTTAAAACCAAAGTCCCTGGCAGCTTGTCGTTTGAAATGGAGAGAAGAGCCATTGCTTAATCACTGAGCTCAACATAGATCTGCAAGGCTCTCCACCGAGGAACCCCAGACGTACATGGCTGAAGTTCAGTGTCAACAGCCAAAGCAAAGGCGGCACGATTGGCTGCTTTCTGCCGCAGCTGTAATTGAAACGTTTTATGAGCCGACGCCTGCGTGTGATTGGATGCCGAATCGCCGAGCATCAAATGTTGCTGCATTGGCAGTAATTTCACTTTCATTTAATTGTTCATATATGCTAAGAGACAACTGTAGCTCACATTTGGTGGCGGCGCACAGTAGCTGCGCGTCTGATGAATTGGATCTCTCTCTTAAAAGCACTGGACGAATGTTTGACTGCAGTGCAATTAAAATGCAGTTGCATTTTTTTTTTCTACCTTCTCTGCCACTTGACACATTTATCTGAACTAACACGCCCCTGCTCCCTCCCCCCCTTACACGAGCAGGTTCGGGATATTCGTGCATTCGCTCTGCATGTCGAGTACAGGAGCCACACATCCAGCCACCTGCCTTATCATTAGCTTCTTGAGACAAAACAGTTCTGGGGACTATCGAGGGATAATTACCCACTGGGAAGGTCCCGTGGGAGGTGCATACCTTCCAGACTGATTTTCTGTTCCAGATTGCACATCACGTCTTGTTGTGATCTCATTCTCCTGTTATTCTGTGCCGGTCGCTTTATTTTCAGGATTGCATCACATTTGAGCGGGTGGAAAACAGCAAAACCTTATATTTGTTTGTTTCATATCTCTATTTTTTAAGAGCTGTTGCTTACATAACTACCCAATAGAAAAAACTTAAAAAACTTGCATCAGATTTGGCTTGCTTCATATAGTGAATCATAGAAGGCGCATATGATTTACTCATGAAAGTAATTCATTACTTTCATATATTGTTTTAGGAAGTATCCAAAACATACAAGTTTCATTTATATAATTTTTAAGGGATCTTAATCTGTTTTCACTCTTGTGTGCTTTTCATACAAATCTTATAAAGATACAAACTTTATAAGATTTATATATATGTGTTCCATATGGGTAATACTGCCACAGCTGCATCATTCCACTCAAAGCTGAGCTGCACAGCATTGTCTGCTGCGACGGTCCCTGTGTCAGATTAGGTGATTAAATAAAACTGTACAACATCACCCACTGATACCTGACTGATCATCATCAGGAAGGAAGTGCTAACTATCAGCCAAAGCTGGTTACAGTAGCTCCATCATCCACCGACCTCCTCATTTTATCCACATGTTAAAAAGTAAGAGACGGGCTACATTCACGGCAGGTCGTCAGTTCACATCAGCAGCATCGTTCTTCTTTCGCTTGGACATGTTTAGCGTACAGTTGAGCTGTGAATGCTCACAGTTGAACTTAATCCTAACATGCTTGAACGTGCTTTTTTTTGCCGTCCTAGAATAAAGTGTGAATGCACATCCACTACAGCAGGTGGCAGAGTTTTTTGCACCGAGCATGCACACACTCAGCACAGTGCAGGAGATACAGGAATCCTCAAGACCCTCAAACATTGATGAAAAGAAAGTTCCAACAACAGAAGACTCCTGTATATCCTTCTGGCCGCAAGTAAAAAGCCTCTTACGAGAAGATGGCTTAAGCCTGAAACCACCAACAATAGAAGACTGGATACATTCTGTACAAGAGATCTATACGATGGAAAAAGTGTCGTTTTCTCTTAAACTTCAGAGGGATGCCTTCTATGGAATATGGTCTAAATGGACAGACTATGTTAAGCATATGAGGTGTGATTTTGTATATGATGTTACAACCCTGAGTACTACGTAAACCTACCTGCCCTGCTGCCTCCTAACCCTAGTTTTTTTTTGTTTGTTTGTTAGTTTTTTCTTCTTCTTTTCTTTCCTCTTCTTTTTCTGTCTTCTTTATTTTTCAATTATAAGTTAAAATGTGACAGCAAAGAAAGTGTAAAAAGGCAAACTACTGTTATGTTCAACAGCTGTCCCAATAAAAGAGATAATAATAAAAAAAGAAAAGAAAGTCAGAGAGAGACGGAGATAACGAGGAAAACTAACGTCTCCTGAAAGCTAAGATGAGGAAATATGACCAAGTGTAGCACTTGGCTTCACTGCGACGATGGTGGGAGATGAAGAAAATTTTAAATGTATTTACTGATTTTGTTTAATTCTATTTTTCAGACTGGTTCAAGTCGGTCAAGAAAATGTTTATAGTTTGATAAGGACAGTTACTTTGTTTTGTAACTATTGTCCATGATGTCAATATGTCAAAAAAAGTTTTTTGCTGCTGTTACAACCAAATTACCCCCCTTGTAGGACAATTAAAGGATTATTCTATTCTATTCTATTAAATGTAGTCATAGTAGTTTAGAGAGTTGCAGTACTACTACATGCACTTTAGATATTTTCTGTTACAGACAAAAAAGCAACATTAATAAAGTTATTCTTTGTTTGAAGTTGATCTATATCTCTTTCTTTTTTCTTCATTTTTCGTTTTCTTTAATGTTAATAAGGATACAATGTTATGCAGAGATGTACTTATAATAACAATTTTATAGACAAATGATGCTACTTAGGGGGCGTAGCAGGAAATAATTGAGAAGCACTGTCCTAATGGAAGATTAAAACATTACTAACACTGTTCTGTGAGCAGACTGTGAAGCTCCTGATTTACAGTACGGTTGTTTTTCATGTAAAACATTCGATACAGCGTAAAATGATCGACTGTCGTGGACGAAAACTATTTCGGACCTCGGATACATGAGACACCCTAACTGATTTAGGTTAAGCATTAATCGGGCAGAAATACTGCAGATGAACCGGTTATCCACTGGATAAGTACCGAGTCAATAATACAAGCAAAATAAGAAGTATGCAGTTGGAAGCACTGTAGTGTTGTTTACATTTTGTATACAGACGCTGCACTGCAGAAAAGTAAAATTTTGGGATCAATTTTTAATTAAACATGGAAATAATAATAACAATCATCTCCAAAGAAACAGACATGGAAAAGCACGAGCTACGATAAGAAAGACATCACTCAGCCTTCATAATATATATGTTATATTGCTTCTACAACGTCGCTCTACGGGGCATTAAATTCTCATTTCCTGTTATAGCTATGTTACAGGTTCAGGCGATTCTCCACTGGCTATTGGGAGGAGCCGTAAACATTATTGCTATTGAGGCCAGATTGTATTTTGGTGAGAACATTAGCAAAGAGGCATCTTACTTATTGCCCCAGCGACATGAAACTAGCGGGGCTTTCTTCTTCTTCTTGGTCCTAACAAGAGAATACACACACCACAGGGAGACAGCAGTTAAGAAGGGAAGGAGTGGACCTGCAGACACACACGCACGCACAAGCACGCACGCGAGCATGCACGCACATGCACACGCGAAGAGGCACGAAGTAAGATGGGAAAAAAAAAAAGTGAAAGAAAATAAAAAACACTGCCCTGAAGTCAATTCCACACTCAAGCAACATCCGTCTCTGATCTGGGAGCATTCTTGCAGCAGCGGCACAACAAGAGTGATGCAGCACTGAGGGCCATGAATTAAAAAGTCAATATGTAAAACCATAGAGGGATGCCATTTTGAAAAAGCGTTCCATCAATGGAAATCATATTAACATGATAAAGGGCAGATTGGTAGACAAGGGCATTGATTCAGTTGCTGCTCCGTGGCCCGATATGTCCACCTCAACATGTTAATGAATCGCACCGCAAAAGCAGAGGTGGGGTGGGTCGAGGTGAAGTGTGGAAGGCATGAGGGGAAAGGGAGGGGAAGGGGGGGGGGTTCGCACGAGGGGAAAGAAGTCATCTTTAAAGCAACAGGAGGCGGTTTGGGAGCAGGAAGGTGGCACCCTAGTGAGCTTTAGCTTCCACTGTCACATCAGCTGTCATCACTCCTGGATTGTTTTCTGAAGATGAAGTTTTTGTGGAGGTTAGGAAAGGTGGCGGCTGACTTGCACCGATTTTTTTTTTTTTTTTTTTTGGGGGGGGGGGGAGTAGATCCAATTATAAGGAAGCTTGGGAGAAAAAAGATGAAGTACTGTAATGCCACCCAGAGACCCGGAGTGCTAGCGCAGACACAGCAGAGGTTTCACCCCCTGCTGACCATGACTACAGACACATAGCCTCGAGGAGAGAGCATCCAAGGCTTCACATATGCACATGCGCACACACACACACACACACATACAGAGAGAGAGAGAGAGTGACATGAAAGCAACAAGGCAGTGCTGCCAGGCCAAACAGATGAATTACTTATCAAAGACGTGCACAGCAGACCGGCTATGAGGCTGCAACACACAGACAGCTGGGGCATTATCAATTCACCTTCAATTAGCTGTCCTTGGCACTGCTTGCCAACAGGACCTGGAGAATAAGTACATTCACAATGCATAAGCTCATTCAAAAAAAAGAGCGAGGATCAGGTGGATTCTTTTGAGGAATTCAATTAAAACAGTGTCAACATTTAAAAAAAGAGAAAAGCGCACAGGCACAATTTCTATAGAAGGATAAAAGCAAAGGGATTATTTTCAATGCCATAGGAGGCGAAGACGAAACGGCGAGGGCGGAGGGAGCGAAGAAAAAAAAGAAAAAGCACTTCCTTGGAGTCTGATGGCACAGCACCTTTGTTAAATATGAACTAATTAACTGGAAAAATGAAAGTGTTTCATCTTCATTAGGATCAGACAACAGGAGTATGAAACATAATTGAGAGTAGTTCCACTTTAATAGAATGAACAGAAGTCATTTGGTATTGAAATGTGCAGGATGATTTAGCCAAAAGAAAGTGTATTATTAGATTTAATAAAATACCTACACATGATCAATGCTCAGACCACAGGTGGTAGTTTGTCTCCGGTTCTTCAAATGATTAGGCCGACAAAATAATGGCCAGTCGGATTCGTGTTGCTCCCGCATTGATTACAGCGAGCGGCCCATTTTTCATGAAGTTGAGCTCCGCGCTACATTTATTAAGCCTTTACGCATCTGACATAACAACCGGTAGCCACATAATCACATAATGCACTGTGCACGCTGGATTTGGTGATAACAGGATGCCGCGGTGAGGCCGGTTGATGAGGATGACGAATGACGCTGAGCTAGACGACCAGTAGAGTCAGGACGAATAAACGTTACATGACGTGTCGCTGAAGATGGCCGCGGCGGCCGCCTTCTTCCTGTGACAGGCGCTGCATCAGATTTGGGAACCTGGCTGGGGGGATTTTTGTCCCATTCAGTCTAAAGAGCATTAGCGAGGTCTAACACTGATAAGGCCGGGCTCACAGATGGCTTTCCAGTTCACCCCGAAGGTGTTTGGGTGCAAGGCTGGATTACTCACAGAACAAAGTGTGCCAGTGGCACCAAAAGCATCACATTCACTGCATGTGAGCTGTTAATTTGCTATAAATGTAACTCACTGGACTCGACCTGGATTAATACTTAAAGAAAAACACAAAAAATATCAATTGAAGCATTTCCTGGATATTTTTTAGATTAAAACATGAAAAAAAGAGAAAGTTTAGACTTTTCTTTCTGCAGAAAAGTGGTGATTTTGCACCAAAGCAAAGTGGATCTAAATGAATATTTTAAATAGATGATCATATATTGATGATATTTGCAGCTCTCATTACATTTGCAAAGATTTCCCAGGCAAAAACAAGCAACTGATAGCAGTAAGGCAGCCATTTTGGATATAGCATTTAAAGGCCATGACTGCTGCAGTGCACCGACAGCCACCTGTGAGCAGGATGTTGTTGTTAAATATAGTACAAACTTAATTCTCCAGTTTAGTGTCTGCATTTATGTCATATAGAGGAAACTTGACTGTTTTAGTTCATATTGTCTTCACAGTTGCACCAGTTGTGCCGAGTCACCGAGTCGTCGGAGCGGGATCGTGATTGTTTGGAACCAGTTGGTCATCGCGACTAGCAAAAAAAATTCAATCCAATCTAATTTTTCCAAGTCACAAGAAGGCTGAGGTCCTATTTTTACTCAAGTGTGACTGATGGAGATTTTAGAGGCGCTAAGGTTTAGACAAAGATGGAAAATTGGCCTATGGGGGCTTGGGAAGCAGAATTCCACCTTGGGGCCTTCAAAGAGGTCAGTCCATCTTTTGGAGAATGGAAAACCTTTTTTAAATCTGGTTTTGTTTACTGCAAAGGGTTGTCCTTTAACTGATGCCAAAGTTAAAAGCACAACATTTTCTAATATTTTTATACTGCATCACAAGTAGGTCCCCCCGCTGGAACCCAAGCCTTTGGTCCAAACACAGGAAAGCCTTTGCTTACAGTGGATCCACATACTTATGGTCATAAAGTGCACATCACAAGTGTGCTAGAACCCCAGACTTCAAAGAAATAGTAAGGAGTTTAACTCGTGCCGCATGTGACCCCTTCCCCCCACCCCACCGGCCCCTCAAAGAAATGCATGGTGCACAAAAGCAACATGGTCATTTTTAAAAAACATGAGCGCATCACAGAGCTCGGCCACATTGAGACAGCTGTCTTGAGAAACAGTGGGTCTTTATCACTTCAAAGGCTGACATCCCTCGGGCGTCTCGGGGAAGCCGTGACTGGCACTCGTACAGCCCTCTTTCTGCTGCATTTGTCCAATCTTAGAAAGCCCAGAGTCAGGAAACACAAGGTCTTTTCAAAGTTAGTCAACAGGCCTTTGAAGCGCAGCCAACGGAGTCAGCAACCCAGCGACAAGGTGCCGAGCCATTATCATTCAATAGACAGCCGGGATTTTGCATATTTAACAGGAAATTTCACTTTGCTTTTTTGACACGGGGCATTATGCATCCTCTGTACATAAAATCCATCAGCACCTTGCCAATTTTGTTTGTGCTTTTCCCATTTCGCTGGGGAAATGTGTTTCTCTTGCAATGCACACTACATTCAAAACATGAACTGGAATTAAATTATATGTCTGTTTGGACAAACAAATTGGACCACGGGTTCAAGGTAAAGCGTTTTACTCCTTTATTTATTTATTTTCTTAGTTTGTTTGTTTTAGTGCTGATATAAGCTCGTAGGTCGAAAAGCCTTAAAACGTGACATTCGTTATCTTTGCTTGTTTGTCGCAAGAACGTAGGTAAAAACTCGACGTCCAGATCTATTTCGTCTTAAGGTCGACACTAAAACAGTTTTATTACAAACAACAAACTAAGAAGATTAAAAAGTCAGACCAGCCCAAAGTTCATTCATTTATTTTGACATATTGTTCACTTTAGCTACACATTATGATGGCAGCGATTACATTAGGCCTTTTGAATTCACGACTTACGCCATTAATTCCTTTATTTCTTCTACATCAAGGTGCTGTAAAAGGTCATTTAATTTAAATTTGTCCTTTTTTTCTATATTTAATAGATAACCTCCAGACATCCAACTGTTAAACCTTCCTGCAAGTGGTTGAGTGGTGTTAGAAAAACAAAACAATTAACAGAACGGTGTCCACTCTCATGTAACATAAGATTAGCCCTTGTTAGCTATAAAAAGGTAACGAATTAAAGACCTTTTGAGTCATCTTTATCCTGAGGATGAAATGTTTCTATCCTGATGGTCGTGATCTATCCACCCTTCGATAGCCCATGAATTTAACTTAACAAGTACAGGCAATTCTGGTCTAGTTGGTCAGTGCTCTCCGTCACCAAGATACAAACACCAAATAAGAAAATATCTTTCAGAAGGATGGCGCTTGATTCCTCTGGCAGAGATTGTGGATCAAGAGTTGGCAGTTCATCTTGTAATCAGAAGATTGCTGGTTCAAGCCCCGGCTTGGACAGTCTCGGTCGTTGTGTCCTTGGGCAAGACACCTACTGGTGATGGCCAGAGGGGCCGATGGCGCGATATGGCAGCCTCGCTTCTGTCAGTCAGGGCAGCTGTGGCTACAACTGTAGCTGCCTCCACCAGTGTGTGAATGTGAGAGTGAATGAATTGTGGAATTGTAAAGCGCTTTGAGGGCCCCGAAAAGCGCTGTATAAATGCAATCCATTATTATTATTATTATCTAAGACCTTGGAAATTTTAAATGCTGAGGTTTAGTAAAGCCGTCCCCGTCAGCTAACTCATGGCTCAACACCTTACAGAGATGCCTTATCTTTTCTTTAGGCTTCTTTAGGCTTTCCTTGATCCAACACAGCTGATTTAAATGGCTAAATTCCTTCCTCAACATGTCCTGAGGTTCTCCAGAGGTCTGATAATGAACTAATCTTTTAATTCAGGTGTGTTGACCCAGGGTGAGATCTAAAACCTGCAGAACACCGGCCCTTGAGGCCTGGAGTTGGACACCATTGCTCTAGGCTGATGGGCCGGTTGGCTATGACCAAACATCCGAACATTTCGGCAGCTTTTGAACGACGTACGTTGGAGAGGAGCAAAGAGTTAAAAATTCAGCAAACGCCACAGATTGATTGTTTCTAATAGCATTTGTTTAAGAGAAAAGACTCTTTTGTTATGGGCCATTCGTTATTTTAGAGTCTGGAGCACAAACCCAACAGCAAAGTCCATCCACAGAAACACACTGTTGGCATTTACTATTTGGACTTAAGGGCACCGTCTCGTCTCTCTAGCGTCTCCACGAGCTTTGGCGTCCCTCGGCAGCCTAACGCTTTCGGTAATAACGGCGCGTTCGCCCGTCGGGATTCGCTCTGACGAACCAGCTCGAGCGCATCCATTCCTAATGAGCAGCAGCCAGTGACCGTCTTCTCCTGTGGGCTGTCAGCTGTCTGTCCCTTGGTAGATAGAAGGAAGGAGAGCACCCAGCAAACACTCAGCCCCCCGGAAGGGCAACTTCATAGGATGGGGTCCCGCAGTGAGCTGCTAATGATCCATATGATGGCGTAGGGCAGCCATTGTTTGGGCTACATTACCCAGAGAGGGACAAACAATCGTTCGCAGTGTCACTTGATAATGGCCCAAAAAGCAAATCTCACAGACCTTCATTCTTCACAAGGGTAATTAATTCGCTGCTGTGCTGGGATGCTTCGTCTCTTCCAGCTCCTCTAACGCTGCCCCCACCGTACTCTCCCAAAGATTTCCAATTGTTTTGCAGACAATGGTTTCAGAAGGCAGTAAAAGACCATTGATCTGAGGTCTATTTGCAAATACCCATCTCCATACAGAGAAATGCATATTACTGTGTTACGTTAAGCAATTCCACATTTTAATGGGTGGACTATTGATGGTTGGTGCCAACGGAGAGTGGTACCGATGCACTCAAACAAATCTACAACGCAGTCTAGAGGGGATAACACCAGCTCAGCACAATAAATAAAGAAACGGGCATCAAACAGAGGAGGAGGGATTGCGTAACTTTGCAGAGCCCTCATAAAAGAGTTACTATAATGTGCTTCGTGATTGACTTTTGTGATCAATGCCAATGTACATCCTAAAGTCCACGGCAGCAGAGCTCCAAATAAGCAAGTCAGATCTATAGTTCTCAGGCCGGACTACGTAGTAATTACAATCGCCGATTAGCTACATGTGCATTATTGGATGTAATAGGGTGCTGATTAAAATTGGGACATAACTTAGAAGAGATCAAATGAGAGTGATAACAGTAGTGGCCAAAGAGTGGACCTATATCTTTATTCATCATATAAAAAATGCAGAATACATAACATAAAAGCATTTTCTCCCCCCCCACCGTTTCTATATTACCAATAAATCCCACGCACTGAGAGAAATGAATGATCTTTCGACGAAACTGAGACAGCACAAGACAAGACAAATGTCTGTGCTTACATCAAATGTTCCCAGATACGAAACAATCCAACCACACCAATAAAGCAATCAATGCTAACTTAATCTCTACAGCCTCAGCGGCACTTGCTTGCCATTTCTTAGCCCCAAAATGAAGAGGAAAAGAGAGCCTGAAAGGCATAAATAAATAAACCTCAAACCACTCGTTCTATTGCTGCCACTAAGGACGGGGGTGCACAAACAACCATCACGCATCTACAGTATATAAAGCACATTTTGGATAAGAACGCAGCTTTATTCATGCACAGAGGTGAATTACAAACGCAGTCACTTTTAAATTTGGTTAAATGAGCGAGATAGAGGGAGGTGGGGGGGTGGGACGGGAGGCTGAGGCTGAGTCATCTCTGCTAGTCTGGTTGCCCACACTCCTCATGCAGGGGCTGACAGGGTGAGGAGAGCACTTTTTTCTAAGGGGGGGGAGGAGGAACAGAATCTGGCCTAGCCAAAGGTGCTTTGGGGGGGATAAGCTGGGCACTGTGTCTCAAATGGGGACACTCGAGTGGGTAAAGCCTGCCTTAAAGAGAGCTGTGCCTTTTTCTCCCACTGTGACTCTTCATACCTCCATCCATGCAGAACTAAGGGCGCCGCTCGCAGAGATACAAAAGGGACAAAATCACTCTTTCACACTTCCACACTCCCATCTCTGCATACCCAGTGTGCATGAGTGTATGTACTGTACAGCAACACTGAAAACACACACACATACACACACAAGCAGGCACAAGACTGCTCCCTTCTGGTCGCGCCGCGTGGCTACACCGCCTCCCCCGGCCAATCGTCACAATCGGGACCAAAGCGTGGCTGGATATTGTCCAGATGCAGTTTTAATTTCACTAATGCTCACTCAAATGTCAATGGGGTCCAGTGACAAAGGATTCTTAATCCCTCATATGAATATAGCGCCCAAAGGCAGAGGAGAGGCGTGTGTGTGTGGCAAATATGAGGGAGCTGCATGAGGGGGCATACATTACACACGACTTGTCTCTGGCCTTAATGGGAGCGTTCACTGAATTCAGCTGATATTTAAATCAGCGGGCAGAAAGGGGGCGACGAGACAGCGAGAATGATGAGCGTGTCGAACTATTGAACTTTCCCTTATTCACCTGTCCCCGTGTGGAAATGTCTTCCGCAAGCGAACGCGGAAGAGTCGCCACAGAGCTGAGGAGGAAAGAGAGAAACGCCACACAAACACACCCATCCCCATCAGCCTAAATCACTTAAGTGGGGCAGAAACAGAAGAGCTTCCCCTCGTCCCCTAAGTGAGATGATGTAGTTTCACTCTATTTGCCCAAATTATACTCTGCTGTCGGTAGGGCCGCTTCATCCTCAGGAAGTGATGCATCAAAAGTGAAAGGCAAAAACTGCTGCAATTTGACTTTTTTTTTCCTCTTGCTGCCATTAAAACCTGGGAAAAGTCGAAACCTGACGATGTATTTCAGAAACTGCACGACAGTCTGTTCGACTGCAGGTTTGCTTCTGTGCCCATTGTTCTCAAAAATCCATTAAAAAACAGCTTGCAGAGCCATACTGCTGCCTCCACAAATGTAATATACATTGGGCTGCAGCTTTATTGTTTTATCTGTCTGTGCAGCAGTTTTGGTTTTTTAACAAACATCATTTTTATCTCACAGTCGATTATTGGTCTAATTGGCACTTTATTCCAGTCTTTACGTCGCTTCTCACTCCTGTGGACGGCGTCAGTCACTCGGCTTCGCGAAACGACGCGTTCCAGCACGAAGGAGGACTTCATTTGACGCGTAAACATACAAAGTATAAGGATGTCTTAGCACTGGAGCTCATACTAGCCTCATTGTTTCTTCGCTGCTGTCCTTTGAAGCCAAAAGTGTGAATAATTCACATCATTCCAACAATAAGTGGATCAACAGACTCATTTCTAGTCAAATTTCAAGCATCACTTTGGTAAAATGAGGGGACATTAAAGTTCTATTACAAGTGACATTTGCTGATTTTCCTTTTCTTCATTTCTTTTGAACGTAAAATACCTTCATGTTCACGCTCGGCACAAATCCCGCACACACACAGGGACCATTGTTTCCCTCTAGCAGTGGCCCTCATCAGAAGGGACAGCTCCTGCAGTTTCGGCACCAATAATTACTTGACTTCATGTCATAATCAAATCCCTTTAATAATGGGAACAATTCAGCGATTGCCTGGTGTAATCAAATTAGCCCGAGTCTTTTTGGATTTTCAATTATCTCCAGTCGGCGGAGCACTTTATCCGGGGTGCTGGCTCTAGCTCTGACTCGGAGCTCTGTGCTGCACCGGGGCTGACAGCAGCAGCCTCACAATTACAATGAGGCCGGGCTAATGTGATGACAAGATCGCCTGCCTGCCTTACTTAGCCTTTCATTTGTGCTGGGTCTCCTCCTGCGTCCCCGGCCTTATCATCGTGTCCATGTACCTGCTCTGCACCGAGCAACCCCACAACGCTCTGCTACTTCTGTTTACCGACTCTTTATATGGAGGGCAGCCGGCACTAAAGCTTTGGGTGCGACATTTACCCTTTTACAGCTTGTGAAGAAAAGGTTTGTTGAACGGGTTTGCAGCATCTTCTTATTCATACGGCTCTGCAAACGCACACTTAGAAGCTCCTTTCAGTGCTCGCCACCACCTTTTGAATCAAAGGCAGGTCTTTGACAGTGGAAACCTCCAGTGGGACAAACAGTACCACACAGCCGGATGTAGCAGAAATATGACTGCTGGGTTCAGCTTGTCTTTAATGACGAGGGGGAAAAAACAAGAAAAACAGGTAAAAAATGTTCACGAGTGCGCAAAAGGGGGTTTACTTAACCAACATGTGCACACTAATGTGTATTGTTGTTCCATCCTGGACCTTTGCTACACGACTGTACTACAAACCTGCTAAGGCTGTAGTTCTTTTTCTTTTTTCTGCAAATATTAAACGGCTTTTATCTTATCAATGAGATCTAGGTCATGAAACAGGAGTAAAAGATCTTTAGATTCCACTGTGATCTTTGAATAATAGATCTAATGTATGAAGACAAGTCTGCCCTGCGATAGCTGTGATAGGCTCTGGCCCAACCGTGACCCTGAATTGAATAAGTGGAGGAAAACGGATGGCTGGTATGAAGTTAAAGATCATCAAGGGAAGAAGGCTGTCACGTGTAGACTTTTATCACTTCTTATTGCTGAGCTGAGCGATACAAATAAAGCCTTTAATTCATAGAAAGTCTGAGCTATGCAAACAACAATAACTATTGGACGATTACATCAGTTTACAGCTGTGTTACTGGATTTAAAAAGACTGGTAATGCCGATATCCCGGGTAACCTAGTCTGCACGGTTACCACTGAGTCACCAAAAGCCTTACAGCCAGGTTCACATACCTTTGGTGTGGGTTCTCCTTTTCTATTGCCGTGCCCTCTACTGGAGATCTGTAACGTTGCTGCTGGGCCTCTAATGTGTTGCTGTATGTTTCATAGCTTAGCTGCTGTCATGACTTAAAGTCAGTCGAAGCAGTGAAATATCGCTTTTTTCTTTAAAACATCCAACTCTCTGCTTTGTCCTCACAGATGCGACATAGCTGTGAAATATGCAGCTGATACCCGTTTACAGATATGCAAGTATAGATGGAGATTACTCCTGAAACTAAAGGCTGTTTAAAACACAAAATGCTTGTAGGAGAAACAGATTCCCGCTGAACGTTCGGAGAACTCGGAGATTAAGTCAATTAGCTTATTTACACAAAATTTGCTGTGATTTCTGACCCCTTGGCTGTTTGCAGTAACAAAGATACGTTAATTTCTTCCTTATATCTGATCTAAAGGCTGCATGTGTTCCGCTGCTTTCTTCCCATTCAACTGGAAACATTCTGCACCAAAGATCCTGCGAGTTCTTCTAAATAATGGAGTGATAGGAAAAAGCACTGAACAACAAAAATCCTCTAAAACTCAAAATTTAATCAAAGCACAATCCTCTTATGATGCATTATCTAATTTTGGGGGGTGGGGGGTGGGGGGTGGGAGCTCAGCTAAATATCTATAAATCAAATGTGTACATTGCTCCCTGAGACTTGGCATCACTTGTGCAATTATCTTAGTTTGGCTTTAATGGATAAACTCACGAAACTACGGAGTTTTGTTTCGGGGACATTTGTCCACGCTTCGAAGCGAGCGTTATTATTTCTGCAGCAACATTAAGCAATGCTCTCGGTGTTGTGCAAGTAGCTGCATGTAAAATTTGTGTTGGTGTCATCACTTTTAGATGGGGGGGGAAGAACTCGTCACCATAGCAACCTGTAAAAGGGAGCCTTCTAATTGTTCAACGTGGTAAAAACTTGTATTTTAACTCCAGGGTGGGAGTTTCTTACCATACAGCAGTACTGTACACTACAAGACAAAAAGCAGGATTATTTTTTAGTGCCTTATGTTTTGTATATTATCATAAATCAATCAGTTAATTTTGTTAATAACCTCTATGCCGTCTTGTTTGCTCCCATGCTGCCTATCCCCTCTGAGTTTCTTCACTTCTACTGCAGCTTCTGTTCATTTTATACCCAATTATTCGATAAGTGCTGAGTGTGCCAGGAAAGCCTGTTAAACCCACCTGCATGTTTTATTAATGATATCTATATTTCGTGCCAGTATTTCAGTAATTGAAACTCAAAAAGGATCCACAACTATGATTTTTACAAGTAGATGTGGCGCCTCACCACAAGGTGACTCCGGATGAGGGTCGACTTAAAAACAAGCATCTGAAGAAAGCTGGACTGAAGCCTGCTGCTCGAAGCTCACGAGTGTTTGTGAGAAAATTAGATTATAGTAAAATAAAACATAGATTTTCAACCCTCGTGTCGCTCCTGTTAGCTAGATTGTTCTTTCCTCGTATGCTAGCACTGTACCACAAATACACACACAAAAGGAAAGATTTATCATATATAGTTTAATAGTTTACACAGTTTCTTTAATAAAGAAACATTCTCATTAAACAGCTGCACATCAAAGTTTTTTTAACAACTGTTACTATTTCTTATCTGCACGTTTGCTGCTAATGAGCACTTCTGAAAAACGCTGTGTGAGTGTGTGTATTCATATGTTTGTGGGGACCAAAATCCTGGTTTGAAGGCTGTTTTGAGACTCAAAATGTGGTTACATTGTATCAATTAGATGTCCCCATAAGAGATGAATACCAAACATGTGTGTGTGTGTGTGTGTGTGCTCTAAAAGGAACGTCCCACCCAGCGCAACAGTGCAGCTCGTGTTTTTTGAACCATACCCGAGCTCCATAGTTCAGGAGAACATATGTCATACATTGCACCTGATCACATGCTCTCAGAAATTAAGCAGCATATCAGTTTTTTAGACCCTTCATTTCAGTTGCGTCTCAGAAACGTAGGTGTTATATTTGACTGTTCGATGTCTCGTGAGAAACACTCTAAACAACTTGTCCGGAACAGTTTTTATCATCTAAGAAACATTTCTAAACTCAGACTGGTGTAAAAGGCAGAACTTGAGATGATTCGTGCTTTTATCTCTTCTCGTTTGGATTATTGTAACGGCCTTCAGTCTGTACAGAATGCAGCGGCGAGACTTTTAACTGGCACAAACAAGAGGTCACACATTACTCCAGTTTTGGCTTCTCTTCATTGGTTGCCTGTAAATTTTAGGGTTCATTTTAAAATTTTAGTTGTAACTTTTAGAGGTCTGCACGCTGAAGCTCCCCAGTATATCTCTGACCTGTTGAAACCTCATGCTTCATCCCGAGCACTTAGGTCTTCAGGTCAGAGGCTACTGGTGGTCCCACGTACCAGGTTTAAAACACGTGGGGATCGAGCTTTTCAGGCTTTCAGTCTTTACGCTATCTAGACTCTACTGACTCCTTTAAAAAGCAGCTGAAGACATTTTTATACAAACGGGCTTTTAATTAATTTTAACTTGTATGTCTGATCTTATTGTAAAGCACTTTGTGATTTTTATCTGTGAAATGTGCTATATAAATAAATTTTAGAGAACCCAGTAGGTTAAATTTTCTTGGATTTCCTCTGGATTTCCTGACAATAACAACAGTGAAAATGCAGATTATTATCCGACGTATCCTCTAAACACTATCCTGTCACCCTCCTCGTGTAAAGTGCGTAGCCTAAAGGCATGTCAAAGGTGGCGCCGCGGCTTCTAAAAGCTGCCAGCGTGAAGACTCACAGCAGACGTTTCTAGTCACGCGCCCCACAAAAACCAAGCGGGATCAAACATTTCAATAATCCAAACATTACATTTCAATCACGCCGCCTTGTGAAAGGACAAACACATAAGTGCAGTCATTTTCCCATTTACTGTAAATGTTCCTCCTCTTTTTTACTCATTGACAGTTTCGCTGAAGTGATTTTTCACCCCTGTTGAGGTTGTTTTTTTTTTTCCTCTTGAATATTCTGCATTTGAATATTATTCCATAATCAACACAACATGTTGCTGCTTGTCTGTGTTTACGTCGCTGATTTGCATTCAAATCATATTTCCTCTTTCTCTCCCAGCATGCTCGAGTACAGATGCTCCAGAGGTAGCTGGGAAAAGGTTGCTTGTGCCAAATATACTGTAGGAATAAATAAACACTTTATCAGGAAGAGAGGGAAACCTATGTACGGGGGAGGAGCAGGCCGGGAAAAAAAAGGGGGGAGGGTGGAAAAAAAAAGCTCCATTGTCCTCTTTGGAACGAGCAGTGTGAGAAGTGATAATTAACCGGTAATTAATTTGGTGGTCTTTATCTCAGAGCAATGTGTGCTCTGCAAAAGATTAGGAGAGCTTTTTAATAAGCGCCATAGAGTTTGATTCTGCCTATTTCCGCCTGCAACAAATAAGCCTGTGTTTGTTTATTCCAGACAGGCAGCTGGCAGAGAGCTGCTGATACATTCGCAGGCAGGCTTTCCCAGTTTATTCTCACTCTGCTGCTGGTGGAGGCCTGGCAGCCTGCGTGTGCTGTGTACCTGACATCAGAGCGCCACTGATAATTACAGATGAATGAATTTTCTCCTCTCCTCCCGCTGTGTTGTTTTCAGAGCGAAGCAACGCGTTTCAAACTCGGGCGGTTATTCTGGGTTAAAAAACAAAAAATAAAACAAGAAAAAAAGACAATCTTAATGTTTTAATGATGTCTTTTAGAGCTGAAACACTCAAAGTCAAATGGTAAACAATTAATTAGCGCCTATTTTAATAATTGATTAGTCTTTTTTTTTTTTAAAGGAAAAATACTGTTTTTTTTAAAGACTAAAAATAAAACTTCAAACTAGTTGAGACTGTGACAGCCACTACAAATGGATAATTGGGAGATTTACGGATGTGAAAATAATTAACTGGAGCTGTGCACTTGATACTTCAATGCAAATCCTTTAAAGAATATCCATGTTTGCACCAATATGGAAGTCATATTTTTTGTGTATAATCAATGCAGCTCTTTAATTGAATAATTCAGATTATTATTTAAAAAAAAGTTGTATTATGACACAAATCTGTGCAGGTTAACTGTGTGAGTAATTTCCTGCTGAAAATCTCCTGTTTGTGCTCCCCATTAATATGCATGGGAGATAAATAAAAGAGGATATGAGGCAATCTCATTAAGGAGCAATATTTCCTTTGCAGTATGCAATCGCACGAAGTCTATATTATGTTGCATTAACGAAAAGAAGAAGAAGAAAAAAAAATCAGGCGTGGACGTGAAGGCGTTTGATAAATGCACGTTTCATTCCATCACACAAAAGGAGTTCATGAGGTTTGTTGTTCTCCAGAAAGCAAAGCCAGAGTTCTGCTGCCATCTACTGGTCGAGGCCAACAACAGGGCAGCTCGGCGATGGGGAGGACAGTGAATCAGAGCAGCACGGTGATGAATAACTGCACAGGATCAAAGAGCAAAACTGAATCGAATCAAAACAAATCCGAACATCATCCTGGAGGCAAGATTTAAAATGTCAGGTTGGACGCTTCTCGATTATGTAATCTATAAACATTTGCGTCGCTGAGGAACGCTGACGATTTCCTGAATGACTTTAACGTTCCTGCTCAGACTCTAAATATCTCTTCAAACATGTAAAAGAGCAGCAGCAGCAACAACAACAACAAAATCCAGCTCTGTTCATGCATTTGTATCAACACTGCACTGAAATCCCACTTTCGTCCACCAGATGTCCCTGTGCAGACAGGAATGCCACCCCTGCAACCCCTCTGTCCTCAGCCGACCCCTTCCCAAAGCTGCAGCCGGCATAAATCGCCCCCTTCCCCCAAATAAATCCAAACCGCTCTCCTTGCGCCTTTACCCATCAGCCCCGACATCCTCGGCGGACGAGAGCTGTCGCGTCACCTCTGTGAACCCTGCCGAGGAGACAGATTCAGCCGGTTAAAAAGGAGTTAAGTCCCAGCAGAAAACTGTCCCCTGGTTTATATTTAGCTCGTGCGCAGTCGGAGGAGGTGGGCTCGGCGAGAAGCCGTGTCCGAAATGTCACACAAACCCACACCGCTCCCTACTGTACGTCCTTCACCGGATGACCTAAATCAATTGTCAGCCCACACGACGGGTGAGTGCCCCCTACTGGAGCTTGACCTTAACACTCCTGTCTCCTGCTCGAAGGGCTTGATAACACACACAAAAATGAAAAGATTAAATTAGACTGCTCGCAAACACTGCCCGCCTGCGAATAATGAAAAGGAGATGAACAGTGCTCTAAACAATGCAGACCCCAGCGACCGCTCTGCAGCTGTTCAGATGGCTCGCCGCGTGCTCTTCACTCCTGGGCAGCCCGGCCTTTATGCGCTCTAACACAGTAGCACGCCGAGGCCACACCTGCTGTCCCCGTGGCTGCCCCGGGCCCTCCAACACCAACGCCGCACAGCCAATAAAAGAAATATGAGTAGGATGTAGCAGGAGGGCAAACACACACATCCGCAGAGTGCTCCCTCTCCTCTCTCCATGAAGAACGAGGATATACGAGCACACAAAATCCAACTCTATTTGTCTCTACTAGCCCCCCCCCACACCATCTCCATCCTCTCCCTCTGCACACTCTCTTCATCTCCCCACGGCAGAACTGACTAAAAGTAATTATACATGTTTAATAACTTCAAGGACTATAAAAACCGCTGTCGGGGGGCGAGGAGGTCCAGTTTAACGACGGTGATAAAAATGAGGGTAAGGAAGAGGGGACAGGGGAGGGAGGGGGAGCTCGTGAAAGGAATCGAGGCCTCGGAAAAATCCGGGGAATTACGCGGCGCGGAAAGTAGTTCAAGCCCGTTGCAGCTGTAAACGTAAACTCGACGAGCATTAGCCGAACGGTCGAGGCCAGGCGTCTGCCGCGTTACCTGCAATCCTCAATTCTGTCTGCCGGTAAAGCCCGGAATGTGCCGTGCCCGTATTCCTCGGGAGCGTCGTCTTTAAAAGTCAAACAGACAACGGCGATGAGGGAAAACCTGTTTCAAAGGCGCTGAAGTGAAGCAAATCTCTTGTAGCGCATCCTGACAGAGTCAGACGCTCGTGGGCCGGGTTTCTATTAGTTTGAATTCTGGGAGTGTGGGATCGCCGAGACAAAGCCGCGGCGTCTGCTGTGTGAGAACACAGGGCGGCGAAGGAGACATCGGGCTTTTTTGCTATAGACGCTGAGTGATCCTGGTGTTAGTTCTGAATTTCTCTGCCTGCTCTGACTGACTGCAGTTCTGCCTATTTGGTGTGCAGCACAGCATGAAAATCCCCAGAATAACCCCTGGTTCGCTCATTCCCACAGCAGCCCGAGCGCAGAGAAGACTCGCCGTGTTTTCGGGCGAAGGAACCGGAACGCGCTCGTCTACTTTTACCGACCTTGGCTGAGTTACATATTTTGCTTTCGTTCTGTTTTCGCTGTAACCTCTTAATCGTTGACTTATTGGAAAAGTGTAGATATGTCTGTATGCTGGGCTTGAAGGCTCGCTGGCTTCGCTCCTGCTCTGCTCTTCCTCGCTACAGGTCTGAGCATTTTACCGTTATGTATTCTTTCCCAACTTCCTGACCTTGTCCCGGTCCAGGTGAGTGTAGATGGGTTCATTCGACCCACACGCCCAGCAGGTCTGCTTGGCCTGGGCTGTGCGGAGGTGCCCGCTGCCCCGCTGAGGGCGTGGGCGAGGAGTGTGAGGGGTGCTGGGAGGAGGAGGAGGAGGAAGAGAGGACATTCCTTGGCCTCAGGTGAAGCTGGGCGCAGTGCCGCAGTGCCGGGCAGGAATATATAAACACACTGTGCTGCAAGCTGCACCTGCTGGCATGCACACACACACACGAAGAGGAAAAACATGCACAGGCATGCATATGCACAACAGCGTACAAACACAAATCATATCCATAACAAGGCTGGAAGGATACAAACAAAGTGCATAAAGAGCTCGTCTGGCAAGTACACGCATATATATTTTGTGTATTTATATCACAATTATAACACCAACACGCCGTTGGGTATTACAGCACATTACTATCCTCCTGCTGCTACTTCCGGTGATGACAGCCAAGGCCTCAGCTCTAAAGAAAGACTGAAGCCAGGGATCAGGCCTGCAAGCCTGCCAACACAAACCACCAGCACCACCCCCCCACCCTCCAGGACCATACTGCCCCTCACATAAACCCACTCAGCTCTCCAGCAGCAGAGCACAAAGGGATGTGGGAAGACTGTGGCAGGTGTCCCGAAGCAGAGTGGAGACACACGCATGACAAAATATTTCGCTGAGCCAAACAAAAGCCAAAAAGAACAAGAAGACGTGGGCGCAAAGCTGCACGTCGATGACCGACGCCTGCCCGCAACGCCGAGAGGAAAGTCTAAGAAAGAACAGCGCTCGATACTTCCTCCAGATTTTTTATTTGATTCCCAAAAAGAAGCCGGACCATCTCAGGACGGGAAAAATCCTTACTCCGTAATAATGGAACAAATACTTAAGCTCCGGTGGTCAATTATTTTATGTGAACGATGAATCAAAAAACTGCTGGCGCGTACCAGCAAGGGCAGACCCGCGGAGAATTATTACCGAGTCTGGAGCTCTGCTGAGTGTTTTAACCCCTTCTACACGAGCCACGCTACCTGAACTGCACCAAAACCAAGCGTATTAGTGTCTGGTGACCAAAGTAGAATCAAAGAAGAAAAAATAGACCAAAACAAAGCTAAAAGACGAGCGGATGTGAAAAATGAAAACACTGGTGAGTTCATCCGAGGTCTGGAGAGACGAATGCTGTAGATGTGAAAGCACGCAAACACATAACAAATTTAAAGAGCGAACGGTATCCGTAAGGCAGCAAACTTTTTAAGACAAAGTTTCTTTAGCACATCCTCAGACTCTCTTAGATGAGTTTATCTCAGCTTACTACGACCTGCAGGAGCACGAATCGCATCCAAACAAGCCTGCAAGAAATGTATATTTTTGTGCTTCCACACAAAATATTATTTTGTCTAAATGAGTAGCAGTGCGCAGGATGGTAAAAATACATTTTTAAAAATCACATCAAGCACGAACCACACTTACGGGTTTAGACTTTTAATAACCGCCCAGTGCCGAGCCAATGCAGACAATGCAGACGCAGAGCAAGACAAACACGCTGTGACACAAACGCACTTGTGCCTGCAGAGTGACAGAGGAGCGGGATCTGTCGAGGAGACGTAGCCTTGGCCTCGGAAGATGGCTTCCCCTCCAGAGCAGCGGGAGACAGGAGACTCAGCGTTGGCTGGCTTCGGGTTAGCTCCATTTGGCAACCGGCGGGCCGAGTTGGCCTCGGCGCGCTCGCAAATGAGCATGGAAGAGAAAGGTGATGATGATGTGTGTGCGTGTGGCAACTAAGCCAGCGGAGTCATTATGAGACTCCATCATGACTTATTATCGCCATAACCGATCGTATCGTACACGCGCGCGGTTGCAACGTTCTTGGATGACAGCCTCTTAGTTTCTCAGTACAAACGCTGATAGAAATGAGAGGCTTATTGTTGCCGCCGCCCCCGCGGTACCCAACCCCGGCCCGATCATCAGATACATGCGGTAAAACTGCATGCCTGCTTGTTTGATGACAATGACCTCCCCGACTCGCGTGCTTATTTTCTGGGAGCTTCCAGGAAGCGTCTTTTTGACAGGCTGACACGCTGCTGCGCCTCGTCGGGAAAGACAATTCCAATCAGAGCTTCATTGAGATAGTGCCATTCACAACACAAGAACAATGGAATAACTGAAGTCTATCATGTTCTGCCATGTAAAACAACCTTTGGGCTAATTGTTCCCAATTAGGTGGCTGACACAAAGGGAGGCTGACAAGCACACAGGTGCCTGTCTGGCTGGCTGTCTCTCAGAAGGGTATATCCTAGCCGCTTTAGCTTTGTTAGCTTCACACAGCATCTCTGTGCACATCAAACCAGAGCCCAGGACAGGGGAGGGAAAGGAGAAGTGTGATTTATAATGAAACAAAAAAGAAGAAGAAGAAGAAAAGGAACAGAAGCAGGAAGGGTTTATTTTTTCCTTCAGTTTTTTTCCCCTCCAAACATGTTGATAGGGCTGAGTGAATTATTTAGGGTGTTAGTCTGACTCTCTGTGGGATGCAGCTATAATGTGCTGTGGATTTGCTTCAGGGCTCAGTAAAAGTTGGTGGTTTGGACAAAAAGTAAGCAGGTTTAAAAAAGACGATCGATTTGTAAACTTTTAGTAAAAAAATCTGCTTTTTTACTCGCTCGTGTTCCTGTCGTTAATTACTGAATATTCATCCAAATTCTTCATTTATGCAAAAAATAACTGGGTAAAAATGTTATCCTGAGTTGGTAGCAGCCTGCTTTGTATTCATTTGAATAAAGACGCCAGCCACAAAGGTTGCTCTGATAGCTACTAGTCATTCTGTCAGCGTCTGCAAAAAGATAACTAACAACAGAGAAATAATAAAGAGAACGATATTCAATATTTCAGTTTAAAGGTCCTCACACACTCACATCTGAAGAACTCTTCATCTCCTCCAAAAAATTTCAGCATCTGATTTGAATATTGACTTGACACGACGAGGCCTTCCCCTTAAATCTGTGCAGCAGACACAAACCGCTGCCATTCGTCACCAAACTGAAGATATGAAACGAAGGCTGACGTTTAAATGATTCCAGCGAATCCCCCATATTTCACAGCAGGCCCGCTAATATGAGTGTTGACATTTAAATGAACATTCTCATCTATGGGAAGGTCTAATTTGATCAATGCAAAAAATCCAAAAAGTAGACCGTCGCACGCACACGCGCTACAGCGCTCATTCACTTCTGCATCTTCCTGTGCATCTGTCACCTTCATGAAAGGAGACCTCCCGGTGACCTGGCCCCATAAAGACAAGTCGCTGCTCGCAGATTCACCGCGGGCTGCCTGCGTCTGAGTCTCATCCACCACCGACGCCGCTTTCATCCGGCGTGGCTGCAGGCAGCGGGGAACATACAATACATCGGCTTCGCAGAGACGTGACGGCAGACGGAGACAAGTACACAGCGATAGGAACAAAACGCAGCCATAAGCTGAGATAAAGATCCTGCTATTCTGCAATAAATCTCCCCAAAACCTGCAACAAAATCTACAGTTCATCTTCATCCCGGAAGGTGTCACGTTTTATTTAACGAAGCCGGCGTGTGTTGCATTATTTCCTTTGCTTTGTCGCAACTTTTCACCTATTTCCCCAAATGAACTAAAACACGGAGACATGATGAAATCTCTTGACAGTGTCAGTCATGACGCACGACCAAGCAACAAGAAGAGAAATGAAGCAACGCACTCGGGGGTGACGGCGCTAAATCACAAAGTTACGTTTCCTGCTGAGATTATGTACACAACTCGACTTTTTTATTGTATCCAGGTGTCAGTCAAACATTTCAGTGTTATCCAATGATGTGTGTACATTTTTAACACAGGACTTCATGCATGTTACCCCTTCGCCCTGGTTTTATTTACTTGTACCTGTTGAGGGAAAAGATCTCAGCTTTGTTCCCTTTTAGCGATTCCTCACACCGGCACGGTTACAGGAATGCTGCTCTATTCAGGCTGGATGGCATTTATCGTAACAGGAGTGCAGTCATGCCCGCCTATTACGATCGAAACCTTAAAAAGTGTTGTCAGACACTGAAGCGCATTCAGAAACACATCGAAAAAGCCAAATTTAAAAGACAAAAACCGGTGCCCTACTGAGTGTAACTGTATTCTGAAAGAGCAGTACTTTACTGTAAAATACATCCTGTAATTTTACATAAGCAAGGGTTGTTTACATAGACAGCATGCTTAGAGATGTGTCATTGTGTGCTTCAGAATAAAAGCCAAGTTTTAACCAAATGTCACAGAGACATAAACGTATATCTGTTTACTCGGGGAGCTGAGTAACACTTTTGCAGAGTGGGTTTTTTGTCGTTTAATTTGGTACTGCTCTTATCACATTTATTTTCTACGCTTGTATTTGTGTAAATTTCTTTTTTTTTTTTAAAAAAAAAACCTTTAAAGCCCACCATAGAACCAAGCCTACCAGAGCTAACTTTATATTTTTACCTGTTGTTGTGGCATTTTTGGGAGCATTTCAAGTTGCTAAGATAAGATAAGATAAGACTTTATTGATCCACGGCGGGGAAATTTTTGCGTTACCTCAGCTCAGGTACAGATAGCAGAAGGAAAATACAAATAAATACAAACAAATATAAAATAAGTAAGATAATACACCATATACAATGGTAGCATACAGAGTATGTCATTATGGATATGGTTGTGGAAATATGCAAGACAAACTATAAACGACATAGTTATAACATAACTATTCTACCACTACTATATGTCAATACAACAGTGTTATCCCAAATTTTAATAATATGTATGCATTAAGTCCATCGTAACTAGAGGTGGGAATCACCATACAACGCACGATACGATATTATTGCAATTTTTAAAAATATTTTGCGATATTCAGATTCTGTACATAAAGGTAAACTTTATCAATATTCATTTTCTCTAATATCAAAGTCTCACACTCAGTCTTTCTCTCATTTCAGTTTGATTGTTGACAAACTGAACGGTTTGTATTACAGTCTAGTCCAACTTAACTGAATCAACCATCTGGTACAATTATAGCTATTCTGAACTATGCAGTTTATGAAAACTATGCAGCCCCTTCAGCAACTGAAGAATTTGAAAGTAAATGAAAACAAAATATAATTTTACATTAAATGAAAAAGTTTTAAACTTAATTAAAATAAAACATGTCTTAAATGAAAATAAGTAAACTGTCACATTTGGACAGTGAAGGAATGTCAGGATTCTTGCTCAGAAAAAGGATCAACATGCTCTGAAGTCAGAGCACAAAAACCTTTTTTGTAACAAAATATCGATTTCTGCTGTCCCTGTATCGATACATTATTACCAAACAAAATATCACCATGCGACACAGTATCGATTTTTCCCCCACCCCTAATAGTAACTACATAAGTTGCAAAGAAAAAAGTGCATTAAACTTAAAAATTGAAACACAGGAAATTTATTTTGAAGGTCTTCATAGTTTCATTTTTGAGATACATTAATTTTTATAAACTGCAGAAAAATTTTATATTATTGTGCACGATTTGCAAAAAAACAGCATGTGCATCTAAATGAAGTATTTCCAACAGTACAATTTAAGTTCTTAGCATCTCAAAACTATATAGACATAAAGTCAAACGTGACTTCATGACTTTATACCCTGTAGGAACAGCTCTCAACAGCTGATCAGATCGGCAAAGCGTGTTTCTGGATTATAATTTTTTCGTGGAAGGAAACTGCGACCTGGCACAAGTTGAATGCATGTTATGTAAGTACAACTCTTCTGGTTTCATATGCAAAAAAAAATATTGTGCAATCTTATGTGATTACAATTCTACCAGGATTTAAATAGAGTTACCCAAATCATAGCGTGCGCGCTCCGATGGGCGTAAAGGGTTCAAATCTTTAGATTGTTGGTTTAACCCTCCTGTTATGTTGGTTTCCAGGAACACCAATTATGCAAATTTACTCATCCAAAAGTGTCAGAAACACTGGCATTGATCAGTCATCCAGGTCATCGTAGTCAAAGGAGCTTTCAAAGAAAAGCGTCTGGACTTCTTTAAGTTGCTTGAAGACGTTTCACCTCATCCGAGAAGCTTCTTCAGTTCTGGCATTGATTATTTTACAATTTTCTTTTATAACTTAGATTTTTTTCATTTTCTGTAGTGATGCAGATGACATGTGACATCTCTTGCAACATAACAGGAGGGTTAAGGTACTTCATAACTCCTGGTTTATCCGGTTTACCAGCATCGTGCAGTGTTTTTGATCATTATTTCAGGTATATTTAGGATTTCATTGTCATAGATATGTGAGAGATGTGGTGTGTATTCAGAGTTAGCTACACACACACACACACACACTGCTGTACAGATTAATGGCTTCCAGCAAATGTTCCTGTTCAGTTAAATGTTAATTAAGGTCGTGTTTCTGTCACTGGGCAGCGTCTACGACATGGACAGCCAATAAAAAGTCTCCCTTAAATACATCTGATGTTTCAAATTCCACATTCTGGGATGAGCAGTGATGGATATTAAGTGTATTTAACTGAAAACTTTAAATATTCTGTCTGACTATAATTTATTTGCAACGTTTAATTATTTGATGTAACACTTTGATGGTTTAACTGCAGTATTTTGCAAACGAAATTTAAAAAATGCCTTTTTTGTAGAGTTTAGAGTGAACGCAGAGGTCGACTCGCTCTGGACAGAAGTTGAAAAGAAGCTCGTTTTACTCTTAAAACCAACAATTAGCTTTGTTTTGGATTTGAATTCAGCTCCATCCATTTTTCAATAAACATCATCCAACAAATGTGACTTTCAAGAAAGAAAAAAATTCTTAAAAAATAGCAAAATGCATGTAATCTGACTCACAAAGCATTTAGAAAAACACACATAGAACGACGAGCGCCGTCTTTACTCTGAGCATGTAAACAATCAACGTGAGGAAAATGCCACGGCGTCTTCCCGCCCTACACTCGGAGGCTGTATACTAAATATAACACGTAACTACAGGAACAGCTCGCCAAGCCTCAACTCCACGCAGGCAGTACGCTTAGCAGCATTTGTGAAGCTCGCGCACGCACGCATGCACACATGAATCGACAGCATATCAACACCCACTGCGGCCTCCTGCCTGCTTATGAGAATGTGTCACCTCTTGTGGCACCCGGAGCAGATAGCAGGAGGCCGAACCAGAGTGTTTAACTCGGGCTCCGGTGAATGGCTGTAGGTCACCACTGTATCATCTCACCGCCACATACACACATGGGCTGCTAGGTGGCTTTTATTTGACTTTAATGTGGAGAAATATTAGATTTTTCCTGGGCAGGCTAAATCCTTCCCCTGGGCTCCCAGATAGCCCTGCAAAACCGTACACAGAAGACGGGTCAATAAGAGCCCTGATGCCAAATCTCCTTAAAGTCTCTCTTTATTCATGAATATGGGCTGAAACAATCTTTCCGAGGCATTAGAGGAGTTTGTGAACAGAGTACAAGCCTCTCTAATGCACTTTAGTTAACAAGAGGAAGGGATGATGTGCCACTTTTGCTTAGTCCAGCTGTGGCGGGGGATATTTTTACTTTTCTAATTATCGGGGGGTTATTGTTGAAGTAATTAGGTTACCGACTGTAGGTGTAATTACTGCAAACAAATGACACCATGGGCACATTGACTGAAAGGCTCTAAATCACACTGGTGGTATTGTTAGTGCTTTTATTTCTTTAATTCAGAGCACAACTGTTATCAAACCCCTCAGCTTTCTCTAATAAAAAAACAATGTAATTATTCGGAGCTTTAATGAATGGTATTAATTTTTAATGCAGGAGTTCAAAAGAATCTCCGAGCTGTGATCTCTTTCATTTCAAGTCTGAGTCACGCGGCGATTTGCATTTTGGGAATTTTCTAAAAAGTCTGCACAGTTTACTGACCGCTCGGCGGGTTAAAGCGGACTCGGTTAACCACGACTGCTCTTTTTCCTGTTGCTTATCCACTTTGCAAGACTGGAAATTCTTATTCCAGTTACCCGCCTTAGTTTCAAGTATGAGCAGGCGTGCAACAACTACTGCAGGGAACAGATGATAGATTTCCGTCTTCAGGCAGCTGATCAAACACGGGCCACAGAGATAAAATAGCCACCGAGGAAGTCCAATGCACGACTGATCGCTTTCGCCGTGACACGCAGCTGCTCCGGTTCAATCGCGTCGTATGTAAACAGTTTGCCTCCTAATGAAAAAACAGCTATGACCAGATGGAGGCTTTAAGGCAGCTCACGCTGTGATGAACGGGAAATGTTGCGTTTGACTTGATAGTCGGTGACTATCCGCCAACGCCGGGGAAACAATCAGCCTTCGGTAAGAAAACATCTAGAGAGAAAATATGACACGGCGCTGCGGTGAGTGATTCGCAGGGTTTCTCTGGAAAAGCGCATCACAAATTTATCAACATTAGCAAGAAACTCATTAGGGAACACTTTAAAAAGAAAAAAAAGATACACTAATCAATGTTCGTGTAGTAAAAATAAATCAAATGACTGTGTAGAATATTTAAGGGGCTGCTTTTAGCGATGAATCCTCAGCAATTTATCACCTGACTCTGCACTTCTCGTCGACTTTACGGAGCGTTTTGGGATCTTTTAGCTCTCGCTTTTTGGTTTTAGGGCAAGCAGCGTGCAGAAAACAAAACTTCAAAGACAGTGATATGCATCCAGCATCAAGTGTTTCCTCAGATTCAGCAGGTAACACAACAAGTATGATGGTTTGTTGTGCTTCATCTTCAGGCCGAGCTATCCGACATTAACTCATATGCACAGCAAAGCCAGTTGTAGTTGATAAAGTGTGTTTTCCTGGTTAAACTGGTGCGGCATCAGTATTACAGCTGCTCCTGTCGGTTAGCATTTATTAGTATGAATTAATGGCCAAAAAATGGAGTAAAGCCTGTGCCACGCCGCAGAGTAGCAGCATGTGTCAGCGTACTAAATGTCTGCACCCAACACTGTGTCCACCCATCCCCCAGCAAACACACGGCGAGGCCGACGACGAGCATATTAGCACCGGGGAGCATTAATTAGGCGCCAGCATATGAACCTCGTGCCTTTCTTGTTGTGCAGACGTGTGCAGAGGTGCTGGTGCACATATGTGGGCACGTTTGCCTGATTCGCCCCACAGATTAACCCATAAAAAGCACAAAAACACTCATACCTACACACGCACCACCTCGTGCCTCTGATGCCCCGCCCCCTTCTTCTGTCTGCACAATCTAGCTCCGTGCACGGTTCCTTGTGTTTTACACTCATAATAAAATGCTCCATCCTGCTCCTACACACTCCTCCTCCCTCTCCACACATTCTCCTAATGAGATAAATTAGCGCCTTGCAACAGATGCATGGAATATACACTAATGGCCACCATCTGTCACTCATCTCTAGGAGACAGAGTGAGAACGTGGCGCTAAATCCGATCGCAAGCCCCTGGCAGAGCCCCACCGCGGCGAGGAGGAGGGAGGAAGGCACGTGGAGAGAGGAAGACAAAGAACGAGCGCTAAAGAGTACAGTACAGAGCGAGGAGGGGGTGGAAGTGTGGAGGTTTAGGTGCAGACTGGACCGAGGTACAGTACAGTAAGTGGTGGGGAGGCGTTGGAGCAGCAGTACAGCGGGTTAGACCTGCTGGTGATTCAGCAAGCACAACAAGATCTTTAAAAGTGTCGAAGGGGGTTTGTTCAACTCCCTCTGGTCACTGATAACTAAAATTACAAAACGCTCCATCTTCATATCGAGTGCAGGACTCTGATGCTGCGCCTCGCTCGAGCACTAAACAGTGATGAGCACGGCAAAGATGTCCGTTACGGCGGGCCCGAAGGAAATGATTAAAATCGGAGCACATTTTCCGACTATACGAGTGTATCCAGCATTTATTCTTAATGCGTCTGTGTTATGCATTGTTGCATTTCTGCATTTCAAATGCACTCCATTAATACCGAATGAGTATTCGGCATCGTTCGTCACAGCAGCGCGTACCTCAGTCTTTTCTGTGATACGGTACGTTACCGCAGCAAAGTGTTCTTTCTTTTAATATCAAATATTTTTTTCCCCAATTAAAAAATGTTTGAGCAGTTGGCCCGATGAAACAGACCAGTGCATCTGCATGTGGCAGCTCATTAGTTAGCTATTTTTCTTTATTTATTTCTCATCGAGTGGAAAATGCAATATTATTAATATCATGTCCTCCATCCTTTAATTATCTCCTAAGCTTTGCTATTGATCAAGCTAATCAATTTGCTGTGACTCTCTACTCACAGATTCAAAACTGGAGTTTTTTAAAGCGTGCAAGTTGCACATGCAATTATCAGAACAGTAGTTAGGCTGCATCTATAGTCTTATGACAACTCTTTATGCAGTCCTGTGCAAAGCACCATTACTGCTTCCATAGACGCTGAGAGTGTCAGTAGTAGTCAGTAGCAAGTGTGAGCAGCTCTGGAGCATTCAGGCGTGTGTCAACAAAATGCCTCAATCTTCTCAGGATTGGACATCCCAGCAAACTGACCCTAAAGTAATGGTTAACGTATCTGCTTCTCCAACTCTATAGGCCTCTGTTCAACGTTGAAGTTCATGGAGTTCAGTACGATTAGAAAAAGACTGAACAAGTACGGCTTGCCAGGAGAAAGCCTCTTCTCTCTAAAAATAACACGGCAGCACAGCTTGCAAAGTTACATACAAACAAACTGCAGGACTTCTAGAACAATGTCCTTTGTAGAGAGAGCAAAAAAAAGAGAGCAAAGCAGAGACGTTTGTCCACAACGCGCAGCACCACGCTTGAAACCGAAAACAACACCTCGTGCCGACTGCGTTGCACGGTGGTGGAGGGCTGATGGTTCGGGCTGAACTCGTCTGTATACCAAAGTATTTAAAGTCAAATAAGAGCTTCTGTCCAGCAGCTAAAGCTTGGTCCAAACTGGCTCATGCATGCAACAGGATCCTGATCCTGAGCACAGCAGCAAAACAAGACATCAATATGAGATGATGACTTCAAGTTATTGCTACTAAAGCTGATTCCAAAAGATACTGAATCGTATGGTCTGCTTCGTAGAAAACTTTATCTTTCACACAACCGTTTACAAGTAACATTACAAGTAATTAGATTACTGTGGCACAGTATCTTATAATGACTTAGATATTCATCCATGCGTCCTTTTTATTTGCCCTGGACAGGCTGCAAGTCGATCACAGGACCACTGTTTCTATTCAGAGAGACAACTATTCACAAAGACAATTTAGAATCACTAATGGAAGCTTTAGGATTATGGGAGGAAGCTGGAGTACCCGGGAAAACCCATGCAGGAGCAGGGAAACATGCAAACTCACTGAAAGGTCCAGGCTGACCACCAGATTCAAACCCAGGACCCTCCTGCTGATCCCTGTCCTGCCCCTGGTGTGCATGTCAAAAAGCCAAAAAGGTAACTAAGGGCTGGACGATTAAAAAGAGAGAAATATCCTTGTCGAAAGCTTGTTGCTGTCTGGAAAATAAATCTATGCACATTTTATCATTATTAATATTCAACTTCTAAAAGGTTATTTCTGCATCAAGCTACCTGCCCAAATTTTCCAACACAGTTCGTCCCAACAAACAGAAACAGAAGGCTATTTCTGGGACTCTGGCCACAGACTACATCAATCAGTGTTATTCCCATATGAGCCTCTCATAAAGATTCCCAGATTTACACTGAAAAGCAGGAGTGAGCAAGCTTTATTTCTATGTATGTTCTTTGATATAAATATGAATAATTTGCTGGGGGAGATCAGCCAAGCCACACTATTTGTAGATGCACATTTACTCATTTATTCCTAAGTGTGCTCGTCTTCTTCATTTAAATTTAAATATACAATACTTCATGAAGTAATTGCCATTTTTTTTATATTAAGGTTTAATTTAGCTTTGTTTTAAAAGTTGCCTATATAAATAAAATCATTTTTAATCACTTTATTTATATAAAAAATATTAATACGACAACTTGAAGTCTGCGGTTTGTGATTTTATGCATTTTAAATACCCGGTTTTGTCAGATGATTAGATTGTTGTCATTGCCATGGTGCACTCTGTCCTCACAGACGTCCATGAGATTTACTGAATAAATGTAACTAAAACCGACTGAATAACCTACAGCTCCTCGAGGTAAGGTGTCAGGAAGACTGTGTTGGACTTCACTGGAACCTTTACATAATGCAAATGACCATTTTGAGCATCTTGCTGGGAGCAGCAGTGCTTTGCACTTCAGTTCAATGTCAGAAACGAGCAGGGAGGAAGCTGTGCGTGAGAGAAGACTTAAGCGCCTCTGCAAGGGCTTAAGTAGTAGTCTGAATTGCAGTACTTATGCATAAGGTACCTAAAAAAAAAAAATACTTGGAAAAAAAAGCCTCAACGTCAACTCTCGCTCTGGGATCCATCACAGATATTCTAATAGAGCTTCCCCTTGACGGCCAATAATTCCCTCAGCAGTTTTTCCCCGTCGGAAAACAGAAAGCTGCTGCAGAGCAAACGGACATTCTGACAACCTGCTGCAGCTGTACCTGCGCCGAAAACGTAGCTTTTCACACATAATACCAATGTGACACTTCCTCTAGGCAAATAGCCACATATCCATTTATAGAACGTAATCAGACAATGATATATTCCAGAGTCTGCAGTGGTCGCAGCGTGCATTAACACGACGCCTGAAAGTCAAGGAAACAATGAGAACTAAACAGGGTGATGAAAAGGCAGAGGTGCTGCGCATCTCTGGGACCTGGAGAAATGAATCACCCAGCAAGCCGCCCTGTACGGCTTCCATGAGGACAAATAGACTAAATCCAGCTATAATTAATCACTATTTGCATGGAATTTGCCATAATTCTTTTTTTTAAGTGGTTTAACTAATGACAACAAGTGGAAATTAATGGCTTATTGCAGTAAATGAAAGAGTAGGGGTGATTGGTGAAAGAAAAACTTTGCAGAAGACCCCCCCAGAAAAGGACCAACAATATAAGAGTCCTAAAATCACACAATAATGCAAGTAAAACCAACATATCCGTCTATTCAGCACACTGGGAGTTTAATCCTAATGCAATTAGATAAGATATGCATGAAAGAGAAAGCTTAAATTACAACCCCAGAAAAACTTGTACATTCTCTTTTAGCTAAACGGAAGCTGTGTGTTTTGGACAGATCCACTGTTCCCTATAAACTTCATAATCCAGCAATCATACCGCATCAACATTTCCACTGAAGGCTCCACATAAAAAGTAACTGGCCTCATAAAAGCAGTGTCAAACACAGCCAACCTCTCATAAAAAGCACTGATGAAATTCTCAGACAAAACTATAAATGGCATCTGTAGAGAAACATAAAATACTGCACTTTATAGAGCAGAGCTGGACTGCTTTAGAGCGTTTTTACAGTCGGAACCTGTGACACACATTTAACTGTTAATGGCGGCAACACAAATCCAGCCTTGAACATCAGAACCGCGCACACACAACGCAGTGCATACGTGCATCCTAATAATCGTAAGTCACACGCACCGTTCTGCTTACCTGTTAACTTTTTAAAGACTGTCTGACCGGTCCTTCCCAAAATCTTTTTAACCTCCAGCTAGTTTCAGTTTACACAATCTGGGAACACATTAACCATCATCCGCTCATTTAACTAGCTGATAAACAGATCAGTTCTTCTTGCTCCGCGCTGGCCACTCTCTACAGTCCTACTTTAAAAGCAGAAGAAGAAATATAAAGCTTAGGCTGCTGCCCCCGCGACCCGGCCTCGGATAAAGCGGATGAAGATGGATGGATGGATGGATGATGAAAGCCTGCACACAAAGCCTAAACGCTCTTACAAATGCACCAAAATTAGAAACCAGAGAGCTTCCACTACCAAAGATCAGTTATTAACAGATAGTGGATCTTCATCTGGAGATAAAAGGCCTCAAAGGTGGTGGTTTACCATATCCAGGGTACAGCTAATTTATCACTGTTTTCTAGTTCTTTGAAATATTTTGCATACATTCATATATTCTTACTAAATGATAGTTTAACCCTTTAAGACCTACCATAGAACCAAGTCCACCAGAGCTTATATTATATTTTTACATGCTGTGGAGCCATTTTTGGGAGCATTTCAAGTTGCTATACATCAATACAACCATTACAGCCTAAATTTTAATAATATGTCTGCATTAAGTGCATAGTGATTACATAAATTGCAAAAAAGTGCAATAAACTACAAAAAAATTGAAAATCGTTTTTTGTTTTTTTAACATATATTTCTAGTTAGAGAAATTTAAGAGGCTTATCCCTCAAAACTGTAAATACAAAAAAGTTGCACAAAATAGTTTCCCCCCACAGGAAATTTATTTTGAGTGCCTTCATAGTTTTATTTTTGAAATACACCAATTTTTATACACTGCAGGAAAAACGAAAATAAATATTATGATGCAAATTTGCAAAAAAGCAGCATATGCATCAAAATAAACTATTTCCAGCAGTGCAATATGAGTCCTAAGCATCCCAGAAACCACACAGAAAGTCATAAAGTCAAAGATAACTTTTAAAAACACCAGTATAGGCTCATAAGGCCCTGATGGTAAGAAAACTACATTTCCGCAAAAATGACGTCACTTCCAGTTTCGGGCAGGTCTTGGCGGACATGCGATAGTTCACGCTGATGGACGTAGGAAGTGTTACAAACAGCTGATCGGATCGGCAAAGCGTGTTTCTGGAATATTATGTTTTTGTTGCTGCAAGTGCTTTTTATGCAGTTTTTGCAAAGCTATATGTGGAAGGAAACTGTGACCGAGGACAAGCTGATGACATAAGATGTAAGTACAACTCCTCCGGTTTCATATGCAAAAAAAATTATTGCGCTAGCTTACGTGGTTGCAGAGCTACCGGGATTTAAAAATAGTTACGCAAAACGGAGCGTGCTGCTCCGACCGGTTTTAAAGGGTTAATTAGCATGACGCTGAATCCACCATATTTTGAGGGATTGGAAATAAACTAGAATAAACTCAGAACGTCTGTCTGCAATATTTTGTATTTGGCAGCAAGGCTCTGTTCAGGGACCTCCTCGCCTAATGCATTCTCTGTATGCACACAGAGAGCGGTGCAGGCATCAGTGACAACGCATGTGAAACTGATTAGGTCAGAACCGTAATGCAAGGAGTAGGTGGGGTTGCAAAGCGGCTTGCAGCTAAGCAACAACCGTGAGGGGGCTAAAGGGGCTTAAACAGCCGGCCAATTAGATGTTGTATGAAAGTGAGACCCGTTTAAAACTGATCTGCTAGGATTGCTGCTGAGCTCCAAGTTTTGACCTGCTTGAACTAACTGTGCTCGAGTTAAGACGTTAAGATGTTCTGCACTCCCAGTCCATCCTCAGCCAGACCCACCCTCACTTTACAGTTTCTACAAAGTTTGTTGGTTTATTTAAAAAAAATCCAATTTGTCTACAAGGAGGAAGAAAGAATAATAATAAGGTAGTAACGCTGGAAACAAACTTGTTATTTGTTATTTCCAAACAAAAAAGAAAAATGAAAGCTATTAAAAAATGCTCCTGTTTTAATTAACCTTAATTTGCACAGCGGATCGATGCAGATATCACATACTTTGCTGAGACTCCGTTGCAGATGTTGCTTCGGCTGGATGTTCGGTGTCGTTAGTGGGTGTTAATATTTAGCAACAACTAATCTTCAGGTAATAAATGATTATTTCACGCGAGCGTTTAAATATAGAAAAGCATAAATCTCCACCTAGTAAACAACGACTCTAGGTGTAAACTCACAGCTGAAGGTGGGCGAAGAATCATTTACTGTGTATTAATGGAGTAAACTGCCCCTGAAGAGAAGCACAAAGCTTTTTTATTGAAGCACTTTAAAAAAAAAAAAAAAAAAAAAGCAGCGGTCTGTCTTTTTCTCGGGCTGATTAGAAGGTTTGGTACACAGCCACGTCCTTTCAACACACGGTTTCATTTTGTTTTGTGACTGGTTGCTGATTAGTTGGATGTAATTGGATTTTTTTCTTTTGTTCCTGGCTCTTTTCTTTTTCTGTTCCTGTCTCTTTAAAGTCCTTTGAGACTCGCGTGTGATAAACGGCCATGGAGATAAATGACCTTGAACTTTAACTTGAACTTTGTCTGCCTCTCTGTCTCTCTTCTGCCTCCCCCCCCCCACCCCCTTTCTCTCACTCCATCTTGCTCGTTCTCATTTAAATGGCCCGGGCTCTGCAAAGACGTTGAGAAGACCCATGCAAATAAGTGTGAAATTACGCTGTAATCAGACATGTAAATCATAGCCGTTCTCAATCTGCTGCGTCGTTTTATTGTGCTTGTTTATGAAACGCTGCGTGGGGGTGACGGCTGAGGTTTAGGTAGAAGGAGGGAGAGAGAGAACGTGCGAGAAAAGACAATAAAAGAAGTGTTTGACATGGAGGAGGCTATGAAAAACATCCAAAACGCTTTGATTCTTTATTCAGAACTGAACTCGTTTTTCATGTTGGATTCAGATTTAAAATTTATACCGTGATCAAAACTGCTCAGCAATGCGAGTCTTCGGGCGCAGAGGCTTTCCGCCTCTTCTTTGATGAGGAGAAAGCAGAGGATGGAGAGAAGGAGTCTGATGAGACAGAGGGATGAACGCGCAGCTTTGTTCACAAGAGTGCGGCTACAGGGCTTCAGAGTAAAGGTGAAAAGCACTGAAAAGGACATTATTTTGACATAACTGGAGGACACAAAGCTAAAGCTAAATTGTTGCTCTTGCTTTTAGAAATGTTTTATTAACCCTTTAAGACCTACCATAGAACCAAGTCAGAGCTTATATTATATTTTTACATGCTGTGGAGCCATTTTTGGGAGCATTTCAAGTTGCTATACATCAATACAACAATTACAGCCCAGATTTTAATAATATGTCTGCATTAAGTGCATAGTAATTACATAAATTGCAAAAAAGTGCAATAAACTACAAAATATTGAAAATCATTTTTGTTTTTTTAACATATATTTCTAGTTAGAGAAATTTAAGAGGCTTATCCCTCAAAACTGTAAATACAAAAAAGTTGCACAAAATAGTTTCCCACCACAGGAAATTTATTTTGAGTGTCTTCATAGTTTTATTTTTGAAATACACCAATTTTTATATACTGCAGGAAAAACGAAAATAAATATTATAATGCAAATTTGCAAAAAAGCAGCATATGCATCAAAATAAACTATTTCCAGCAGTGCAATATGAGTCCTAAGCATCCCAGAAACGACACAGAAAGTCATAAAGTCAAAGATAACTTTTAAAAACACCAGTATAGGCTCATTGAGGCCCTGATGGTAAAAAACGACATTTCCGCGAAAATGACGTCACTTCCGGTTTCGGGCAGGTCATGGCGGACATGCGATAGTTCGCGCTGACGTCTAATCCAATGTAGGAAGTGTTATGAACAGCTGATCGGATCGGCAAAGCGTGTTTCTGGAATATTATGTTTTTGTTGCTGCAAGTGCTTTTTATGCAGTTTTTGCAAATCTATATGTGGAAGGAAACTGTGACCGAGGACAAGCTGATGACATAAGATGTAAGTACAACTCCTCCGGTTTCATATGCAAAAAAAATTATTGCGTTAGCTTACGTGGTTGCAGAGCTACCGGGATTTAAAAATAGTTAAGCAAAACAGAGCGTGCTGCTCCGACTGGATTTAAAGGGTTAAAGAAAATATAATTTAACAGCATATAGCGCACAATACAAGCTCAAGCCTTCAGATCACAGCAGAGCTTTTGTCACATCTTCCCTTCGCTAAGGGTCAAAAATATCCAGCCTTGTCTAGAAAAACGTCGGTCCTCACTGAACTTTTTGCTTTGGTGCTAAATCCTGCTTCATACTTGCTTCAGCTGTGACAACCTGTAAAATCATGGGTGTATTAAGTGATCTGATCCCCACTGAGGCAACGTAGTAGCAAAATGTGTGCTTATATACGTCAGAAAGAGGTGATCAACATGAAATAGTTTCTAAATTTAATTGCACTGTGATGCACAGCACAGTGTGGCACACGTTAGATGTTTGGTTTATCATCATCACACAGTAGCATCGTCAGCCTAATCTCTTCCAAAATCCATCCCGCAGCACGACAACAAGCCAACAAACACAGCCAGTGTTAAGGAACCATCTTCAGCCACAAGAAGAAGAAAGAGTCCTGCAACAGATGGTATGGCCCCCACAGAGCCCTGATCTCAACATCAGCGAGTCCGTCTGGGATTACATGAAGAGACACGAGCAACCGCGACCGTCTAAATCCACACATGACTGCAGCGTGCTCCCCAGGTTTCTTCAAATAACCTGCCGTCCCAGAGCCTTGAAGCTATTTTAAATGCTGGCGGCATATCTCAAAATATCGAGAAAGCATATTGCAATAAAGAAGTTGGGAACTTTCCCATAATAGGGATGCTACTACTGTTCAGCGTGACAAAATCTCCGATACCACCCCGTAACACTAGCATTGCACTGGCAACAACGGTGGCGTGTCTGCGTGCGCGGTACGCCAGCCACGGCCCGATATAGCTCGCACGCCTGGCTTAAAATTACATTTAGAGGCCATATTGTTTCATTCGGGCGACACACACACACGAGACGCACTTTCAGATTCAGTTTCACACTGTCGCCAGAATCTCCTGTTGATACCGCAAGCTGTAAGAGAACATATCATCCCGAGTGTGTGCGAGCGCTTGTATATACACGTGCGAGTGTGTCAGCATATGCATGTCGACAAGCCGGGGAGGAGTGAGAAAGCAAAGCACGAGAGGAGCAGCGAGACGAGGGATCAGGATTTTGGCTCAAATACAATCTGTGGAGGAGTCACTCAATGAGCTGACAGCCGTCAGTGAATCCTGGTGGGGAGAGGGCTGAGCCACTGTGGTCAAACACACACACACGCGCGCACAAACACAAACAGAGAGACTCCATCAGCACCGGGAAGCTCAAACAGACAGATGGGCTAATTCGTGACTGACTGTGTGTTATGAAACATTATCTCTGTGTCAGTGAAATCAAAATAACATTTTGGGTGTAAACGCGGATCTTGTAACTGCCAACAGAACGCCACATGGCTGCGATACATGCATACGGACCGCGATGCACGGCCTCGGAAAAATGTTTTGTTGCTAAACTGCTGCAAACGCTGTTTATCGAGTCATCTGGGGCGAACCGCGTGCGGCCGTATACGTTTGCCAATGGCGTCCCACCTGCCGCTGCCAAATTAAGCCATCGAATCAATTTCAAGAGTCTGCGGGAAAATGAAGGCCATTATAGGCATTGGATTTTATTTGCTCTCTATTCAAAATTAAAGGCTATTGACAGACGGCTTTGTTTTGTTCCCTCTCAGCCACTCCACGGTGAGAGCGTGGATAGGTGGTTGTGGCTGCATTTTAATGGCCTGCCCCTTTAACGGCCGGCTACGGAGCCACTTTATAATCCCCATCGCCGGGGATTTGTGTATGCAGGGAGTGTATTGTAGCTAACTGAACCTGGCTCGCTGCTCTCCGCGGATGTTTTGTTGTCAAATAATGGGAGAGTGATGGGGTCCTACCCCGCTGTGAGCCACCGCAAAGATTAGACAGATCTTCACACTGGACGATTGGTGAAATTTATCACTGTCACCGGGTGCCAATCCACGCTGCATTTTTACCCCCTCCCCTGCCTTCCCCTCTCCTCTCCTCTCTCCTGCCGCCCACACCCACGCTGTTTGTGGTGGTTTCTCATTTGGAACCTGCAAACCAGTTGTCATGTGTACTTTCCACTCCGATAGTGATAGCTTTAAGCAGCGCCTCAAAAAAAAAAAAAATCACGCTCTTTGCACAAATGCTCATCGCGTTCACCGACCGGTGTGCACGGGAAATTTTAGGAGATGCCAGCGATTTGTGTTGGGCGAGTGATGAATTTGGAAGGGGAAAAAAACCTGACGCGCTTGATTTTCCTGAATTTTTAATTTAAAACTAAAATGTTGACTTCTGTCAATTTCAGCTGGTTAGAAACGCCCTTCAGCCTGTGAAAGAGCTGCCCTTCAACCATAGGAGACATATAGAGGTGTATATAGTTATATAAGCAAGCTCAATACCTTTTGAAATTTATGAGCCAGCTGACGTAACGCTCAAGGATACGAAGCTTCTACTTTAAAATACTTCGTTTAGCCACCGTGCAGCTGTATGTTATTATGCATATGTGTGCAAACTGGCTGCTAGAGAGGCATCGAGCAGAAAAGGGGATTTCGCCTTCCTTTAGTCAGTTGAGAGGCCACGTTTCCCAGCCAGCAGATTTTGATCCCCTTTGAAGCGCTAGTGGAATTAGCATGCAGAAGAGAGTGCTGAAAGGTGCTCCGGCCCTTAACTCAATCTCTCTCGCTCTCGCTCTGCCTCTCCTCTTCCTCAGGTAAAAGTAATGGATTGTAGCTGACTCTGGCCTCAGCCCTGTCGCGTCACGCCTGCTAGCCAGCCAGGCGGGAGGGCAGCGCTGCGGGCTCTGTTATTTAGCATCCATTCCTCCACAGTCACACTTGCTAACTCTGAGGCCGACTGTCCAAGCACACCGGGCCTCGAGGATGCCAGCGCTGCCTTAACTGAGAGGTGACACCCCCCTCCACGTTCTTTAACAGATTGCCACCCTGGGCCAGCCTGTCTGAATACCAATGAATAAAAAAAAACACCTCCTTACTGCGGCAGTGAACAGGAAGAGCAAGATAAAATATAATAAACACAATAAAAGGAACATCTGGTTAAAATTTCTTGTGAGTAGCTTATTTTTCCCCAAACATCTGCTAATCAATATTACAGACACTCACACAGAAAACATAAACAGGCCTGTAAGACTTACTGTCACAAATTATTCTTCCCATTTCTGATAAATCAAGAAAGTAAGTTTTGCTTAACATTACATGAATTATAGAAAGGCACCAAATTACTGTCACATCTGAGTGTAAAACCACTGAAAAACCAATAAAAGACAATATTTAATGTGTTATCCTCATCTGCTTAATCTAATTTCTGAGGCTTCCAGTGATAAACTTCCAGACTCTTCCAATGAGTCCTCCTCTAGACCAGCGGTCTCAAACCCCCTGGCCATGGACCAGTTTGTTACTGGGCCGCGAGAGTTGAGGCTCGGGTGTGAAATTTCTGTTTAACTCTGTTCCCCTGGGTCTTTTCCCGTGTTGTAGTCGTGTGTCTTATTTTGAAAGGAATATTTACGCGTTACCATGGGCTAATTATGTTGCAGAGACCTGGAGGCATTCATCCTCATCTCTAAAACAGGCATTTATCTCACAACTAATACAACACTACTTGGTTAGGGTTAGTAAAAGATCACTGTTCTGATTAATATTCATATTCCCCACTGGAGACTTTACATGCACTTCCTCCCATGACCTCTAGATGCCTCTGCTCTTAATCTGGGTTCCTCTGTTTATCACCGATCACAATTGATGATAACAGTCTACTGAGCCGGCTGCTAAGAAGAGAAGGGCGCCTATTGGTGATATGTATGGGAGTGATAACAAGCGATAACAGCCATTCAATGGGCTGATAACATCGGCTATGGATGCTGAAGCAGGCAACTGTTTTCAGCAAACAAACTGATAAACCCGGTGCATACCACCTATCCAACACCAAACAGCAGGCAAACTAAGCAATTATAGCCGGTAAAAGAAAACTAAATGCCCTCGTGTTTCTTTCAGGTGTTTGTAGAGCAGAGGAACCTGAGAGAGAGAGCCGGCGCTACAACGAGACACAACAATAGACACAGAAATGACCCCAGTGGGATGATGAAGGTGCTGCGTTTGCAGCATGTATGTAGGGGCAATGTTTCTATCGTTACCACCATAAACTCTCATATGATATTAGGTGTGCCATTTTTAAAAAATCATCCTTTAACAAAGCTTTAATGAAATAAACACATTAACCTGCATATTCTGAGACATGCAGGACATGCATAATGCGCCCTGACAGTCACCTAGTTGATGGGTATGTAAATGTTGAAGTAAGGAGCTGTGAGAGGGAAGTCGGAGGGAATGTTGATGCACAATCAGTGCAGGAGATCTTCCTTGAACTGACAGCTGTCTGTGAATCCTGGTGGGAAGAAGCCCGACTCCACTGCGCTTAATGAATGTGCGCTGCCATCAGCTCAGAATCTCCAAAAACAGGCGAGCCTGCGTACGCACCGACACGACATTAGCAAAAAAAATTTAAAAAACGTCTATTAGAAAAAAAAAAGGTCTTTGGAGTAAATCAAAACTACAAACGCTGCTCGCAGCGGTGAGTCATATTAGGTTGAGTGCGAGCGAGCTATAAAGGAAAGTCAGCTATAAAAGAAGCCGGGAAACCAGCACTTGTGTGACTTTTCCAACACAAAGAGGACAAATCATCTGTGCCCACGTTACATGTGCACCAGTCAAGAAAAACTCTAAATGATTTAATATCTCAGGAGATACGAGCGTGGAAAGGAAAACAGCATCTGCCGAATGCAAACAGAATCGACGAAGAGGACGAGCAGACGCGCGCTGGAACTCGCCAACACGTGATGCTGTTTACCGTGCATCGGTTGACTGTCAAATGTGAATTGGAATGACAATTATAATTATAACATGAGCCTGCTGGAGTATATACAACACACGACAATATTTACACGGCTTTAGTGCGTTTTATACGAGCCAGGCCGCCGGATCTGACTTTCCCGCGTAGCAGAGCTGCTCGGCGAGCACGCGGTTGAATCGTAGCTGTATATTAAAGCAAGTAAAGCTATTTGAGCGCGTTTCATGGCGGGGAGGCGTTGAGAAAACACAAATGGCAGGTTTTCTTTAAAATTGTCTATCATAATTTGTGTCTCTCATAACATTTTCTTTAGCATCCAGAGTCAACGTGTAATGCCAGGAAGCTTTGGATAGGTTGTGACAGACTCTGCGTGAACACCACATTCAAGTTTAAGTGCATTTTTTTTAAACCTATCATTCGCCAACCTACCTTGGACTAAATGTGACTGAAATACAGCAAGTGTAACGTGTCATTTCCTCCCTAAATAAAACACCTGTTTTCCCTAAACCAACTCCAGCGTGGTGAAGTGAAGCAAGAGGCATCGCCGCTCACTTAAGGTGACAAACAAAAGCACAGTCCATTAGAAACAGCTCGCAGAGACAACACGGCTACATTAACAAATACAATCACGGCGAACAGCACGCGCATTTTTCATTTCTCCTGCCACTGCTTCGTAAGGCCGCGGTCACGCCGCCGCAGCGATATTGCCAGACGAAATGAGCCTGAAGAACTGGCTACGTGTATCTGCCTTCCACGCTACCTTAACTTCTGTTCTGCCTCCTCACTGGCAGGGGAATTACACCACAGCGTGCAGCAACGGCAAAAGTGAAAACCGTCCTCATTAGACGTGATAATAAGCCGCGTGGCAAAACCGTGCTCGCAAAAAATTGCAGTACATGTGTCGTTTAACATGATGTATTAGTTCAGGTTGCAGTTTGTCTTTGCGAGCTATTTTTAATGGATTTCTGCAGCCTAGGACATCCGGAAGGGAATGTGCATTAGAAGAGACAAAATGAGCTCTGAACTGGGACATTAGTGGGTTTAGATGTTTCCTGGGTAATAATGGCAAGAGAAAAACAAAATGCATCATCTCGTAAACAACAGGAAGTGAGTTCTGCATTAAAAAAAAGGAAGGGGCCCGGCATCTTTAGGCTCGTAGATACAGGGAGGATGTGTACGTAATCTCTGTTTGATGGATGTACAGACAAGTCATGACGCCCCCCCCAGCTCCACTTTGAATGAGTGTTGCAGTATAAACTTTCCCACTGACCAAAATCTGTCACAAAGCCATCCAAGGTCTTTTTTGCCTTTAAATTGCCCGATATGCAGCAGCAATGACAGTCATCTCAGAATGTCATCTAAGCGAACAATTAACAGAGCAGCAAAAATGTGAGGTCAGATATAATTAACATATGTGCTGCTCAGCTTTAATTGCTGAAGTCTAAAGCAAGTAATTAAATCAAACAATGAGTGAGTTCTTTCTCTGTAAAAAAAGAAAAAAAAAGCAGGAGGGGGAGGGGTTGCACGCGGACGCCGGTACACCGCGCTCCTCTCCGTCACACCGCCCCTGGGACCATCACCGCATATTCGCCAAAAAGACAAAGCAATAGACGCTCTGCTTGTGATGCTACGTGCACTCGGAGGAGAAATGACGCTCATTCCCAATAGCAAGCAGAGATCCCTCATCTCTTCAGTCACGTGCTTAAGATGCACCTAATTGACGGCGGCGAGATCCGCTCATTATGATACATGCATCTGGGCTGGCCTGTCAGACAAAAGGAGGTGGAAGGGAGCGACATTAAGCGAGTGGCAGGAGCATTATCAGTCTATATTTCACAGGTGTCAGCGGGGACTTGTCCCCGTTTCGTCCTCTGGGTGTCATTTATTAAATGAAGGAATGAAAGGGATGTTTAAGGTAGAAATACAGGCCTGCCCGGACGAGGGATTATACACTGTTAGGGGGAGAAAAATTGCATTTGAACCCCAGATACAAAATCAGGCCTCCGGGGAATTTAATTATTGACCTAACAGCTATTCAAGATCGCATGCAGCCTGCATGCTTTAGGTGCAGAACAGTTTTCTAGGCTAAGGGCTGCTTCAGAGTATAATGCACAAAAGTACGATTTAGCACTGCGTTAAGATCATTTTCTCTGGAAATGCAACAGTCAGTGTGTTTGCTTCCTCTCCTCTGCTTTCACAGTTTGTGTTTATTGTGCAGCTGATACTTTGTTTCTATGTCTTCTTTTGATCTTGGCTATAGTGATCAGATTTCCTTTGACTGATTGATTTTTACAACACATACACACATTTATTTAAGTGGACATATTTTACTTTTTCTTATTTTATGTTTTTAAGTTGCACACATGCACACACACACGTCAGGTATTCATATCTTGTGGGGACATCTTTCTCTAGCCCCTTAACCCTAACCATCAAAAACGAATGCCTAACCCTCATCCTAAACCGAACCACAACCCAAGTGTAACCCTGTCACTAATATCACACTTTGAGTCTCAAAAATGCCTTCAAACTTGTGGGGACCAAGATTTTGGTCACCACAAATATAGTAAACTTCCAATTTTTAGTCCCAACAAAGATATAAACACACACACAAACACACGCATATATATATAATTAGCTCCCCTATGAAAACGTCATTTGCAAACATCCTAGTTTAATTTTGGATGCTTGCATTATTTTCGGACTGATACTGCTGGCTGGCCCTCACGCTCTCCTGACCTAAATCTAGCAGAGCCCCTCTGGGACATGATGTTTTAGTTCATCCGACACCACCAGGTTGCACCTCAGCCTGTCCAGGAGCTCAGCGGTGCCCTGGTCCAAATCTGGGAGGAGATCCCCCAGGACACCATCCGCCCCGACAGACGTGCATACAAGCACGTGGCGGCTATACTTATATATATATAGTATATATATATAGTACGGATGCTGATGTTAGCCATCACCAAAATTTTAGACAGGAGTTCAGGATGTTAGAGTAGTCCCTGTGCGCCGAAGGCTTCTACTGCTCTAAATCCTCTGTTTCAAACATGCTTTCGACTCGTGCTCCGTCTGATATCACTGAGAGTGGAATATGGTCATCTCAGGCACACAGCGAGAGAACTGGTAGTATTAAGAACTTCACAGGGGTTTATCTTATGAAGTAAATGTTAACTGAAACAGTTTAGTTCACTATAGCATAATGACACCATGTGAGCTTCAACTGGTACCCTACGTGTGACAGGATAGCTATTCTTAGTCTTCAGGATGCTGACTAAATGGTGCTAAAACATCCATTAATGATCCCTGTTGCTAATGGTGTAATTCCTGGTGATATGAAAGCGTATTTGGCTTTATGTAATGCATGCACTCCACAATACTTTCTGGAGGAGGGGGTGGATTTAAGAGAGATGAGCGTGAGCTTTCTTTAAATGCCTGTGTCACCAAAGTGAGAAACACCAGTGATATCAGACTAAATTTAGTTATTTTTATATGTTGTCACATCAAGAATCTTTAGCATTCTCGCTTCGTGACAGTAGAAGTAGAAAACAGATTGAAAATTGCACATTTCCATTCATAAAATTCAGGAACTAGGAGTCTCCAGTCAACCTGCCTTGTATATCCTCTGACTGTGAGAGGAAACCCAGGCGTGAAGAGAGTGTACAGCCTCCACGCTGGGAGGGGGAGTCCTTTCAGAGGATTTGTTTCTGTCAAATGAAGAAGGGGCTGGCAACTTTTGACATTATGTTCCCAGCAGACCAAGGATGAGGTCAGAAGCAGAACATCATCTTTTTTTTCTTCATTTTTCAGTGGTAAAACTCAGCAGCAGAGTGCCTTTTTACACCACGTCTTCTTTTCATAATAAACCAATATGCTTTCAACCTGCGTGACCCAGGGACCAAGGCCTTCCTGAGCAATTTCAAAACACTTTGCGCGTGCTCTGTTCTTGACATTTAAAACCATATGAAAATGAAAATGGATCCCAATTAGAGCCGCGGGAAGAACGAGGCCCTCGTGGTTCTCTTAGTAACTAGACGGTTTAAACATTTCCCCCCGCCAAATGCCTTGAAAATTGACCTTCTCGTTGTGCGAGTGGCGATAAAAGCAGCCTGTGGTGGCCTCAGATCAAGCTATTTTGATAGTCATCTGCGAGGATGAAAATGTAAGAGTAAAAATAAGGGAGCGTAATCGCACAGCGTATAGCTGTGGCTATACGCTGTGGCAGAGGCAGCACCTTGAATTTAATGTTCCACATACTCCCAATAAAGTAACATGACATTAACCACTGGGTATTAATGTAAATCACAGGAGTGGGAGACAGTAATAGCCACTTTAGGACAGGTGATTATTATTGAGGCGATTGTCGGAGGTTTGACACACGTACTGAATAAAGTCTAAAAATATAGAAGCAATGTGCCGCCATCCTACAGGGTTACTGACACAAACACACGGCACTGCTGTAACAGGCTAATGCGAAAGGCGTATAAGAAAAGTCTGCTATATTTAAACTTGAGCGCGCCGAGGCAAGGGAGTCGGCCGGATCACCTGTTGAAGAGCATTCATTTGAGCAGGGGAACAAAGGTCAGCGTCCTTGCTGGAGCTTTGATTGGCAGGCGGGGGAGCTTGATGCCCACAGCAGCGGCCCAGCGGAGCAGCCAACGGTGGCGTGTGGCTTGGCTGGGCCACATTTCTGACTCAATGCTGACTAACTGAGTGTGTCTGCTGACAGTGTGTCTGACTGATAGGATCACCCCGGGAGGCTCTTCCAGGCCCTTTACAAAGTGTCTCTGATAGGCCGGGCCCGTAGCACTGCCGCGAGGGCCCGCCGACAAATTAAATTTAAGCCCTGCTAATGCATAGCGTAATCATAGAGTGAGGTGGTGATAAATTTTTCAGCGGGGTTACCATGGGCGCAGCAGAGGAAGAGTTCGCCGCAGAATCGGAGATGGGAGGAAGGAGAGGAGAGGCTGCAGAAGCGGAGGGAAAAATAGCCGAGTGTGACCTCAGCTCCGTGCTGAAAATCCTACGCTCAGAAGCCAAGAACTCGTATGAAAGAACAACAATAACACGCCATTATGAGATGTAACATTTTGCGACGACCTGCGTTTCCAGGGGGAAATTTGAAAGAAAAGCAATTTCACATTAAACTATCTGACACAGTGCAGGTCTGTGGAGTGGAAGGCGAGGGGAGGGGAGGGAGATAGAGAGGAGCGTGCGCGTGTGTGCGCGTGTGTGAATGGTTGGCGGATGGGGGGGGATGCAGGCGGCGGGGATTTTCAGGAGCTTCCTAACGTGCCATTGGCCAACTGGAGCGAGACACACACATCCCCTCCGCCGAGTTAAAAGGGATGGAGTGGATGAAATTTCAAAGCCTCCCCTGCAGACACACGCTCTGCTTTGCACACATCAGCACTGAGATGTTCAAATATTCGACTCTGTCGTTCCAGCCTGGTTCCCTCTCCCGTACGCTAGTATCAGCCGTGGTTCTGCTGTGATTAATGAGAAAGCCAAACTCAAAGAAAATGGCTCCACATGCGTGTGTGCGCGCGGGAAAAATTCTTTCAAGACATCCAAAAGTCAAAAGCCTTTTTTCTTTCCATAATGCTAAAAACTGTCCCTAATTAAAAACGGCGTCTCTGACTCATATATTTCCCATGATTACTTGCTGCGGGCGGTACGAGAAAGTGAAAGTCACCGAGATAAGAAGGGAAGTGGAAGACATTCACCTATTAAACTCATTCACTTATTATGGCCAACAATGCTTTTCCTATTAGCCAGCACGCTGACAATGTTATAAGACACATTCCTGAAATGTACCGCAAAGAGTAACAGTGTTGCCCTTGTACAGACAATACAGAGCCCTCAGAGCTGGAGCGCGTTCGCTTCTCCCTCCTCCGCTTTTATTTCCCTGACTCGACGGCTTTGATTTGACCAGCCGTCTCATTTACGAGCATCTCTCGCGCCGAACATCTGTACGGCCACCGTCGCACCGCTCGGTGCTATAAAACTAATTAGATTCTAACACACTAAATCAAGTCACAACTCCAAGAGCTAATCTTTTTTTGTTGTTGTTGTTTTTCTTTGTTTTGTTTTTTTCCCCATCTTTTTATGATGGCAACATCTTTGTTGCTAAGCAGTAGTTGCTGTGGTGATTTTGCACTGCAGTTCCCAGAGATCACAAGTCACTCAAAGAGTGCGGCCGGTACAGTGACGTCTTCCGTGAACGGTGAATTAGATGATGTAACTTGAAACCTTTTTCTTACTCGTGTCCACTTGAACAGGGAATAATATCACTCCATGCACTCCCTCCGTTTGGTTTTCCACTATCATATGACAGCTGGTGACCAAAGTGGTAACATCCTTGCTCTTGAGGCTCAGTTATAATTCAATATTCAAACCACAGACGATCTAATAAGCTCCAGTATTGTTGTTGGAATGAGATTGCCGCACACTTTCTTTTTTAAAGTCAAATTTAAAACCTTTTAAAAGCCTAAACAAAGAGAAGTGAAAAGCATTTCCACACAGCAACATTACCAAATCAACAAATGCTTTATCTTTTTGAATGTATCTAAAAGTTCAGAGTCAGAAAACATCTTAAAAATACAGATTGTGTGCAAAAAACAAACAAAAACAACCCACGAAGCAGTTTAGCAGTCGCTGAAAAGAATTACTGAGAGATTCAGTTTAACAGAACTCATCAATACGTCCAATTTTACCAGTCAGCGTACCAGCAGGAGATGACGGTGTACTAGCAGCAGGCATGAAAGAATCCATTGGCGCCTTATCTTTTTTTAATACAAGCATAGTGTGCTCTTCTGGTTTCATATGGGACTTGATTGTTCAGGAACTCATTGTTCCAAGTTTCAAACTTTTTTTTTTTTGCCTCAAAATTGCTCCTTCGACTTTCAGGATATTCTTGGTATTTTTCATCTCGGAGCCAAATATCTCCAAACTTGTATTTGAAAGCTTATTTTTCTTCCTTTCATGGTTTGTGTAAAACCTTCAGTGAATGTGAGATGAAGCTTTTAAGCACATAATTTTAAAAAAGGCATCAATATAAGATAGCTGCAAATATAGAACGTGATAATCTGAAAATAGACGACTTCAAGGGTGAAAATGAAACGTTTAATGACCTTAAATTTGATAATTGACATGCATTTCTCTTTAAAGATGTGCAGGACACAACCATGGGGTCCTGCACATTGAAACGTTGTGATTGTAATTTTGTCGAGTGTCCCACCAAACGCTAAAGTCCCACCAGGAAAACAACAGACTGCAGGATGACCAAAGGTACTGTGACGGCAATGAACCAGACATTTCACGGCCACTGAACTAGTTGCGAGCAGGTCTGCGAGCGATCATCAGTCGATGTTTTCAGTGCAACTTTAGCTACGTTCACACTGCAGGTCTTAATGCTCACTTCCGATTTTTTGATCAAATCCGATTTTTTTGTCTGCTCGTTCACACTACAAATAAAACAGCAAACGCGCTCTAGTGTGAACGCTCAAAGCGGCCGCATGCGCAAAAGAAGACGTCACACACAACGCGCTCTGTTTAGACCCAGACCAACAGTATTGTTTGACTGATGGCCTTAATATAAAGACTTCGGAGTTTACGTTTCCCAATTTTTGCTTTAAGTTATTTTGTTATTGACATAATAATGTAAATAACCTAATAATTATCCTTATTGCTGTTTTAGAGGAGCGCTGCTTCAAAGGATAGTTGTAGATTTCTGTCAGAATCTGCAGATTATACAGTACAAATAAAATGTTCACGTTTCTCCAACGTTGTCTTCCCAACATTTACACTGGATGGACAGGAAGCGTTCGGGATGTCTTCTCCGGAGCTGATAATCAGTGTCTGTCTTGTGTCAGTGACGTAAAAGACGGATTTAATGCGACTTGACCATCAAACAGCAGCTTTCTGAAACATCGGATATGTATCGGATTCAGTACCACATACGAACTTGACCCAGATCGGATTTGAAAATATCGGATTTATGCCGTTCACACTGTCACACCATGATCGGATATGGGTCGCATAGGGTCAAAAAAGTCGGATTTGATGCGCTTTCGCCTGCAGTGTGAACGTAGCCTTTGGTTCATTAAGATATCAATAAAAGATCAATAAGACAGACTCACGCTGTTATCACTCTGCTTTTAGTTTGTGACTGGATGGTCTCAAGTTGGCAATTGCATGCAATCAATGATAATATGACAAGTAAATTATAAGTCGGCGAATCTGCACATGTAATTTTAGAGATAGGAAAGCGAATTTCCTTCACAAATTGTGACAAATGGTCGTTTCTGCATGCTTTCATATAGGAACATAACCAGTTGAGTCGAGTCCCCTGTTGCACGTGTCGCAGATCGACTGCAACATGTCGGCAGCCTGTCTGCATTTATAAATGAGATGCTAATGGTTTGGAAACCTTCACCAATCAGACTCAGAGTGACTGCTGCGAGTCGTTTGGAGTCGATCGATAACCGTTGCCAAGGTTGAGGCTGTTGCTAAACCATCACGAGCAATCATTGTGCAACCATTTTTTTCCCTGGTCACAAGAAGGTCGCCGTCCTATTTTTACTCTCGTGTGACTGAAGCATTAACTGAGCTCTCCATTTAGTCACGAGATCAGTATCTTACTAACAAAAGGATTAAAAGTGGAAATGCTGTTCCCAGCCAAAGCTCAAAGAGCTTGTTTTACTCTCACACATACTCCAAATATTACTAGATTGAGTCAGTATGAATCATAGTTTTTAGCATTATTTTATTTCTGGTTCTTATTTTTTCTTTTTCAAACATGCATTTTGACTTGTTTTGGTCCTCTGGGTACTTGACTTTGGAGTAGAGTTAAAAATGATTTCAAGAGGGAGAACGAGGGATGTTCTGAACTGACGGCGAAAGCTCAAAGTAGTTCTCGGCGGTATAAGATGAAGTCTTTTACGCGATACGCCACGAGGCGGACACCAGGGAATGGCTTCCTGTCGTTTCTTCCCGACCAGAGATCCCAGAGATGCGAGTCGCGCTCACCTATTGACCGGTCTACCACCAGGTCCCCCCCTCCCCAGTTTCCCACTGGTATCTGCACTCAGACGCACCTCCATAATCACCGTCACCCTCGCTGAGTAATTACGCCGATTAATGCGCAGACAGAGCTCGCCTCTGGCTGTGGATACTCTATCAAGACACGCGCGATAATGGATGAGCGTGCATTCTTAATAGAGAATCCATAGCGCCTACACCTGGAAAAACATGTGTATACTTTTTTGATTACCCACAATCCTCTTGGTGTAGATCATTTAGCAGCCCAGGAACAAGAGAACGCGGTCAGGTTCTTTCGCCCTTGTCGTGGCGCTCTCGCTGACCTCTAAAAACGGACAGCAAAGATCATATCACGAAACCAATACTAGCGCCAACAGCCTTTGCACAAATTGATTTACCCACCCAGAACTCACTCCCATCTCAATGAGGTGGCAGGATGCTCACAGCATATATCACTGTCACACAAGCACCCTCTAGTGAAATGTGATTTTTATCTTTATGAGCTTTTTCCCCTCCTTTTCGGTACAGCGTGTAGCGGCTTGTGATAAGTGATGAGAAATAAAGGCTTAGCGCGTCACGTTAATACAGGTGCTCCGCGCGCATATGGGTGCTATCACGCGGGCAGAACGACACTGCTGCGGTCGCGCGCGTTCGAAAGCGGCTGGCGAGGCGGCAGGGGGTCGGTGCTATATGGCTCATAGATCACTAGCGTGTGGGTGAGAGTTGTCACCGCAGCCAGCGCCTGGCTGCGAAGCACAACATAGTTTATGGCACACTCCTGCTAGACGTAAGCACGAATCGTGGCCCAGGCAACAATGAGGAAAAGCGCACTAAAAATAGATGATAAGCTTTTTTGCGCTCGCCCCAGAAACAATGGCTCCTTTTGATTTTTCATGCACTGAAACTGTCGAACAAAGGATAAAGGAAGCGGCGCGTAATGTCTGACTGGGCCTGTAGTAAAAGATCTGGATAAATACAGGCGAGAGGCCCCCGCTAACCTGAAACGCACCCTCGGTGAAAGCTGCAAAGACACGATAAACGTTGCACTTTCAAGTGTGTTAAATGCACTAAGATAGTCGGGGCTTTCTCTCTTTCCGACTGACAACCTCTGTTACACAGTTAATTACAGCCAACTGCAACACAGCGCAGTGTCAATTATCATGTGCTTTAGCTCTCTCCCAATGGATATTTTTACTGCCTGGGTTTCACTGCTAAAGTTTCTACCTTCTTTTATTGCTATTCTGCCCAGGTCTCGAGGCTGAATTACATTCGCCAGACAGAGCTGTAAAAACAGAAGGGATTTAAGGATTCAGATTGGTGGAGGGTAACCTAATCTTCCGTAATTGGGGGAATGGTTCTCATTTATATCAGCCTACTTTAGAAAGCAAGCTCATCGGCAGGCTGCTATCATCCCAGGCATTTTACTCCGACGATTCATTTTCATAAAGGCAGAGGAAAGGGGAGGCCGGGCCGCCACCACCACCGCTTTCAAACACGCATATTAAACCTAATCGCGATTAATCAGCGCGCTCTTCGACTTTGCAAGTTGTGGGAATCAACATACACAGCAGAAACGTTGCACACAGATCCTTCATGTGCTCGCCGGGTTTCGCCCGAGCCGCTGTGCTGCTGGAGTGCTGTGAAATAACACATTCTGGGCTGCGTTGTCTGAAAATGGAACTAAAATGGTAATCCTCTGCCAGGCAAAGCGTTCTCGCCTCGCCAGATGCTTAGTTCTGAAATTTGCCTAATTGCCACGCTCAGATCAATCCCTTTCACTCTGCCAAATGAATCTGCCAAAGTGTGTTGTGAGCGTTTTGTTGGCCCAATATGGGCATTTTTTTTTGCCTCGCAAAGATCGGTGTTTTCGTGAGTTGCGGTGAAGGCCTCGCAGGCTTTTTAGTATTGCTGACATATCTGCACGAGCGGAGGAGCGTCCAACCCTGCTGACCCGTGTGCCCATTAGCTATGGTGTTGCAGAGAGGGCACAGGGCCCGTCTTGGCTCCGCCACACACACACACACACCCACCCACTCTTCATATGGCTCCGACACATGTCGTGGGCAGACTAAACGTGGCCCTCTGATCAAAGAGCAGCATGTACGGATGGACGCTGACTTCCTGACCCCCCCTCCCTGCACCCACACACACACTGACTACCCTTTATTGTGTACAGTAGGCACAATCACTGCACTCTAGGCATGCACAGCTCTGTAGTAACGCGTTTTCCTCTTTAAAAAACTAAAACCCCGTCACAACTAATGGTACGTGGGCACAAACGCTGAATTAAAAAGAAAATCCTACTCGTGCATCTGCTACTGTAGTCATTAAAGTGCGTTTGAGGCTATGAATGGCACACACATATGCTTAGCACATCTTGGACCAGGAGCAAAATCCATCTACAATTCATCCCCCATCTGCACGGCATCACCAGAAAAAACGACGGCGGCGCAAAAGTCCTCGCTCCACAACGAGAGCGACGTCGGTTAAAAAAAGAAAGAAGAACGAGGAGAAGCGCATCTATCTGCGTGCGCGTGTAAATATGGAAAGTGACGGATGAATCAGAAGTTTAGTCAACAGAGAAAACCTTGGTTCCAGCTGCCCGGCTGTCTGATGAGCCACTCTATGCTTGTCAACAACATCCCCTATCATTCTCGCACAACTATCTACTCACAAAACCAAGACCCGCCCCCTACATCCCTTCGGCAATTCCACCATCCTCCAGGAGAAACACCTCCGAAAGCAGAGCGGCTTGCTCGCAGCGGCGGCGGCAGAAATCCCTTTCCCCCCCCCTCCCTCTCCGCCTTCCCCTCTCTTCTCTCTCTGTATTTCTGTGCATGTCCTCTCTCATTCCTCTTTTTCTCCCTTCCCGCGCTGCTTCTCCCGCTGCTGCCGCCGCTGTGTTTGGCGCGACGGATGAAAACATAAAAGAGGCAAAGAATAAAAAGAAAGCGAAATAGACAAAACCGATGTTGGGAAGGCTGGAGAAGCCAAATTAGCATGAGAATACTCACAGTGTTGTTGCTGAAGGAGCGCGGGGATGGGAGCGCGGCACCGGTCCCTCCGTCAGATACAACCTGCACAAGATTGAAGAGGAGAAAAAAAAAGAAAACCGACGCTGTGAGAGAGCGGCAAAGCGAGAGGGGAGAGGAGGAGGAGGAGGAGAGAAGAACAGGACAAGGAGGAGGAGGAGAAGAAGAAGAGAGAGGAGGAGGGAGCTGAGCATCTAAGGCACGCACCAACAGGAGCCCAAATAAAGAAATAAAAGGATTCCTCGAGCAATGTGTGTGTTTGGGCAGCGATGCTGTGTTTGTGTGTGTTGTGATGAAAGGGGGCGGGGAAGCTGGTTGTCTTTGGGAAATATAAAAACACACACACACACGCTCACATGCGGGGTTGCACTTGGCCGCGCAATCACATCTGACAGGTCTGATCTGTGGTCCACCTACCTCCTTATCGCTGCCTCACTCTTCCACAGTACTCTGCTCTCTCTCTCTCTCTCACAAACACTAAATCTCGCTCGCTCGCTCTCTCTGTTGCTCACACTGATGCCAGAGATTCGGCCGCTACAGGGGAGCTATCGCCCTCATCACTGTATGTTGCTGGGAGAGGGAGGGCACCGTCGGATCTCCCGCCCGCCCACGCCACCCGGCCCGACCCCTCCTCCCCTCCATCTCCTCCTCCATCTCCACCTCCGATGTACAGAGAAAGAGAATGCTTCAATTGAATGAAAGCAATCCCAGCGGCATCGAGGCAATTATAGAGGCTGCTGGCACTGTTTTCTGCTTTTTTCGTCCTCCCCTCCTCTTTCTCGTTCCCTTCATCCTCTCCCGGGCGGGTGGAGAGTCTGTTTTCTCTCCCTTTTAGTTTCTCTCTGCTCCAGACATATGCCACTATTAATGTAGCTTCTGTCACTTCAGCTGTTTCGGTCAGATCACCTCCATCTCTGCTTCAACATCCGAGGCCCAGGTAGAGTTGATTCTCTCCCTGCCCGTCTGCACGGCTGCCAGATCCGTCTGAGCCCCCAAAAATCTCCTCGAAACTGGACTCAAACCCGAGAGCGTAACTTAGTAACGGCGAAGAACAGAAACGCCCCGGGGAAAACTTTAATAACTATCTCTCAGGCTCCTCCTCGTGCGTTTCCGTCTTTCTCCTTGAAAAATCTCGCGCTACATATATCATCATCAAAAGAAGAGCTGTAAGTCAAACACCTCAGCCTCTAATCAGGTAGCTCTCCCCTCCTTCCCCTCCACCCCCGCTCCGTGCATCCCCGCAGCCACTACTGCACTTTATCTCCCCTCAATTAACATCTTCCGAGCGAGCCTCTATTATCTTAACCACACAGAGCAGAGAGGTCCTCCGAGGAGACGCCGTGGAGGACGGCTGAGCTGTGGACAGAGGGCTCCCAGCCCTGCTGCTGCCGCCGCTTCAATTCGCAGGCCTAATTAAAGCCCGAGTCAGACATGACAAACTGCGAGCGGAGGTGCAACAGAAACAAACAGTCAGAGGCTCTGCCTGCGCGGGTGCGTGTAGCCCGGAGGATTCTCTTTGTGAAGATTATCTGCCAGAAAACAGACATGTTCATGTCAACGTCATGACAACATCATCCAAATCTCCTTTGACAGTTTGCTCACTTTGATTGTGCTTTTCTGTGCAGCCGCCGCCGCCGCCGCGTCGCGGCATCTGCACCAATGCAAAGGCTCGAGGATTCCCATAAAATATTTAAGCGATACAGCGCGTCGATGTCACGCTCGTATACGACTAATTTCCATTTTGAAAATAACACCCCCTCCCTTGTGTTTGGTCGCTCTCACTAACTTCAATTTCACCCAACGAAGCGATCAAACCGCACATTAAGCCATCAAGCTGCCCTCTTTGTCCTTGCTTCCATCACACAACAACAGCGAGAGCCGGTCTCCCCCCTCGCACCTCCACTCCCGCCACAAAGGAAGCTTGGCTATTTGGACGTCTCCGCCGTGGACTTTGGCTGAGGCTAGACTATTAAGAGTATTCTATTACTGTTAGGTTAACCTGTCACGCTTGGATGTGGCTCTCTTTATTGTCTGGCTGCTGTGAAAGGGCAGGGGATAAAACTCAATCAGCGGGACAAACGACCACACATACCTCCATTCATCAGGACCCGGGGTTTCCCCCGGCCACCGCGCCCGCGCTGTAACGCCGCGGGGGTGGACTTGGCTCCTTAAAACTAGAGACCCTCCCCTCAGGAGCCAATCTGTCCAAGGATGGACGGATGGAGTGAAATCTTTGGTAACATCAGATTTCACTCCTTAATCACGACTTGGGGAATAGCAGCTCTAAGAGGGATGAAGGAGTTAATGCATCGACTGAGATCAAGTAGAGCAGTAGACAATGCGGGGGAGTGATTAAGAAAGCAGACTAGTGATCAGTGGATGACAGGGGTCAATCCCCTGTTGGGCAATTGGGTAGTGGCCCTGGGCTATGGTACTTAGCCCCAACACAGCAGCCAGACACTCAACTGTGTGAGTGGATAAAATGTCAAATTCAACTTCACCCTTTGCCAAGGTTCAAAGCAAGAAGATGACAGTGAACGCTTTGGTTATTAAAAAATTCATATCGTAATGAAACAGCCGTGTTCCATCTTCACACATCCCCCTGCAGCAAACACGGCACTCCTTTTTTCATGGGATCCATCAAGGGAGGGCCACAATTAAGTGACTAATTTGATTAGGAGATAATGTGAGTCCCACTTAATGGAAAGGACAGACTTCACAACACAGGCAGATTAGTTTGGTGGATGCCTGCTTATTAATTAAGACAGCCCTCCGTGCCCATATTAAGTCAAATGCACAGATGCGGTTTTAATGGGTCAAACGTAAGACAAATGGAAATCGGGATGTGGAGGAGAAAAAGAGAAGCTGCTAATACTCGATGATGAAAACTGAAAATGACCATGAAATGTTTTAATTAAACTTGTATTAACGTCGCCTTAAAAAACAAAAAAGTTTGGCGCACACTTGCGTTAATTATCCCGTCGTAGCTTGTTGCTAAAACGTGCCGAAGCGCTTCTCCTCTTGAATTTCACTGTGCTGCGTCTGTGTTTCCACTGTGTGTCATTGCACACCATAGCAACAGCGAGTCATTACACTCGTTCAAATTACCTCTCTCACTGTCATTCAGGTTTTGTCTGATTCTGCATAAGCCTTTAGACGAACTCCTGCTTTTTATTCATGATACGATCGGCATGCTAACGCGCTGCTACGACTTACGTCCCTCGGAAGATTTGATACAAGCATACAATGAATTATTTATTAATAAACTCATTTAATCTTTGAGCAAAAAGCAAATAAATGGCCCAATTTTCTCCTTTGAAAACTATAAGTAGGCCCCAATTCTTGTCTTGACTGATGCACGGTTCCTGTGAGCAGCTTTTTTATTATTTTTCCACTCTGGCCTCCTGCTTTCTTTTCTAAAGTCCAACAGATTTTGTCTGTAGCTCATGTCCTGCATGCCCCAACGGCTGCCCAGTGCACGCTGACAATCAGCCAGATGGATCTCCAGCGCGACGATTTCTGAGTCCCTGTAGAAAAAGGTAAAAACCACAACCAAAAGCATGAGAGATTACTGTATTTGCGGCAGTCCTTGAGTTTGTGCTCGCCGTCTGGCTGGAGTATTCAGCCACTGCAGTGCTCTGTCATTCTGGGCACACAGCACACTCCCAAGCGCTCTATTTACGGTAGCCGAATCCCTGCTGCGTGGAGCAGGAAGGGTATAATCTCCCAGTGGTATTCTGGGTGGTGAATCTGCCGGTGTTGTCTGTGCATACCAATAGCAACCTCACCTCTGTCTAAGGAGTTATAATGTATAGAGAAAGAAAGAAGCGGAGAGCCGGCGAACCGAGCGCTGAGGTGTTGGAAGGGAAACGGTGGCGTCTGGTAACCCCGGTGGGGAAATACATTCGCTCCCACCAACACTACCGGTGCGAGTGTTACCACTTTGGTGTCCTACTCGTACCACCTGCGTCTGTGCAGTCGCACCGTGCTGAATTCAATCAAGCAGTCATGTAAAACAGCTACGTCTACGTAGTGTTTATGTATGCCACCACCTGCAGACACGGGGCTCATTCTGAGAGCTATGATCATCTCGCTGCAAGAAAATGTGATGGAATTTCATTTGGAGAGAGCGTATCTGCAAACTGAAGAGGACTGTAAGAGAAGGTGTAGATTACACTGCTGTGAGACTCGAGCGTTTCTCTGACATGGGCTACAAAACATTGGATTCATCTGTATTTTTTAATCTATTTTTCCAGACGTGGTCACTTTGGTATTGCTTTTTTTAGACAGATACGCCCGACGCTGACAGAATGAGCCGTAGCACTCGCGTCCTGTGCTACCCGAACTCGATCAAAGCCCTCTCGATCGTGCACCGCGCCGACCGATCCTGAGCCGGATAATAGAGTTACCGCTGTGTGTTCATTGCTGCTTGGAGCAATATTAATTTCTAATAGACGTTATTGAGGAAAAACTCTGCACCCCGTTCTAATTTCGTGTGTGCAGAAAGAGCGTTGGTTTAATACATACGCACACAATTTTAATTTTTTCCCCCATGACAGAGTGAGACTCTCAGACTGTCTTACACCAGCCTTTGCCTCTTCATGATCGTGTTAGCAGCAGCAACCATGTCTGAACTGACCAACTCGAGACGCAGGAAAGAGACGTGAGCTTCTGCAGTCTTTTCTGTTAATGTGTAGGCACGCATTTAATCGTGTTAAACCTGAATGCTGCTGTGAGGACTGTCCTTGCAACTTCTACTAATGCCTGAAGCTGACATTGTGGAAAGGAGCGCTTCATGGATGCGAGCGCAGATGCATCGCACCGCAATGCCCTGAAGTGACGAAGCGCAGCAATGCTACACGAGGGCTAGTGTCTGAGGCGTCAGGTGACTTCCCTCTCGGCTACGCGTGCCCGATGAGGCCTCGGCTTCCTTTCTGAATACGATTTGTGCTGAGAAGTGGGCGAGCCCAGGGTGAGAGCCAAACCGACAATGCTGCGATGGAGGGAAGATTCAGAGAGCCTCTGTTCTCTCGCTGGGGGATCCCCCACATCATTTAGCGCCTCATGCAGATCGCTGCTAGTGGTAACACAGCCCTCTGGGCCTGGGGAATTAATGTACCAAGCAATGGCAGAAGTGATTTATTAAAATAACACAGCCTGATGAGAGAGGGACCGGGGCTGCTCTTCCTCAGCTCAGCCCCATATGTCACAGAGGGAGGAAGTGGAATCATATAGGTGCTACAGCGAAGAGCAACAAAGGAGAGACTGAGAGAAAGTGGAAAGCCACTACACAAATTGTGCAACAGTCCTCGCTGTCATTGCCTATTTATTTACCCTCTTTCCATTTGAGTCAGGCCTTGTATTAAATTGATCCCTCCTGCCGCGTTTTGCCTTGTTGAACAAGCGCAAAGCCCCGTTAAGTGTCTGTGAAAGGCTGGTGATTGTGTTTGCGGCGCCCCGGGTGTGATGTGGCCGTCTGCTCCCCTCTATCTCCCCCGGACAGACGGGATTAGAGGCTGAGAGAGGGGCTGAATGACCCTCTAGGGGGGGACAAGAGACAGGCAGGCTGTGAGCAGCTTGGTCTAGAGCTCACACGCAAATACACAGTGACAAATAGAGGCCTGTGCACACACAGACTCTCAGCAGCACATGCACAAAGTGTTTAAGCTTAGCTTGCCCCCAGACAGAGGCACGGCCATCCGGAGGCTCGGCCACGCGCAGAGGTAGACACGCACTTATCCACGAGCTCGCTTATTAGCTACGGCGGCAGCACCAGCGAAAAGCCTATGTATCCTCTCGCTGCTGGTGATATAAAACATCTGCTGCGTTGTTAAACATCTGCTGTTTAATAGTTCATATCTCTGATATTTTATCATTCTTCATTGAGCTAATCAAGATTTGCATAAATTCCTGCTGATATCGTTCCTGCCTGCTACTGTAGAGTGACAGCGGGTGATTTCATATGTACTGAAATAAAGGAGCCGATGCAGTTTCCTCGACGGTTACGGCCAGCCCCTTTGTCACTACTAGGATGTCAAAAATGGCGATTTTTCTCCAAGCTGCTGACGTCTTAAATATATGCACAAGGTGTCCTTGAGCATCCTTTATGGCAACGGCGAGAAGCATCTCTGACTCCCGACTCATCACACATGGATGCTCATCATAAAGGACACTAGGTAAGTGTCATATTGCAACATGCAATATGAAAAATTCCCAAATCTATTCATGCAGATTTCACCAGCTTAACCCAAACAATTCGTTTTCAGCTAACCATTGACCAAAACTACAAAAAAAAAAGGCGAATGAGTGAAAACCAATCAAATGCTTGCTGCACTGCCACTCCTCCAAGCTCATAATGTTTACGCCTTTATGACTGACATATTTTGGCGTCCAATATTGCCTCTGGTTTGGTCACTGCAGCAAGAGGTCTAAAATTTGCATGCATTTCCATCTTATGCTTGCAAGCTTCTCCAGCGTGGCTGACTATACATACAAGAGCGGAGTCATTTCAAATGACTGAACGACAAACACAGGTTGGAGAAAAAAACAGAAAAGGGAGTGAAGTGGATTCTTTTAGGAGACACTGATATAGTCAGATACAAATTTAACTCCAATGTAGCGGAATCTGAGATTTAAAGCGGCTTTCCCCCAACAAAAATGGATTCCTGGAAAAATAACTGCAGTCTTCACAGATCCCTGAGAGACTGCCGCACACATCTCCCAGCCTGCTCCATCTGATCCACGGAGCCCCCAGGGGATGTTACTGTACCGCTCCCCCCGTCAAAGCAATGGAGCAGCACTCATTCACATCAAGGAGCACACTTTGAATCCATTCAGATCAGATGATTACGATGCTGGGCACCTTCCTCGGTGGGGCAGATAAGTGGAGAGGCTCCATCCGACATTTACATCTCATACACCTCATCAAACACTGGGTCTTTGTAGTCATGTGTTACATTTGAATAAAGCAAAGCTGGAATTTTTAAGCAGTGCGAAAATTCATCAAACCTTCCATCCGGTGAGGCCCTTGTCTCTCCTAGCAAATAACTCTTGGTTACCTTATTCAAACTGAAAGTGGCAGGGCTCAAATCAAATCAAGTCCAATCAAATTGCGCTCGGGTGAAAAAGTGAGGAGTGCGGACGGAAAGGGAAAGGGCTCAAAAACAGTCACGTTTTCTCAGACTTCAAGTTCTCTCAACCTTTTAATGGCTCGCTGCAGAAATTTCCTAAGTAATGCAGGTGAATTTGCACAAAGCTCGTTTTCTTAAAAGCAGCAACAGCTTCGTTAAAGTCAGGAGAGGAAGGTAAAGAAGGCAGTGCAGAGACTATAGAGATCAGTGTGAGCTTTGAAGATTTTTAAGGTGTGTAATGTTCAAAACGGCGACCTTTCTTTGTGCAATTCTGTCACTTGATAGAAGAAATGTGGTAGAAAAAAGGCAAATGTTTATCCATTTACCTGAAAAGGAGGACTAGCTAAAGGAAACCTGTCCTTTAGAAACGCATTAAGAGACCGACACGTCGTCAAATTCCTTCACACGATGAATGCATCCAGACAGAAAAAGAGCTGAATGGAGACAAAGGCAGAGATAGAGAGCGAGAGGCAACCACGATTTCTTCCTCTGCCTCCAGCTTGAGCTTTCGGGGCAAAGATGAAATAAAATAACAATGGGTTACTATAGAAATAACGCTGGAGCTCATAACTAAGTAGCTGGGAGAGATGGGGAGCATCTGAAGGAGGTGGTGGTGGTGCTGGGTGGGGAGGGGGAGGAGGTTTGGAGGGGGTCCAGCTTTTATCTGTCAGCCGCAATCCTCCATCATCAAAGCTCTTCACCACTTTCAGGGCCAGGACGCAAAGACACCAGTAGATCATTAGTCTCCAGTGAAGAACAGTAATTTATCCGACTGTTTTTTTCTTCTTTTCCACAAAAGTTGAGAGGAGTGAAAGAAGGTTTGTGTGGGTAAGAAGGAGAGGAAAAAACGACAGAAAGAGGGAGTAATCTTTTTTCACTAAGTCAATTTCTCTGGGCGCTAACCTAGCTCCCTTTGGGCTAGCGGTGCAGGTATCAAGCCTGCGGTCTGACGGGCTCCTCTCTCTGTGAAGCACTAGCCCTTTGCAGCACATCAATACACTGAACTTTTCCAGCAGAGTACCTGAGCTCTCCTGCATGACCCGCTTCTCCTTTATCTATTCTGTTTAAAGATACCAGTTGCAGGAGAAGGAGCTTGATTACCTCCTGGGACAGCCCCGCTCCTCTTTAAGTTTTCCAAGTGAGAAAGTGTTCAGAAGTTTGTTGACAGATCTCTGCTGCAGCGGGAGGGAGCGATGGACATGGTAACCTTGGCTCTCCAAAGGACAAACTGAGAGTTTTGAAAAGATCAAGCGGGAGGGATTTTGTTTATGCAGGAGATGGACGGGAGCAGAACGGAACGGGGAAAGCAAGCGAGCAAGGGGGAGACGAGCGACTCGAAGGAAAAACCTTAACGCCTGACCCTAACAGAAAGGGCATACTGTGGCTCCATCATGCTGTGGAGGGAATTTCGCTGGCAAAGGTCACTGCAAATCAATCACAGTGATCGGGAATATTCGTCTTTAAAATGTGATGAAATATTTCTTTCCGGGTGGGAGCAGATACTTGCAGGATAACAGTACTGCCATCCATATAGCAGGACGGCTACTGACAGTGGAAACAATTAGCTATGCTCCCTTTTAGTCAACTGATCTCTGACTAACTGAACAACTAAACCATGTGTTTGACAGTGTTCACAACCGGTATGTATCAAAAAAAGAAAATATATAGCATTCCTTCTCTTCCGTAGACTTCTAGAGATTTTATGAACAAATGCTACCTTATTTTCCGCACTATAAGGCGCACTTAAAATCCTTAAATATTCTCAAAAATCGACAGTGCGCCTTATGTATGACTTCTGGTTGTGCTTACTGACCTCTAACTGATTTTATGTGGTACACGACGCTCAAAAATCTGTAAAAAAAAATTGTTTTAGTACAACTTTGGTGAGCTATGAAGCCGCACCACTCGATGGATTGTTGGAGCATTACAGCTACCGTAGTCAGGAGCCTCGCGGAGTCATCTGGGTCCAAAACTCCGTCTGCTTCATGTCCCAAAGTCAAACAAACACTGCAGCATCACTGAGAGTTAAAAACTGTCTAAATTCTTTCATCTGTAATAAAATAATCAGCGTTGCTGCTTTACCAGGTGTAACTATTAAGTCTAACATTCAGGCATCAATGAAAACAGAATTTATTATATTTAACAGAGTTAGAAGCTAGCAGGAAGTTAGCTCGCTAGCTTCCATCTAAACATGATGTAGCATGTTCTGACAGAGATTTCTGAAAAATTCAAACGTACAGCTCTGCTATCACTTCCAACATAAATGAAGAAAGAAAAATAAACAGCAGTGACGTTTGTAGGGTTACTGAAGTTTGGCTAGCTGGTATATAATGATGTGCTACGTGTTTGCTAGCGACACAGCTATGTTAGCATAATACAAACACAGTGAAGCTGGAGGATGAACGCTAACTTTCTTCCACTCGATAAAAGTTAACGTGAGGGTTCCTGATGGTTAGAGACAAATGCAATCGCATGGCAGGATGCTGTAAACGTGCCAAAATTCAGACAGGAGAACAACTGAGATAATCCATCCACAATACGAGGTTAGTCATTAATATACTGCAACAACATGGGAATAGAGCAGCTGTGAGAGAATTCAACATTAACCCTTTAAGACCTACCATAGAACCAAGTCCGCCAGAACTTATATTATATTTTTACCTGCTGTGGAGCCATTTTTGGGAGCATTTCAAGTTGATATACATCAATACAACCATTATAGCCCAAATTGTAATAATATGTGTGCATTAAGTGCATAGTAATTACATAAATTGCAAAAAAGTGCAATAAACTACAAAAAAATTGAAAATCGTTTTTGTTTTTTTAACATATATTTCTAGTTAGAGAAATTTAAGAGGCTTATCCCTCAAAACTGTAAATACAAAAAAGTTGCACAAAATAGTTTCCCACCACAGGAAATTTATTTTAAGTGTCTTCATAGTTTTATTTTTGAAATACACCAATTTTTATATACTGCAGGAAAAACGAAAATAAATATTATAGTGCAAATTTGCAAAAAAGCAGCATATGCATCAAAATAAACTATTTCCAGCAGTGCAATATGAGTCCTAAGCATCCCAGAAACGACACAGAAAGTCAGAAAGTCAAACATAACTTTTAAAAACACCAGTATAGGCTCATGAGGTCCTGATGGTAAATAACTACATTTCCGCAAAATGACGTCACTTCCGGTTTCGGGCAGGTCATGGCAGACATGCGATAGTTCACGCTGATGGACGTAGGAAGTGTTACAAACAGCTGATCGGATCGGCAAAGCGTGTTTCTGGAATATTATGTTTTTGTTGCTGCAAGTGCTTTTTATGCAGTTTTTGCAAAGCTATATGTGGAAGGAAACTGTGACCGAGGACAAGCTGATGGCATAAGATGTAAGTACAACTCCTCCGGTTTCATATGCAAAAAAAATTATTGCGCTAGCTTACGTGGTTGCAGAGCTACCGGGATTTAAAAATAGTTATGCAAAACGGAACGTGCCCGCTCTGACCGGTTTTAAAGGGTTAATGAATCAATGGTACAAAAGTGGAGGAAGCAAGAAGATTGAGTTGAGTAAAGTTTCACTTATCTGACTGTTTTGTTTTGCTTAATGCGCCTTATGTTTCGAAAAATACGGTAAATGATTTTCCTGTAATCTGTCAACCGACTGGATATATGGATCTAGGACTCCTGTCATGGATGTCTGGCCAAGATAAAGCAACATCACTCAAATCCTTTTCATGTGATATGAATACAGATAATAGTCTGGTTAAAAGCAAGTTGAGCAGAGCTGAACTAAAGGTATTTAGATGTGTCAACCTGCCTGACTAGCTTTCACTCATTCATTGTTGCTGCTTTTGTACAATAGAGACAGAAAAAAAGTTGACGTTTAAGCCTCCGTTAATAAGAACAGTTATTTAACTTTTAAATGAAAGTCTCGCTTAAACATTTCAGTACTTTAAAAAATGCACAAATTGTTTAAACAAGGTGTTTGAGTAACTGTGTGTTTGCAGCTCGATATATAAGCTATGAAATGTGCACCAGGCAGTGACTCGGAGTCAAGAAACCATCAGGAATCTTATACTCATCTGTACGTCGTGTTGTTAATGAGGAAGAATGCCTGCACAGGCAAACATTCAAGCAATTCAGCACTGTGACTACAGTGTATTTGGACAATACACCATACATCTAGTCAAGCCTGTATAATGGATTCATGTGTCAGGGTGTGACCTAAGGTGTTTCCTGAGGAGCGCTGTGTGTTTCCAGGCCTTCATAAAAGCCCTTTCGTTGTATAGTTGTGTGCATCAGTGTGCATGTGTGTGTCTGGCTTTGTAGTTGCCGGGCTCCACAGGTACACAGGCCATCGATCACACGATGCGGCCATTATACACAGGCAGGGGTGGAGGTGGATAATGCTCCCACCACTGCCACTGCCGGGGCCTCGACCGCTTGAGGGTCAAGCGTTTGGCTGGCCAGCGGTAATCAAGCCGACAGCGAGCTGGCTGTCTGCATGACAAATCATGTCACCGGCACTCATCTGTAGACTTGAGCACGCAAATACACCTGGCCCACCTACGCACAGCCCATCTACCGGGTTGCTTTTGGGATGTAAAAAGAAGAAAATGCGAGAGGTAGCATTAACAACAACATCTGTCACAGATTGGTTAGAGAACAACCTGCACTACTTTTTCTTAACAAAACCAAAAATGTGTTTAATTCAGGTGCACAAAAGGAAATGATTTCAAACTGATTTCATTTATTTTTGGTGAAACTGGTCTTTTCTGGGACCACCCTGGCCTTCCATGTAAAAAGCCCAAAGCTTAAACACCAAACTAAAGAACTCTGCAGTTAACAAAGTAGGCATGGATGACAAGAGACATGTTATTCACTAAATAACAAACAGCAGGAAAAGCAGGGTCTGCGGTGGGTTGCATGCTTGCAGAGGCACCATAGGTAGAGTTTCAACTGATGTAGGCGGACATCTGGGGGTACCGTTTGATCTGTAGCTTCTAAAATATGGAGTAATACAATATTATGCAAAAGTATTGAGTCACCACTCATTTTATTATATTTTAAAGTGGTATTGAGCAAAGATTCTCCAAGATTTCTGGAGGTTTTTCCAAGTTTTTGCCATGGACATTGGCTAATTCTTCACTTTTTAAGTACAGTCAGTGTGTGCTTGTTTGTTGAACCACTTAACACTAACAAATGAATCATTTAAGCATTAAATAGGCAACTAACTCAAAGGATGGACCAGTGTTGAGTAAACACAGAAAAAAATAGTATTGTTGCTCCAACAAAGTGATTCCCAAAGCACTATTAGCCAAAAACCTGGTACATTTTGGCTTGGTGTGCAGTGTGTCCTTAAAAGAATTGAAGAAATTGGACAAGTGAAGAAGTGGTAACGCTTAAAAAACTCATATACTCAAGAAACAGAAAAAAAAATTCAGAAAAGACCTGACACAGGACCTGAGAAATGCATCTGACCCTTCAGTTCCATCTACTGTTCGCCAAAGCTTCATTAGAAATGGCCTCAGTGGAGGGGTGGCTGTCAAGAAGCCATTGTTAAGGAAGAGAAACGGGGAGAAAAGGCTGAGGTGTGCCAAATTACACAAGAACTGGATGGAAAGGCAACAGGAACTGGAAACTGGTCTGATGAATCCAAGTTTGACATTTTTGGTTCAAAATGTTATCAGTTTGTACAGAGGCGGTCACGAGAGACGTCCAACAGTGAGTCTACAGCCATCTGTGAAACACGGTGGAGGCTCTGTTGTGGTTTAGGTGCATTTCAACCAGTGATGTTGGAGATCTCCTTAAAACTAAACACAGAAAATCATAGTCAGATTTCTATCCACCATAACATTTAAACACAATGTGTTGGGGACGATGATTCCAAACACAATGCAAATGCAGGAAAAACATGCCTGGATAGTAAAACACACAAGGATTGGCCTCCCAGAGCCCAGATCTTATTGTTAATGAAGCAGTGTGGGATCCACAAGACAGCCAACAACCAAAGGCGGCCTTTGCATGTCTTTTAAGATACCTGGATAACTATTCCTGCAGACTATGCACCATAATGCTGCCTAAGAATAAAGGCGACCTCAACTAATATTGACATTCAGTCTTCTTAGAATGTGTAAACTCTTTATTTCCCTTGTTTACTGCATTTTAAAGGCATGTTTGAAGGTTTCAATAAACTGCTGCATCTATTTCCCATCTTCAAAGCAAAGCACACTCAAGACTTTTGCACAGTGCTGTAGATCTAAAGTGCAAAGTTTGGCATTTTGTGTGTTTTTGGACAAAAGCTCTGCATTGCATGAAGATTTTATTTTTATCAGATAGCGCAGCAAACTAATTGTTGGTTTCGGTGTCTTCGGGGGATTTGTTTATGAACTAAAAAAAGACAAAGTAACCAGTGTTATCCTTTAAAGCTGCTGCATGAGATATCTCTGCAATAATGCAGTAACCTCATTAACTTCAAACCAGGAAATGAGGCAGAAACAAAGAAGAGCGTTTTATCCCTAATTGCGCAACTAGCTGAAGAGTGAAGATTCAAAATGGGCGAGATAAATTTAAACTTGTTCCTGTGAGAAGTGAGCTGGGTTCACCAGTGACAGCTACACCTGCTCAACACCTCCGCCTTCACCAATCAAAAACACACTCAAGACCAACATGTGTGCATAAACTGATAAAGTTTTGTAGAGAAAAAAGAAAAACGCCAGTAAAGTAGCTTTACATCCAGCTGCTTTTTGTTGTCAACACCTGGGACTGACCACAAAATACTATCTATAGCCTAATTAAGAAAAACAATCCAAATAGCAGGTAAAGACAACAGTCTGTGTTTCAAGTCTAGATTCAGATTGCATTTGGCAAATTTTTAATTTGCTGAAGAACTCGACAATTATGCAAACTGTCGACGAAAAGCCTAAACATCTGCTATTTGAGCTTCCCGAGTGCAGGTGGAGGACTGAGCGAAAGGAAGCGAGCGAGACGCAGATGGGGAAGGAGACAGAAAGAGAAGAAGACAGTAAGAGAAGGAGACAGAAATAGAGGAGAGCAGATAAAGAGAGGGGAGAGGATGTGGTGAGGAAGCAGAGCGTAGTAGAGCCGGCCGCTGGGACTGTGAGGAATGAGCTGGCTGTGCTATAGGAGGCCTTAATGAGCATTCTCTCTAAACCCTGGAGAGTCTCTCCACAGCTCTCGTCCAATCTCTGTCTTTTCTCACAGCCAGTGAGGTACAGACACACAAAGCTGCTCGTATGATGCCGTATGCACAAGTGCATACAAGAACGTAAAGAAAGGAAGGCGCCGCCTCAAACGTGCTCCTGATCGCCCCTGACTGGTGAGCTGGAATCCGTCCAGTTATAATTCACTGTCGCCTCTGCAGGGCACACGGTCGCTTAAATCCTCTCTCATAATGAAACAACATTAACTGGCTACGTGACACAGTTCTCTCTGCTTCTGCAGACAACACTAATATCTTGCTCTATTTCAATTCCGTTGCATTAAATTGGTACAGTGAAGCCAGCATGGATCCTAATAAACCAATAAACACCTGGGAACCAAAGGGAGAAGTGTGGCAGCTACGCTCAGATAATAGCCACTTTATGCATTAACAAAACACCTGTGGTAATAATGCTTTCCTACTGTAGGTGCATGTGTTTTTTCCCCTCTCTGCAGACTAATGTGCCCTTGATTCTCTTCTGACTTATCGCTCCCCCCCAGCTGTAGTTATGGACGGAGGGGTACGACAGATGAACCCTAAGCATCTGTGTGCAAAAGCCTCTGGTTTTATCCGCCGCCTTCTTAAAAAACAGTCTCTTTATGTTTCCCAGGGAAACTGCTATATGACAAGGTGTCTTGAATTATGGCTCGATGCGCGCGGGCCTGAAAAATGGAAAAATGATGAACAACGGGACAAAAAAATTCAGGGAAAACAAGTTGCAGAGGTGACGGGAACAGCTGTAAATCTGGCTCCGGGACAGGGCAGGAGATGAGGCGGGGACGCAATCACCGGAGCAAGCGGGTGTACGCGCCGTGTTTATTTTCTGCCTTACTGTGTGCATAGGTATCTGCTGAGGTTAAAGAGTCGGCAGCCCTTATTTAACAAAACGATTAGACCTCTCCGTTACCTCTCAATTCCAGCCTCGAGTGCCTATGAAGCTGCTGTGCCTGAGCTGGCCGGAACTTGGAAACCATCCAGAGTCTCTGAACAACTCACTCTCATTAACTATTAACCAGTGACTCGGGCCTTAAATCATCTCGGTGGTCCCCAGCCTGCTGACCCTGCTGTGGATGGTGAAGGCAGCAGCGGAGCGCCGTTTCATCAAAGCTAGCCCATCGTACACCCTGCTGATTTAATGGGCTACAATTACAATACTTCTGACACAATATATGGGCAAACATTTATAGATTTTCCTCCCTCCAACTCCACAGCACTCTGCGCCAATGCATTTATTTCTCTCCCCCACAAACCTGCTTGACAACCACGGTGTTGGTATTACTAAATTACATGTTGCAAATTCAGCTCCGCACTGACCTAGAGGCCCGAGCATATGGTGAGTGCTGCATTGCCCGAGCCTGTTGCACCACGTGTGCCGCACGAATCGACAGCAGAGCGTCCCTATAGGTACGCCGGGCATGATCCCTTATTTTAAACCCCTCCAGGATGGCTAAAGACGTCGCACGCTATTGTTTAAAACATCACGGTGGAACCATATGGCTGACCTGCTATTTATGTATATCTGGTCTGATTAAGTCAGGCCTAGATGCCCCAGAGTACAGCCGTTAGTTGATGGTGACTGGAATGGGCTACTAGGACGACACCGCGCTCGATCACGTGCGGTGGAAAAAAAAAAAATTAGACAACACTCCCCCGAGTACCGTGCCTTGTTTTTGTTCCGTCGTTAAAGAAGACATGCTAATGTGCGTCTGCTATAAGTGGATCACAACTGAGAGTGCACAGAGCTCTGGGTCGTCATCAATCATGCCACTGATGTTTATTGATTCCGTCCAGACTCATTATGACATCCAAGAGGTGCCTCGTCTCCAACACGTGTCCAAACACTGGTGCAGTTGGGAATCTGGAGATGTTTCGTGCTCGGTTACATGTGTCAAGGAAGGTTTTCGGTCAAAGAGTCGCAGTGGGCCGGTCACGTCACGTCTGCCAGACTCATCTCTAAAGATTTTCATTTAAGACAACATATTTTTCATAACCAACGCGTTTTTAAATGATGCTCATTTCTTATCCTTGAACCAACGCTGAACCCTGACACCCACACAGACACCCACTGTCCTCTAACTATGCTAAACCTGGCATGTCACCAGCTTTTCTTTGAAGGTCACCTCACTGAAATTGATGTCTCCTGGGGTAAGACAGCAGACTGCAGTTTGACTCGTCAACAACATTTCTCGTACGTGAAAAGAAGGTAGAAGTTGGAATTAATCATCCCGATAATTGCCATTTTGTTTTGCCTTCATGTTCACATTCGGTTTTTGATGTATGGCACTGGTTGTTATTCATCCTTCCATCTTCAAGCTCTTTTCTGGGTCGTGGTCACAGGGGCAGCAATCTGAATAACAGGCTGTTATTTGATGGAAAAGGTCTTAGTGGTTTTAAAGATCATACATTGTGAGAAAAATATCAAAAGTGTGTTTTCCACCAGTCAGAAAAGAATGTATTTACTGATAAAGGCTTATGAGAGGAACCAGACCTATTTCTATTACTGGAATAAAGCAGAGGTGTGGATGATAGTGAAGAGGTCAGACGCAGGCTAAGAAGTAATTCCATTAGTAGATGGAAAAACTGACAGAAGCCAAAAAAACAAGTCTTAGAATGCAAACGTGGAAAAAGAGAAGACTATATAATGAAGATGTTTTATTTCTTTAGCACTGTAGTAACATGCATTTAACCCTTTAAGACCTACCATAGAACCAAGTCCGCCAGAGCTTATATTATATTTTTACATGCTGTGGAGCCATTTTTGGGAGCATTTCAAGTTGCTATACATCAATACAACCATTACAGCCTAGATTTTAATAATATGTCTGCATTAAGTGCATAGTAATTACATAAATTGCAAAAAAGTGCTATAAACTACAAAAAAATTGAAAATCGTTTTTGTTTTTTTAACATATATTTCTAGTTAGAGAAATTTAAGAGGCTTATCCCTCAAAACTGCAGATACAAAAAAGTTGCACAAAATAGTTTCCCACCACAGGAAATTTATTTTGAGTGCCTTCATAGTTTTATTTTTGAAATACACCAATTTTTATACACTGCAGGAAAAATGAAAATAAATATTATAGTGCAAATTTGCAAAAAAGCAGCATATGCATCAAAATAAACTATTTCCAGCAGTGCAATATGAGTCCTAAGCATCCCAGAAACCACACAGAAAGTCAAAGATAACTTTTAAAAACACCAGTATAGGCTCATGATGCTATATGGTAAAAAAAAAAAACTACATTTCCGCAAAAATGGCGTCACTTCCGGTTTCGGGCAGGTCATGGCGGACGTGCGATAGTTCGCGCTGACGTCTAATCCAATGTAGGAAGTGTTATGAACAGCTGATCGGATCGGCAAAGCGTGTTTCTGGAATATTATGTTTTTGTTGCTGCAAGTGCTTTTTATGCAGTTTTTGCAAAACTATATGTGGAAGGAAACTGTGACCGAGGACAAGCTGATGGCATAAGATGTAAGTACAACTCCTCCGGTTTCATATGCAAAAAAAATTATTGCGCTAGCTTACGTGGTTGCAGAGCTACAGGGATTTAAAAATAGTTACGCAAAACAGAGCGTGCTGCTCTGACCGGCTTTAAAGGGTTAATAAAAGTGGAGGATTTGGGCATGTACTGATGGTGTTTGAGCGAGCAGGGTGAATCATTTTGCAGGGTGAAGAGGAATCCTTTCGATTGCTGAAGTACAGTGAAGATGAGAAATGGAGCTCACCAGAGTAAAAGGAAGGAGACTGTCTAGCACAGGAAGTGCAATTTCAGTGATATACAGTAGAGCAGGAGTCGTGCAAAATTCTGACAAAAAAATGACGGTGACCTCGGTGGCATCTGTTAGCCGAGTTTATCTCTGTCAACGGTTTACGCTGTGGAGAAGCTTCAGTAAGAGTTAATGAGTCAGACTAACATCCTGGTGGGAGGGAACCTGCTGGGTAAAACCGGCCTGTAGGAGACGGCCTCCGGGCACGTAGGAGGCCTTTGTGCCAAACACAAGGCCTTAATCCACCCCGCCACCGCACAGTGACAGGAAGAGGGAAAGAGATGAGATACCGGGGGCCTGTCCTCCTACTCTGTACTTCCTGAGACGAGTGTGTGGTGGTGGTGTGTGTGCTCGCAGAATAGAAATATATATATATACAGTACGCGTCGACTGTAAACAGAATGCCCCTGTACAAATACACTTTGTTTATGTGTTGTATAATATCACTTTGAGATTTGTTTGCTCGCTCTCTGGGTTTTGTTTGGTGGGCAGCGTGGATGATCTGGGAGCAGCACAGTGTGGAGGCAACCGTGGCAGGCTCGGCCTTTGGACCGGGCTCGCGGTGTAGGCCTGTTGACAGGCATGGGACTGATGCGCTTCACAGCTTCCCCCACCGCCGCATGCACATGCTCACACAGAGCAGAGTGAGCCCGACTTGGCCCCTTGATTTAGCACTGTGGGTGGCACAAGTCAGAAGACGGGACTCTAAAAGGAATAGAGAATGGCCTGACTTGTCTGTCATTTTCTGCCTTGCTGGGGCTTTTTGAAATCCCACAAACCCTCGAGTTATACCAAGTGTGAAAGCATCTCTCTACTTTAGAATGAATGCAATACCAACACTTGATACCAAAGAAATAATAAAAATAGTACATGAAATTAATTTTTCTATGTGAAAATGAAAGAACTTACATCACAGCCTAATGCAGTTGCCAAATGAGTAAATTCTTCAGCTGCTATTTGGATAATTTGTGCTATTGACATATTTTATATAGATTAACATTAACCAAATCATTGTGTTGTCATTGTAAGGAGTCACAAAGTCTTGGCACATAATAGTGAAGATGAAGGATTTTAAATATTGCTGTTTTGGACATTAGTAATTATCGGTTATGGCCGAATGTTCTTATTTTGCAGTCTGGAGAAAAACAAAATGCACGTTGGAATAAATCCATCAAGCTCCAGTATCCCTGGCTGCATTAAAGGTCCCCTATAGTGGAGATGGAAAGGTCACTTGCTACTTCCATTTCTCTAGAGTGCCATGCAACTTTATGACCTGCCAGCGTTGCAAGCCAGCAATATTTTTTCTTAGTCTAACTAAAAATATGTATAATAATGAGAGTGTAGCATGCTGCTAAATAAACAGATCTAACTAACTATTTTTTTGCACGATGCTATGATGGCGGACCGCAAATCCTGGTTTGAAGAAGCAGACTGCATGACTGGTGTTTTACTGCTTCAAATCGCAGAGTTTAGAAGCACCTGTGTAAGGTTTGTGCTCCAACAACCAATAAAAAGAGACTCTGTAGAGACTAGATTTAAAGTTTCAATCAAAACCAGAAATTTTGAAAAGGTTATTATGTGCACTTTCCCTCTTTTCTAAACTAGTCCTTAAGACTACTTGAGTTCAGTTGTGTTGGTATAACAAAATACAGAATTCCTTCAGTTAAAATTAATATAGCACAGTGGCTCTACTGTAATTCTAATGGTCTCCTTGTGTCTGAACCAACCAGTTATCCTTCCATTCATGGTGCATCAACCTAACACCTTAAACCCAATCAGAGTCCATCTGGGGTGTCAAACACTGAACTTTACTATCTTAAAAAAAGCCTGGCCTAGAGGCTACGGCCACGCTTTTAATACCATCAGGGCGTCATTTCCACTGAGGAACGAACACTGGTTTCACTTTCCAGAAGAAAGAGAAATCCAGGGGAATCCAAGATGGCGCCTGTGTGTGCGGCGTGCCGTCAGCTGTTACATGTTTTGCTTTAGCTTTGTTTACATCTGTTTAGAGCAGGGCGATATGACCAAAAATATTTATCACGATATACATTTGAAAATTTGCAATAACGATATAACTGACGATATAATTGACACTAGACAAAATACTTTACAACTCCACAACTTTATTAGTGCAACACCCCATCAAACAAGCAGCTGTTTTTTATGTGCATTAAAGTTATATAAAAATGTAACAGTGTAAATTCCTTGCTGACAGTTTAACCAAAAGGCATTTCCAGTGGAAACTGGCCGACATATCCTCAGCATAACCATGTATAATATCCACAAAACTTAAAAAGAGCTTATACACACACAATACGGTAATATTATGTTGAAGCACAGTACGTATCACTCCGCGAGGCTCCGCCTACGATAGCCGTAATGCTCCGACAATCCATCAAGCGGTGCGGCTTCGTAGCTTAGCAAAGTCGTACTGAAACATCTGACAGATTTTCGAGCGCCGTGCACATAAAATCGTTTCGAGGTCAGTAAACACAACCAGAGTTCATACATAAGGCACACGGGATTATAAGGGGCACTGTCGACTTTCAGAAAAATCAAAGGATTGATTTTAAGTGTGCCGTATTTTCCAAACAACACGGTAATAACGACGGCCCGCTAGCATGCTCTACCAAAAATAGAGCTTTGTTGTGTATCTGACGGACGAAAGCTAAACCAGTTCCACTGAAGCTGCAGCATTTTTACAAACCAGTTCTGGTTCATCGTTTCATTCATCATTTCATTCTCCGTCGCCGCCATGCTTTTTCCGCCATGTGCGTATGAAAACAAAGGCACGTTTTGCACGTTTTACCCATATTCTATCGCGATATTTCATTTTCTTATCGTTGCCCAACATTTTACCGGTATTACTAAGATTGGTATGATATGGCCCAGCCTACATCTGTTTTGATCAAACACGTCTCTACTCTTTTGGTTTATGACTCCCAATCACTACTAAATATCCGAGCTGTTGAAGCTGTTATGTGCTGCGCCGCCCCAGTAAGCTCTGTCACTGTATGAACTCGTGCAGAAAGGGCACGGGAAGCAGACTCAGATGCATTTAAGGTTACAGCCACAGAAACTGCTCAGAGAACTAAAAACAGGGAGATGCCCGCACGGAAAAGAGAGTCACGGCTCGTTCTGCACGGCAAAATGAGCTGAAACTTGTTAAAAAAAAAAATACGGGACCTTATTATCCCTAACAACTAAAATTTTTATGGAATCTTTTTTTCAACAACTTTCACTGCAAACTCCTGGTTTATGAATTTTTTGGGATCAGATGGGATTTCTGACTTTAGAAATGATATACTGATTCCAAAAAAAGGAGCTACCTGCCTTTGATGGTTGATGAGGACAGCTGATGTGAGCTGAGGTTATAGCTGAGGCACAGGGAAAAGTAAAATCCGCATATTCCAGATTTGTTTTTAAAAAACAAATTGAAAATATTTTGTTTTTAACATAAAGACTGGGCTGATATTTACCATGAGAAATTTCCCGCATTATCATAATGGGTTATAAAACTAAGTGAGGATCCCTGAAAGCAGAACACAGACACTGCACGTCCCCTATTAGGAATGCACCAACTTTCTCCATCTCCTGACATATTGCAGAGGTGCAGCCATGACAACACACACACACACACACACACACAACCTGGCAGATCTGCTTGAACCACCTCCCCTCCCTTCTCTTCCCCTCTCTCTCTGACAGCTGGCCTGAAATGACAATTTCAAAGCCTGAATATTAAAGGTTTGGAAAGTCACTTTAATCTGATTACCTATCGGCTGCAAATAACCACACGGGAAACTTTATCGACCGAAGAGAGTGAGGAAAGGGGTAAAAAATATATCTATGGCACATATTTTGACAAATGCGATGATAAATGGGAGTTAACTGGTGGACAGAAAATAAGTGTAGCTGTCTATTTTAGCGGGAAAAAAATGTTTCTAAAGATGATATTAACACTATCCATCACTTACATGTCAGCATTACTCACGCACAATCCATCAATCCGATTAGTTATCATGCACCTTCTATAATAATGTTTACTGATGGTGCTCCCAACAGAAGAAACATATTACTATACTTTATCAAAAGCATTTAATAAGTACAGATGCTGCAGATCCAGCAAACTGACATCAAAACATCTAGAAGCAGAAAATGCTCAGAACCACATCGGTCCCTCAGACAGGAGTCCTATCAGTGCTGGCGCAAGACACAATTAATTGGATGGGCGTTTGACTTTGACAGTCTGCCACTGACAGTCAAGGTTGGGTCTTTTCCCCCCGTTTGTTTCATTTGCTTTGATTTTTATTCAGTTCTTCCTCAGCAGACAAAATCCACACCATCGCTGCCTTTTAGTCCTTTTGATTAAAAGACTAAAAACCTGTGCTTCGGTTCACAAATTTCAGGCGTAACATCTCACTGACAAACTCCAGAGTTCATTTTGTGTGTGTGTGAGGTCATGTCATCTGCTTTTTTTCTCTTTTAAGGCATCTCACCTTAAATGCTTAGTGATTGGTGATCACTTTGCAACCAAATCTATGTTAAACGCGTGTTTGTTTATAAAACGCTTCAGCGAAAGAGGAAATTTCTTTGGCTCCACCCTTGGTGCCTTTTCTAATAATAAAACATTTTACACCTTGAACAACTGAAAAATTAGAAGATACCCATCTGGTTTCATGGATCTGTTTTCAGTACCATGCACCACCCACCCATTCTCTTTCACTTATCCACTTCAGGGTCATGGGGCGCTGCAGCCTATCCCAGTTGTCATGGGTCAAGAGGTAAAATGCACCCTGAACAGGCCGGGGCTAAAACAGTGAGACGACCACTTACGCTCACATTCACACCTACGGCCAGTTTAAAATCAGCAGTCAACCTAACCCCATGCGTGTCTTTGGACTGTGGGAGGAAGCCACACAGCCAGAGAGAGACTATGGGAACTCCACATGGAATGGCTCCGGCGGCTCAGCAGGTTCAAACCCCGAGCAAAGCAAAGGGATCAATGTCTGTGAAGGTTCTCAGTCATTTGGGTCGTCGGAGTCTAAGGAGCCAGGAAAGAGTCTGGACTTCTTTAAGTTTCCTTGAAGATGTTTCACACGAGAAGCTTCATCAGTTCTAAGATTGGTGAAGGGTCCCAGATTTTAAGCCCAATAGGGCCATGGACCCCTATTGATCTACCTAATCACATGAGCCAAGGTGTGAAACAGGTGTGGGTCACAATCAGCCGATGTTTCGGGTGTGAAGCCTAGCCTATCCTATCACGTGATTTACTGAAGTCAAATACCCCAGGACTTGAGTGGGCTCTTAGGACTGAAGAAACTCCTCGGATGAGAGGTGAAGTGTCTTCAAGGAAACTTAGGCTACGTTCACACTGCAGGCGAAAGCGCATCAAATCCGATTTTTTTGACCCTATGCGACCCATATCCGATCATGGTATGACAGTGTGAACGGCACAAATCCGATATTTTCAAATCCGATCTGGGTCACTTTCGTATGTGGTACTGAATCCGATACATATCCGATGTTTTAGAAAGCGACTGCTGTTTGATGGTCATGTCGCATTAAATCCATCTTTTACGTCACTGACACAAGACAGACGCCAATTATCAGCGCCAGAGAAGACATCGTGAACGCTTCCTGTCCATCCAGTGAAACTGTTGGGAAGACAACGTTGGAGAAACGTGAACATTTTATTTGTTCTGTATAATCTGCAGATTCTGACAGAAATCTGCAACTATGCTTTGAAGCAGCGCTCCTCTAAAACAGCAATAAGGATCCTTATTAGGTTATTTACATTATTATGTAAATAACAAAATAACTTAAAGCAAAAATTTAAAATAAAGTCCGAAGTCTTTATATTAAGGTCATCAGTCAAACAATACTGTTGCTCTGGGTCTAAACAGAGCGTGTTGTGTGTGACGTCTTCTTTTGCTTTGAGCGTTCACACTAGAGCGCGTTTGCTGTCGCATTTTATTTGTAGTGTGAACGAGCAGACAAAAAAAATCGGATTTGATCAAAAAATCAGAATTGAGCATCAAGACCTGCAGTGTGAACGTAGCCTTAAAGAAGTCCAGATGCTTTTCTTTCCAAGCTCCTTAAACAAGGAGATCAATGAAGCCAAACAATCAGATTATGAGAAAAACAAAAAACCTCCAGTATAGGACCCAAACTACGGCCTCCTGGATGATGAGGAGGGCTCAGGAGCGAGAGCGGGTCATCTGCTAATTGGAAAGTTGGTAATTGGATCCGATGCTCAAGCGAGATGCTGAACGTCAAGTCGCTCCTGACACTTGGAGGCATAAAAAAGCTTGTGAATGAGACATTTTGTATAAACATGTTGTAAAGAGTGCACAGAGTGTTCAAGTAAAGTACAAAAGCTCCATATAAGATCTGGTCCATTTACCATTTACCGACTTCAGACTTGGAGGAGCGATGAAGTGTTTCTAGTGTCCAGATGAACTGATTCAACTTCTGGGATTTCCCTACCTGGGCTACTGAGCGTGCATCAAGACGTTTACTCCACAATCCCCCTCCTACCTCTCAATGCAGACTTAAAAACAGGAATATATCTCGGTGCTCAATATTGCTAGCTGGAGCATGAAGGCATCTACACCAAAAAAATCTGTCAATTTTGTTTCACAACTGCTCACCTTGGAGTGTCTGTTTTTCCTGTGTTTGTTGGGGGCACGACATTCAAAGTATTAAAATTCAACAAACCTCGTTAGAGTTCAAATATAATATAGCACTGTTTTGTCACTACTTATCAATTAAACCTTTCCACCTTTCCAAACACATAAGCAGGGATGACTTAAGGCAGCAACACTACTTATTAAAAGTTGCGCTTTTGGAATCATTAACAAATTCAGGTTATTTAAGCTTATCAAAGTCCCTGAAAATTTATGTAGAGGCATATCAGCTCCAGGAGGTGCAGCGGCGTTTCGTGGTCCGTTTGGACTAAATTATTTTTTTGCAAATAAATTGTCCTCTTATTCTTTTAGCTTCAAAAACGTGATGTGTGAGAAGGAAACACCAAAGACCTTGCGCCTGGCGTGTCAGGTACAAAAAGCCTCGCGACTGCGGATGGTGGTCTAATGAAAAGTTAAGCCTGCATACGGTGAGCTGCAGTCCACATGTTGATAAGGCAGCTGTTTCTAGCAACAGCTGAGTGGGGCAGGTGGTATTTTAGTCAGAGAAATACTTTGAAACAGTTGACTGGAGTGAGGATGTCACCGACTGGCGAGATATGAGCCTGTTCCACAACTCATTAGTCAAGGTACAGAGACCAGCCAAACAGCTGTGGAACATTTTAATTCCAGCCTCAAATCAGCGACTTGGACCCGAGCTGCTGCTTCCGATGACCTCCAGCCTGCTTCTGCTACCGAAAAAATAACAGAAACACGGCTGTATGGTGAATAATTCTTCTGTCCCTCATTTCCCCTCAAGTCCGCCTCCCAACCCAAACTCCTGCGCCGCAGTTATTCCAGCAGCAGCAGCAGCTACTTCCACAGCCCAAGGCTACGGTGTTGATATTGCTTACCCAAGTCTCGATGAGCTAATTAAGGGGGCTGTTTCTAAAGTGCTCTTGCATTTTGTTTGTGTATCACCGTAGCCCCGCAAATTACACAGACCAAAGGCTTGTCTGAACTTTTAATCTAATCACGCCTACCGCGAGCCCCCGTTTCCTGGTGTCAGTTTGCCTTAATGAGGCCCGGCCTGAGCCGTGGCCATTAGTGGAGCTCAGTAGTGGAACAGTACCGCGACGAGACAGGCTCAGCGCAATGCTGCCACAGAGCCTAATCCCCGCTTGCTCCCTGTGGACCCGCAGCCATGAAGCGAGTTGTAAAACCTCCAGCTGTGCAGAACACGGATGACATTTGGAAACATACAGTATCTGGGCGGCAAATTAAGAGATGAATGCATTAGACGCAGCGCTTAAATGACATAAAGAGGACCGCCAGGTGCGTCGCCAACGCATTATTGAACCGTTTGTCAGTGGCACAGGCGCAGAAGCGAAATGATGGGTTCGGATAATCGTTAGTTGTCGAGTGCACAAACTTTCATATGTAACAGGCGTATTAATGCAGCGGTGTTTGTCATCGCTGACAACGCGATGGTTTAATGCCACTTACCTTATCAGCTTGCATTCTTTGAAGTGGCAGTATTTCGCCTTGGACAGTTGCACTAACACACCCATTAGTGCAATAATCATGAGGAGAAGGTCCCTACACTATTCATTTTCCATGTAACTTTCATTAATTCAAATTCGGAGAGAATTTAGTGCACTTTCCCATTTTCAATCTGAAGTGCTTTGAATTCTGCTCACTGCACCCGTTTCTGTGTCATCAGCCCACTCAGAGCCTGAATAATTCATAACAATATTTATTAGCACTCTGAGGTACAATTAGATGAATTGGGATTAAGAATTGGCTCGTCTGTGGAAGAGAAAGTAGAACAGCTCTGCCGATGGATTTGGGCAGGCGTAGCTCTAAAACATTATCAAAATAAAGCCAAGCGGATTAATTCCCTTTCTCTACTGTTTTTTTCCCCCCTCTTGTGTTTAAAGGAACATACTTAATATTCCATCTGCAAGAGTAAATCAGAGATGACAAGTTAAAACAAGGGCTATGCAGGGGACTCGCAATTTTCCTTAATCTCCAGTTCTTTGGTTTCCTTTTTTATTTTTTACTTAATTCTTCACAGAGAGAGCTGGCCTCTCTTTTGCATTTGAGGTTTTAATTTTATATGTCTGCACAAGCCGACCACTGAAATGGGAGAATGGTAGTGTAGGTATTATGCAGGATGCAAGGCCAGGTTATAGCTTTACAGTTTGCGACAATAGATTGGACGGTTTAACCTCTTAAAATTCCCCGGGTCAGTGGCGACCCATCTAAGGCAACTCCAGGCCTCAAGGGCTGATGTCCTGCAGTTTTTATACATGTCCTTGATCCAACACAGCTGATTCAAATTGCTAAACCAGCTCCTCAACGTGATGATGAACTAATCATTTGATGCAGGTGTGTTGATTGAGGGAGAGATCTAAAACCTGCAGGACAGCGGCCCTTGAGGCCTGGAGTTGCCCACCCCTGGTATAGGGTCAGGGTTTAGCTCTGGTTAACCTTTCTGTAGCGAAAAACTGCAATGCCAAAACACGTGAGGCTTTATTAATTAATTTCATCTTCTAGTTTCGGAAAACGTCTTTATTTAGCATGTGGCTAAAACAAAGAACGCCCTAACCCAGGGGTGGGCAACTCCAGACGTTGAGGGCTGGTGTCCTGCAGCTTTTAGATCTCACCCTGGGTCAGCACACCTGAATCAAATGATGAGTTCATTACTCTGGAGAACTTCGAGACATGTTGAGGAGGTAATTTAGCAATTTGAGTCGGCTGTGTTGGATCAAGGACACATCTAAAACCTGCAGGACACCGGCACTCGAGGGCTGGAGTTGCCCACCCCTGGTCTAGGGTCAGGGTTTAGCTCTGGTTAACTTTTCTGTAGCGAAAAACTGCAATGCCAAAACACGTGAGGCTTTATTAATTAAATCATTTCATCTTCTAGTTTCGGAAAACGTCCTTATTTAGCATGTGGCTAAAACAAAGAACGCCCTAACCCAGGGGTGGGCAACTCCAGACGTTGAGGGCCGGTGTCCTGCAGGTTTTAGATCTCACCCTGGGTCAACACACCTGAATCAAATGATGAGTTCATTACTCTGGAGAACTTCAAGACATGTTGAGGAGGTAATTTAGCAATTTGAGTCGGCTGTGGATCAAGGACACATCTAAAACCTGCAGGACACCGGCCCTCGAGGTCTGGAGTTGCCCACCCCTGGTCTAGGGTCAGGGTTTAGCTCTGGTTAACCTTTCTGTAGCATGTCAACATGTCTGAAACACCCACCTTGAAACACAAAAAACTGCAATGCCAAAACGTGAGGCTTTATTAATTAAATCATTTCATCCTCTAGTTTCGGAAAACGTCCTTATTTAGCATGTGGCTAAATAATGTGGGCAACTCCAGACCTCGAGGGCCGGTGTCCTTCAGGTTTTAGATCTCACCCTGGGTCAGCACACCTGAATCAAATGATGAGGTTATTACTCTGGAGAACTTCAAGACATGTTGAGGAGGTAATTTAGCAATTTGAGTCGGCTGTGTTGGATCAAGGACACATCTAAAACCCGCAGGACACCGGCACTCGAGGGCTGGAGTTGCCTACCCCTGGCCTAACCCTATCCCTAGGCCCGGCTGGTATTAAGGTGAACACAGCTGTCTTCAAACATCAAATTTCCCATGTGGGGTAAAAAAGGCATCAATGAATATTTTTGTCATGGCTTCCACTGATTAAATTAACACTAATAGATTAGTGAGAGCAGTCTAGGTGAGAAAACACATTTGCTGGGGTCAAATAAACAGTTAATCTGTATTTATGTTGATCACACTCTGTGATAACATGAGAAATGCGCTGCGAAAACCAAATAAACTCACAATAGCTCTTTGATTACCTGAGTCACCTCATCCATCCTCCGGTCACATCGGTGTCCATATCATTGTCCGCTGAGTAATTTCGGGCATTAACAAGTTGTGAAAATCGCTTGTTTTTGGTGCGAAGTGGAAATTAAGAATACACGAATTAATGCTTCGACTCTAAACTCATTATCTCATCGGGCAGAAATGGAAAATGAAGCTGTGACAAAGTTAATCATGCTGTAAGGGAGAGAGGATTGGAGGTTTCTATGAAAAATGTTGACCTTAATACATGACCTATCTATTCAGCTCAATTGTATTTTTTTTCCCTTTTTTTTCCCTCATCCCCAATTAAAGGAGCTTCCGTCTGCCCGTCTCGGTAACAGATGAAGCCAGCGGTTCTTGAACTCTGCGTTAATTAAACATAAGTGCATGTCTCGCTATGACTTATGGAGGTTCACAGTTCCTCCCCTATCCAGATAATATCCCCGGCCCCTCTGGGTCATCACGAATCCACATGCCATACAAACAAGGACTAACCTCTAACTTCTTATTGTTAAATAAATAAATAAACGGGTTTAAGGGTGTACGTGAAAGCTCTTATGCAACACTCACAGCTCAACGGAGGCAGGGGTCAGTGCATCCGACGTGCTTGTGCGTATGCGTGCACGAGCACGTGCACGTGCCTGTGCAAACAACTTGCTCACTGTGATGTCGATTAAAAATTCTCTGGTTCATCTTGAGAGTTCAGCTCATTAGATTTCATCCTTTTTTAATCTTTTCGTGTTTGAAGATGCGCGAAAGGAAAGGATTCGGGATTTGGGACAACAAAATTCTCCAATACTTTGGAATTCTATTTGAGGGACAGGTCGACATTTTCCAAAAGATATCCACTGTCGGGCCAACGACCAATGCTGCGATTCTTTATCATCATCTGAGTAATTTCACTTTAACATCAAACAAAGGGAGAAGAAAAGTCATGTAGTTATTAGTGTATCAATAGATTATTTTAATTATTGTAGTAGTTAAATACCCAACACAGTGGCTGACACGTCTGTGTTTTTCATTGAAGTTTTTAAAAGTAATAAACACACGCTCGATATACAGGATCCTTCCCTTCACAGGACTAATGCATGTGAACTTATTAACAGTGTATTATATTTGATACATGCATTTTTAACCCTTTAAAACCGGTCGGAGCAGCACGCTCTGTTTTGTGTAACTATTTTCGAATCCCGGTAGCTGTGCAACCACGTGAGCTAGCGCAATAATTGTTTTTGCATATGAAACCGGAGGAGTTGTACTTACATCTTATGCCATCAGCTTGTCCTCGGTCACAGTTTCCTTCCACATATAGTTTTGCAAAAGCTGCATAAAAAGCACTTGCAGCAACAAAAACATAATATTCCAGAAACACGCTTTGCCGATCTGATCAGCTGTTCATAACACTTCCTACATTGGATTAGACGTCAGCGCGAACTATCGCATGTCCGCCATGACCTGCCCGAAACCGGAAGTGACGTCATTTTCGCGGAAATGTAGTTTTTTACCGTCCGGGCCTCAATGAGCCTATACTGGTGTTTTTAAAAGTTATCTTTGACTTTATGACTTTCTGTGTGGTTTCTGGGATGCTTAGGACTCATATTGCACTGCTGGAAATAGTTTATTTTCATGCATATGCTGCTTTTGTGCAAATTTGCATCATAATATTTATTTTCGTTTTTCCTACAGTGTATAAAAATTGGTGTATTTCAAAAATAAAACTATGAAGACACTCAAAATAAATTTCCTGTGGTGGGAAACTATTTTGTGCAACTTTTTTGTATTTACAGTTTTGAGGGATAAGCCTCTTAAATTTCTCTAACTACAAATATATGTTAAAAAAACAAAAACGATTTTCAATTTTTTTGTAGTTTATTGCACTTTTTTGCAATTTATGTAATTACTATGCACTTAATGCAGACATATTATTAAAATTTAGGCTGTAATGGTTGTATTGATGTATAGCAACTTGAAATGCTCCCAAAAATGGCTCCACAGCATGTAAAAATATAATATAAGCTCTGGCGGACTTGGTTCTATGGTAGGTCTTAAAGGGTTAAGACCCCTAACCCCCCACAACCCCTCTCTCACATGTTTTTGATCAATAAAGATACATTTAATTAAAGATAAACAAACTATGAGCATTAGAATAATTTTTTATTTATCATAAAGTTGAATAAATAATCTATTTATATGGTAATAGCTTCATAGTGCAGGCTTTACAGGGTTAATTTACTGAAACATTAAAGGAACTCCAGCCGATCGAGCAGTTTATAATTACACAAACTCAAAGCTGAATCCAATCAAGACATAATTAATAGGAGCTTAAAATATTTTAAATGCAGCCAAACCCTTTTTCTGGAGATGTCCCTGTTAAAGATGCGGGCTGAAGCTTTTGGGCGTTTGAGTTGCTGCTTCAGTCTTCTTGTCATTTTTGTTTAAATGTCAGCGCGGCGCTCAACAAATACTGTTCCTCAAGGATAACTAACGATGTACAGTGATGTATGTACACTGCGACTGTGTGTGTTTATACGTTTACTGCACACACAGAAAAACAGAAAAAGTTTGGGAGCCTCGGCCACCGGTTCTGTGTCAACACAACTAATCCTGATTGAATGGCGTGTCACTTCCTGCTGATTGGTTTGTTTTAGAAACGGGAACAAAGCAAACACAGCTTGATGATTGGCCATTTCTTACTGCAGTGCCGGCCGCAGCATTGATCCATCTGACCCTTTCATTTCTATCTGTTATGAAGAAGTCTTTGAACATGGTGGTTCAAGGTTTGTATGGGTGAATAAAGCTACTCTGTTCCATGTACATCCAAGCAGAAATACTCCAAGTGTAAACTACTGAGGGACAAGACACAAAGGTTATTATAAGTACTTACTTCACTGCTCTGTGATGCTTGGTGTTTTTGGTAGGAGAGACTGAATTTCTTAGCTGCAGCTGTATTTTTGACCTGCAATAGTTCTTAAAGTGACTTTTTCTCTGAGATTTTGTTGCCAGTTCAACTTTCTTGCTCACGTGTATTTTTTAATCCTGCAAAGGACAAAGCTGCTCTGTTCGCTATGTTTTACGGGGACCTTGAAAACCGTAAGCTTGCTGACGTGGTCGGGCCTTTCGAAGGCCGTGGCGGTACGGGGTTCTTTGTTATCGCTGGAACAGTGGTGGGTAAACACAAGATAAAGAGGCTGAGTGAAACTCTGCCATGTCTGTTTTCCCATCTTGTCAGTTAGAATGACTCAAGCCATTAAGGCAGTTACCACAACATGCTGACAACATGTACGGATGCCACCTGGACCCAGATGTGCCTCAGCGGTGGGTAAATGGAGAGAATGATGGAGAGGAAGTTTAGGGCCATGTCGGCGCCAGCATATGCCCCAACCTGTACGTTCTATTACTCTTCCTCTGATAGTCCCTGCCTGCGAGGCAGAGACAATAAGCCATTGTTATTCTTTATGATGAGGACACAAAAGCAACAATAAAAGAAAGAAAAAAAACCCCAAAAATCGCTGTGAAGTCCTTGGCATCTGAGCTGGATTTGTTTCCGCCGCGTCGTCTTTTCATGTGTGCTGCGAATTCAAAAAGGCAAAGGTATTGTTGACGCCTGCCCTTTCCCGTGCCTGAATACAGGAGTACATATTTTCATACACTGTCCGTGGTTCAATGAAAGTGATCGCTTGGGAGCGGGGTTTTGTTTCCGCAGACAATCGCCGGGTCTGTGCAGAATAGACGGGGGACGCTGGGATCATAAAGAACAGGCCAGCGATGAGCGCGCAGACAACAAAAGCGGCTCGTACTCTCATCCCTTCTGCGGTGATACAAAAAACACGAAAAAACAATGGCGGATGAGTCCGATCGGCGCGTCCGACTGGAGCATTCAACTCCATGTCGCTCAATCTCATCGCTGAATATCGCAGATGAGACGCTCTTGCTGTCAGCGCCTCGGTCTTTCTATTCCTCTCGTATTAAGCAGAAGGGTATCAAGCAATTACAGACCAAGGTCTCCACGCAGTTGGGGATTCTTTCATCCCATAAAGTTTTACTACTGAGACTGACAGTGACCTTCTCGAGGTCACAGAGTCAGGCATCCAGTGCCTATTTAAAAGAAAGACATCCTTTATGTAGCTTTCACAAAGGATTTAGTGGAATAACATGATGTAGATAATACCATTCAGAGGCCATGTCAATGTTCCTGCCAAACACAAGGTGATGCTTAAAACTACTTCTTTATAATACAGGCATTTGAAAAGTTGCTGTTTCTTATATTTTATCTCATTTTCTAATAAAGCGACGTATAACACATGGAGAGCAGGCACTGCATTAGCAGTAAAGAGGGTTTCGGGTCAAATCTGCACTTGAAATCTCAGGAAAAATACTGTGATTTAATTGTACAGTACCTACACAGTAGGGGTGGGGGAAAAATGGATACTGTGTAGTGATTTTGTTTGCTAATAATGTATCGATACAGGGACAGCAGAAATCGATATTTTGTTACAAAAAAAGTTTTTGTGGACTGGAACATGCTCTGACTTCAGAGTTGATCCTTTTTCTGAGCAAGAATTAAATGTGTTTAACTTTTTTATGGCAGCAATAAACATGACAGTTTACTTATTTTAATTTAAGACATGTTTTATTTTAATTAAGTTTAAAACTTTTTTATTTAATGTAAAATTATATTTTGTTTTCATTTACTTTGAAATTCTTCAGTTGCTGAAGGGGCTGCATAGTTTTCATAAACTGCATAGTTCAGAATAGCTATAATTGTACCAGATGGTTGATTCAGTTAAGTTGGACTAGACTGTAATACAAACCGTTCAGTTTGTCAACAATAAAACTGAAATGAGAAAAAGACTGAGTGTGAGACTTTGATATTAGAGAAAATGAATATTGATAAAGTTTACCTTTATGTACAGAATCTGAATATCGCAAAATATTTTTTAAAATTGCAAGAATATCGTATCGTGGGATGTATGGTGATTCCCACCTCTACTACACAGTACCTACATGGACTCTACTGTGCAATAAGTTTGGATTACTCCGATGTATCCTCTTCTAATGTAACATAACAATAAGTTATTTAGAAATGTGCTAACAGGCGATGGAATCACTCATTAATTAAATTCCTCCTGTGTACAAATAGCACAGTTTGGTACCTCATTCGAAGTCATTGCATTAAAAGCCTTTCTGGTCATAAGTAAAAATGTTTTGCAGGTTTAGCACGCTTGAAATTCTTCTGCTGATTGAAGACGTAGCACGTTTGGCTAGTTCAGTGTCGGTGGCTTCATGTAAAACGGCTGAACAAAGAGCTTTGATGTGCAACTTGTCCCAGTGAACGAAAAGCCAATCATTGTGGGAAATGAACAAAACAAAGATTTCATACAACAGTGTGCACCGCTCCGCTCGCAGACGATAACAGAATGGTGCTAGCCAGAAAAGTGAGCAAGAGGTCAAGTACATTAGATGCCTCACAGCTCCTCAACTGGCAGCTTAAATTGCACCCGTGAGAGAAGGTTTGAGCTGGTTTGCAGTAATAAAGCCCTCTATTCTACAAACAAAAATATATAATATAAAAAGTTCTTTCCTTTAGAAGATTTTGACACACTACTCAAACCCACGCAGGTTACTCAACCAGGCTTTTACCTTCCCAGTTTACAGGCTCGCTAACCAGCGCATTATTTCCAGCTCGGCCAACACGACTGATTAGACTTTTCATATGAATTTTTAATTTTTCAAATTTGCATAAGGTAATCGGCACGTGCGACTGCCGGATTTCATTAAAATCAGGTACTTTGTAATATTTCTGAGTGTTGGTGTGTCTTACATGAAAACAACTGCTCCCTTTTGAGGAATAGTGCAGGGACGCTGCCAGCTTCAGGGAACACACAAGCAGCTTTTTGGGTATAAAATGTCATAAAACTAAAATCTGGCAGTCTGGATGGTGAAGCCTCCATTTTTGTGTCTGTTCTCTTGTCTAAAATCACGAATCTACTTAAACTGCAGTGACATAAAACAGCAAATTATTACATCTGAGGAACCAGAAACTATAGATGTTTCGCCGTTTTGCTTGATGGAGGGCGAGCGGCTGTCAGAAGTCTTACTTGACTAATCATTTAATCGCTGCTTGTTAGCATGCGATGAAGAAATATTCACCTCCGTGCTCTTAATGTCACGAGGAGAAACAACAGTCCCTCGTGACTGCCGTGATGCCACTGCATTTAAAAAGGCTTTAGAGCACAAATCAATCACCATAGTCTGACAAATGAAAAGTATCACAAACTCAGACTTTTAATCTGCCAAACAATCTGGGCTAGGTCACCTCTCTGATTTGGGGAAGATTTTCTCACTTTTTCAATCTACCCCACAGGCTATCTTCATCTTCCCCCCAACACAAGGCCAGTGGGGGCTTGTTTCCCAGCGCTAGGCCACCCAGGGGAAATGTAATTCCCTTCCTCCGGTCGGTCAGGGGAGAAAGGACTCAGAGGAGGAGGAAGGATGCTGCTCGGCTCCCCTGATTAGGAACCGAGGATGCGACTGGCTTCTTGCCAGCGTGGTTTCACACACCAGTGTGCATGTTTGAGGTGATCAAAAAGGCTGCTGCAGCGCTCACAACACACAACATAAAGCAAACAAATGACCAGCTGTGAATCACAAGTAAGGTGGGGCGAGCATCAAACGCTCGCAGCCCTGCCATACCTTTCCCCCCTGCTGGAGCGGCTCACCCGCCCTCCCCTGCATTTGCCTGCAGGGCAGTCACTATGTATGATGGAGAAGGCAGGTTAGGGAACAGGGACCCCTCTCTGTCCATTAGTCATAAGTGTCCTGGTGTTTCCAATCCCCATTCACAATAGGGCTTTTGAGTGATCACACACCAAACACCATGATCACAGACTGAACTGATTACAGTGCGCTGCAAGGGAGGGCCTGGCTGGGGGCGCACTGCTCTCCCACAACCTATAACTGCACAGCTCTGCTTCCTCCAAGCTGCAGGTGGACATTGCTGCCAGTGGGCGACTCGCAGCTTCAGGTGACTCGGTCGGCATTTGCAGCATTCCTCTTTGTCTCCAGTTTCCCTCTAACTTACTAAAAAAGAGAACAAATCATTACAAGTTTTACTCTTGTAGCCATTATTCCTATTGTTAATAATAGCATTGTGCATAGCACATTGTGCCGTCCTTTCACCTACAACATGAGCTTTGGGTAATGACTAACAAAATGAGACTGCTGACCCATGAGGGAGAAAATTAGATTCTTCTGCAGGGTGGCTGGATGAGATGGTGAGCTCATTCTAGGCTGGAGATATGCTACAGTACTTGCTTATAACTGTGACATTTGTGTGGCCCTAATGGTTGTCTTGCAGATCCTGCATCTGCTTGAAGCGCTGTCCACGTCCTCCGAATGTGTCCACAGGATGCACACGCACGGAGGGGGGGGGGGGGGGGGGGGGGGCAGTGTAGGGTCAATATAGGCATGTCACAAATTTACAAGGTGCTTGGAGCAGTGACAGAAATGCCACAACATGACCTGTCCCATGAAGCAGGCCTATCATACCCAGGATATTGTTCACTTATCTGGCTTCGCTTGCCCCAACATCAGCATTCCAACTAAGCAGTCACACTGATAAGTCAACACAGGGTTTCCCAATCCAGCTATGTGGATGTTTGCATTAAATAGGAGGCGGTTTCGCAGCACATGACCAATCGTAAGCGCTCACCTGTCAGCGAAAGCAGCAAAGAGGCACATTTCACAAAGGACAAACAAAATATATCAAAATGAATGAATAAATCAAGTACTGCCTAAAAGCAACAGCACTGCTGCAGGCGAGGCAGCGGTGTGTGAGTGTGTGACAGAATAACTGCTGCACAGCACCTACAGTGGTGCAGTATTAGTGTGTGTGTGTGCTAAGTGCTCCAATTGGTCAGTTAGACTCTTTATGAATGAATCTACATACAAGTCTACAGAAAAAAGATGTTTCTGAGAAATTAGAGTTCTTATTAGTAACTGATGACACTTATAGGTCCATTTAGGAATGACACCGTTTTCTATGGATCTTCCTGATCTGCTTCCATTAAAAGACATCACTTATGATGATCTGCTCCATGGGAGGTACAGCGAGCAGCATACGCTACTGTGGCAGATTTGAAGGATGGGTCGGGTGTATCCTTCGTGGACCAACATATCCCAGAATTCATAGCACAGCCCAGCCATTTCCAGTTTCCAACAATGGTGGCAGCTACTTAGTTTTAATGTTACTCTTATTACTCTTTCTGGGTTACAAAATAAACTTTTAAGATATTTTCAGGCCAGAATGTAGCTGTGTAAACTTCAAATATTTGCTCGGTTTATCAAGACACCACATATTTGTAAAAGTGCTCCGACGTTTTCGGAGACGTCTGTTACCCACCAGCTCGATAGCTAGCCGTTCAAGGCTCACTCGAGCCAGCGAGAACAGCGAACTCTCAGCACATCGCTTTCAAACCCCCCGCAGTCTTTCGCTACTCAGGTTAAACGTGATATAAGTCACTTAGATCAGCGGTCCCCAACCCCCGGGCCTTGGACCGGTACCGGTACGTGAGTCGTTTGGTATCGGGCCGCGAGAGTTGAGGCTCAGGTGTGAAATGTCTGGTTTTCAGGGTTTTTATCGGTTTTCAGCGTTATTTTGTTATCGTTTTTATCGTTTACTCGGTTTTCCTGGGTCTTTTCACGTGTGTTATGAATAAATTTTCTACTAGTACTAGTTTTATTTTGTTGTATTTATCCGCGACACCTTAAAGGCCGGTCCATGAAAATATTGTCGGGCATAAACCGGTCCGTGGCGCAAAAAAGGTTGGAGACCGCTGATTTAGATAACTTAATAATGTTATTGTTTGGCTTTTTTTAGTATTTTATTTGTTCCTGAGTAAATCCGTTTGGCTGAGATTAAAGTTATAGTTTTCACACAGTTGAATAAACGTCAAGCAGACAACTGATTAAATAGAAGTGTGAGATGGTAGAATTTACTCCAGTGTCATGTTATATTTTAGATAGCAAGGAGCAGACGGCTGAGTTTATTAAACTCCACCGAGACAATCTGCAAATTTCATTAAAAGTTTAATAAACTATCATCTGCACTTTATTTTTAGTTAGCACATACCTGAAACACTTAAAGCTGTAAGCTAACGATTGTTATACAAGAGCAGACCCATGCTGATGCAATACGTCCAATGGATGATGATCTGATTAGTTGACTAATTGCAAAACTAATCGGTGACTAGTCGACTATCAAAATAATCGTTTGTGGCAGCTCTAATCAAAATAATACTGTGTTTATCGTTTACATCGTGTAAGTCTGGAAGTTAAGATGTCAGTTCACTAACGTGCCCCCTAGTGGAATCCTCCAGTACAAAGGTGAGCGGCGTTTCCTACAGTCTGTGCAGAAGTTTTCTTTTTATTTTAACTGCACAAGTTCATCTCCACCTTAGACAGGGTTGGGAGCTCAGAGTTCCAGGAAGAGCTCAGCAGAACAAATGATCCTTTGCACTGAAGAGAGCAAATTGAGGTGGCTTGTGCATCTGATTAGAGTGTCTCCTGGACATCTCCCCACGGAGGCATTCTGAGCACATTTAATTAAGAAGACACCCCAGGGCAAAGACATTAAACTCTACAGGGATTAGAATCCCACCACAAGACCTGGATAACTCGGGTGGAGAGGATGTCTGGTCTGGCTTTGCTAGCAGCACAATGAGGAAAGTGGTGAAAAACACGTGGTTGGATGGAAGCTTGGTCTGACTGCTGATGTGTGTTTGGCAGCATGGCCACTTCCTGATCAAGTTGTCCTCATTAACCCTTTAAGACCTACTATAGAACCAAGTCCGCCAGAGCTTATATTATATTTTTACATGCTGTGGAGCCATTTTTGGGAGCATTTCAAGTTGCTATACATCAATACAACCGTTATAGCCCAGATTTTAATAATATGTCTGCATTAAGTGCATAGTAATTACATAAATTGCAAAAAAGTGTAATAAACTACAAAAAAATTGAAAAGCGTTTTTGTTTTTTTAACATATATTTCTAGTTAGAGAAATTTAAGAGGCTTATCCCTCAAAACTGTAAATACAAAAAAGTTGCACAAAATAGTTTCCCACCACAGGAAATTTATTTTGAGTGTCTTCATAGTTTTATTTTTGAAATACACCAATTTTTATACACTGCAGGAAAAACGAAAATAAATATTATAATGCAAATTTGCAAAAAAGCAGCATATGCATCAAAATAAACTATTTCCAGCAGTGCAATATGAGTCCTAAGCATCCCAGAAACCACACAGAAAGTCATAAAGTCAAAGATAACTTTTAAAAACACCAGTATAGGCCCATGAGGCCCTGATGGTAAAAAAACGACATTTCCGCGAAAATGACGTCACTTCCGGTTTCGGGCAGGTCATGGTGGACATGCAAAAGTTTGCGCTGATGTCTATTCCAACGTAGGAAGTGTTATGAACAGCTGATCGGATCGGCAAAGCGTGTTTCTGGAATATTATGTTTTTGTTGCTGCAAGCGCTTTTTATGCAGTTTTTGCAAAGCTATATGTGGAAGGAAACTGTGACCGAGGACAAGCTGATGGCATAAGATGTAAGTACAACTCCTCCGGTTTCATATGCAAAAAATTTTTTTGCGCTAGCTTAAGTGGTTGCAGAGCTACCGGGATTTAAAAATAGTTACACAAAACAGAGCGTGCTGCTCCGACCGGCTTTAAAGGGTTAAAGTTATTTCTTGAAGCGTACCTGCTACATATTAACTGACAAAAAGCTCCAACCAACAGGTAAATGGACGGATCATGTGTGGCGCTTTTACTCTGAAAGGCGACGAAAAGGAGTTATCTGCCAATAAGTAATAGATAAAGGGTGAATCCCTGGCTCTCAGAAATCAGACCAAAATTCGAATCAACCTGAATTTTAAATAATGCTCCTACATATCGTCCAAGTTAAATCTCCAGGTTAAACACGCTTTGCTGTGTTGCTCATGTTTTTAAATACGTAGCAGTCTTTCCTGTAAGCAAGTCTCTGAACGGCAATTCCTCAGTGAGCCTCTCGCCGATTAATCTGGCAGATTCTCCTTTAATATCCAATAGCGCCAATACATTTTAATGCAGCTTGAGATCTGGAGATGAGACCTGTCCTTAAAAACTCCCTCTCCCTTCAGGCTTAAAGGAATGCCTGTCCTCTCTTGGCGTAATTGAAAAAGATGGATCTCACCAAGTGTTTCACCAACGCAGCAGGTAGGAATTGGATTGGGAAATGTGTTCTGTATCATATTGCTATGTATGCGTTCGCCAGAGGCTCGCACACAGTCGGTGAGAGACGTCTTCCGCTGCCTGTATTGAAAGGCAGGAAAACAGAGAAGGGAGACATTTGCAATTTTATTACTACTTTAATGGGTTTCTCTATCATTCAGGAATTGCACTTTCTAATGCATTGGGCCCATAAATACAAGGTTCAATAGACAGCCGCTCTGCACTCCTCATTATTCATACATTCGAACAAATTAGAACAAAGGTTGAATAAAATATGCTGTCCGTTTCCTGCATGACACCATCAGAACTTGATCATGCATACAATCTAATCCACGGTATATCATTAAAAGCAATATCTAAAACTTGCACGTAGCATTCCTACACAAGCATCTACAAATACTAATCGTGTGTAATGTGAGCCAAAAAGTGTTGAGTGCGTTTCTCAGGTGGCGACAGGACCAGCCGCTCTTATTATGAGAAGTGTTTTAATGATGCAACTGTTAAATCACCAGTTAGGTCAAATTTTGCCGCTGCAACGCATAAACTCGTAAATTTCGTAAATTATTCTATATCGTGCTTTTTCGCGCGATACATTTCTATCTGAAAAAACTAACTGAAAACAATTTCGACCGATTGTTTTTAGTCATTCACATTAAAACAAAACATCTGCACATTTCGCCTCCACTTTGAGAATTTCTCTCCTTTTCTACATCTTATTATAAAACTAAATCCTTTTAACTAGTGAAACTGTTCGGGGAAAATAAACTTCCTTGCAGAAGGTAATTTAAATAATGAAATCTGTTTTTACCATTTTAAAAAAAATAGACAAAAATACCAAAAATCAACATGTCAGTTTGTCCTTCAGACACTTCTGACTTTTCTACCTCATATGCGAGGCCATTTGTTCCCATTAAAACGCGCTCACAATTATACAGCCTCATTATCAGATCACCTTGGTGATTTTCTAGCAGGAGACTTAAGCAAAAGTTACTTGAGAACAGGAGAAAATAGAGATTTGTTAGGAGCATTTTTCAGGAGCAAATGAATCCACATTTGGTGCTTTACTGAAACCACCCACAAGTGGGACTTCCACACACTTGCAGTCCTAATGTCCCCATTACCACAGGAAATGCTTTGGACCCTCCTCATCTTCCTTCAGCCCCTGGGGCGTCTCTATCTTCTGTAAATGTCAGCTCTGATCCTTATCAACAGCTACTATGTCTGCTTGGTTGGTCAGCAGCTGCTCAACAGGTTGGTCTCATGGTTGGAGTGTGACCCATTAAGCAAGTGTCACACATAATCTACAAATGCCCTGTACATTATCCCAGACACTTGTTTATGCCTCGCAGTGACTGTGGTCCCGAGTTGCATCTTACATCTTTGCTAGCATGTTCAGGACTATCTCGGGGGCATCTCATCCTTCCGCCTCTGTGGATCTGGTGATTAGAGCCTGTTAATGTGCTACCGTGATCTGAGCCTTTGTGCTGGCCTAAAGGACACCACGGAGTCGATTTGATCCACATGTCGGGTTTCAGACACTTCCTTTGTCTGCGGATCACAGATCCCATGGAGGGGCTTGGTCTTTCAACGTTTGTACTGCTTCAATTCAATCTCGATCAACCTTGGCACTTGTTCCTGGGGGCCATCTTTGTGAGATATTCATGGATGCTCCTTGTTTCATCAGTGTCTCTGACACTTACTAATCTTTTACTGCACAGAGAGTCTCGAGGTGCCGGTCAATGATTGGGACCTTTTATGTCTTGACATCAGTGGCATCTGAATCCTCCTGTGGCAAATCTTTATTAGTATACTGTTTTATCTTTAATAAAAGCTCAGTCATATAATTTAATTGCACAGACACCATAGTGGGGAACTGGAAAAGGGTTCTGTGAGATCCCTTCCTTTGCAACCCCTCTGGTACGCTCTGGTTTCTCTGTCCCTTACCGTACAAAGATTAACTGGTGAGTCCAAATTGGCCATTGGTGTCAGTGTGGGCATGAATGTTGGATCTATTTAGAGTTACAAGTTAGAGATGAGCTATACAGTGTATTGATGTGCCTTACTGAAACAATGTGTCAAGTTAGATGAGACAAAAAGAAACAATGTAACATGTTAATAACAGCTACTGAGCTCAAATCAAGACTCCACATCTACCTCTGTGATGTTAACCCTTTAAGACCTACCATAGAACCAAGTCCGCCAGAGCTTATATTATATTTTTACATGCTGTGGAGCCATTTTTGGGAGCATTTCAAGTTGCTATACATCAATACAACCATTACAGCCTAGATTTTAATAATATGTCTGCATTAAGTGCATAGTAATTACATAAATTGCAAAAAAGTGCAATAAACTACAAAAAAATTGAAAATCGTTTTTGTTTTTTTAACATATATTTCTAGTTAGAGAAATTTAAGAGGCTTATCCCTCAAAACTGTAAATACAAAAAAGTTGCACAAAATAGTTTCCCACCACAGGAAATTTATTTTGAGTGTCTTCATAGTTTTATTTTTGAAATACACCAATTTTTATACACTGCAGGAAAAACGAAAAATAAATATTATAATGCAAATTTGCAAAAAAGCAGCATGTGCATCAAAATAAACTATTTCCAGCAGTGCAATATGAGTCCTAAGCATCCCAGAAACCACACAGAAAGTCATAAAGTCAAACATAACTTTTAAAAACACAACTATAGGCTTATAAGGCCCTGAAGGCAAAAAACTACATTTCCGCAAAATGACGTCACTTCCGGTTTCGGGCAGGTCATGGCGGACATGCGATAGTTCGTGCTGACATCTAATCCAACGTAGGAAGTGTTATGAACAGCTGATCGGATCGGCAAAGCGTGTTTCTGGAATATTATGTTTTTGTTGCTGCAAGTGCTTTTTATGCAGTTTTTGCAAAGTTATATGTGGAAGGAAACTGTGACCGAGGACAAGCTGATGACATAAGATGTAAGTACAACTCCTCAGGTTTCATATGCAAAAAAAATTATTGCACTAGCTTACGTGGTTGCAGAGCTACCGGGATTTAAAAATGGTTACGCAAAACAGAGCGTGCCGCTCAGACCGGTTTTAAAGGGTTAATACAAACTCTTATTATTTCAGGTAAAAGGTGCCATACTTCCATTCTAACAGGATTTTGCTTAATAATTTTTTTGAGGATCAAACATAAAGTTATCTTTGTGTCCAGTTATGCAAATCACGATATCCTATAGACCAAACATACTGATTTGATTACATCAAGCCTGATAATGACTGATAAGTGGAGAGAATTAAGCTTTAGAGGGGAGCACTGCACAGTCAAACTCCGGTCCATGTCAGCTGTGAAATAGCACCTGTCTCAGCCAGGAAGCAGCCGAAAGCATAATGACTTCTTCTTTCTTCACTTAGTTCACTCAGAGCCACCTTGTGGGAGGAAAAAACTTACTTTTTGGCACATAAGCAAGTTTAAATTTAGGTCCAGGTCTTTAGCTGCTATCTATATGAAGCAGAAGCTGACAATTAGCAGCTGATGGAATGCCAAGTACTTATTCCTGCCTTTCACTGTGACAAACAATATAAGAAAAGAAGTCTGACCTGTGGGCTGGTAAAACCGCTTCACCACCACCACCACCTCGGTCTTGCCTTTCAAGTCTAAACAGTTTTCATACAGCATAGCTCTATGGCCAGCCAGCTGGAAGGAAGAAGGATGTCAGGGGGGAAAAAAAAATCAAAACGCGGTGATAAAAGAGAGAAAGATCAAGTGTGGATAAAAGAGATCAGCTTATCCTTCTGACTAAAATCGAGTGACAGCCAAAGACAGAGGATATGAGCTGGGAAGGGTTAGAAGACAACAAAATGACTCTGAACTAGGAAAAAAAACCCTCAAAGTCAAAATGGACGCATTATAGGATGGATGGCAACTTGAACGACTCCAAATGGACTCGTAACGCGTCTGCTGCGTCTGCCGCATAAAAACAACATTTGCAAATTAGTTTTCTTCTCATTTTTAAAGTTAAGCTGTTGCTGGAAGTTTTACTTTTACCCCTGTAGTCCTACTTCCTGTTTGATTATCAAAATAATCAAAACAAAATAAGCATTAAGCTAGTGAGTATGACAGCACCGAGTCTTTCCAGGTATACCAAACAGCAGCAGCTATCATTAGACAGTGAGTGTCGTGGGGAGCTTGGAAATGGAGTGCATCTAATCAGGGCAAAGGAAAGAGTCCCTTCCTCCAGCCTCCCAGAGGAGACAGCTGTTCCCAGGCCCTCCACCACTTGTTCATTAATTACTGTGAATTAATGCTTTTCTGCCGCTGAGAATAAATAAAAAGATTGCGGTAAGGCCTCACTAATCAAGTGTGGCTTTTATTAAATACTGTCAAAATGTCAGCTGGTTGCGGCTCAATCGGAAGGGAGCAATCCGATCCAGATCCACTCAAATCAAACATGGTGTCTCGCTGTTTGGATCTAAATTGCCAACACCTGATTCACACGGCTTCCAGATGTATTGTCTTTGCCCGAAGAGAGTGGGGAGCAGTGGTTTATATCCGCAGCCAACCTTCACTGAGGCTTTGAGTTAGTTCAGCCTCTCAGGAATCTACATCAAATAAAACTATTGACTTCCAGCGCTTGCAATGTTCCACTAGAGGAGCCCCTTTGTTTGGCCAGTTTTGTCTGTCTCCGTCTAATCCAAGATGCTGGTGACTCAGTCATCCTGAGGCTCAGCCCATCAATATATTGCTGGGAAATGTGATTCATTGGTAGTGCTGCAAATAGTGATTATCTACTCTATTGATTCAGCCATCAATTATGGCTGAAATGAGGTTTTAGTCCATAAATTAAAAACATTAAATCAAATAAGAAGCCCTTCCCGCTCAAGTGGAAAAAACAGACATTTTATACTAATATTAAAAAACAGGAAGGATGAGCTCACAGTGCTGGAGACACTTAAAAACAATGATTTTGGTTTTATTCTACAAAGCTCCTGGCGCACAGTTGCTGTGCTGATGTTAATGCCAGTTACTGAGAGCAATCCTGCTCAGTAACTTTAAGAGTCACGTCGTGGCTCAGTTACTTACTTGTTGTAATGGTGACGTCCCACTACAGCAGTGTTTCCCAACCTTTTGGAGCCACGGCCATTGATCATGTTTCCCTGCGCACCAGGTATAGCGCAATTGCCTTGGTTTGTCACCAGAATACCTTTTGTTGCTAGGGCCTTCATCAGTTTTCTCCAGGACCAGGTCAGACCGACTACTTTTTCTTTTCAAATATTTATCTATTGCTATTCTGCGCTGCGTCGTCTCACTCACAGAATGACTATTATGTCTGTTTTAGTGGCAGTTGGCAACCCATTTAATTAGAGCAGGTAGTTGTACTGCCCTCTAGTGGAAGAGAATGTAATTGTTCTGCCCGTTACTCACGCCGGTCGCTTAGGCTACGTTCACACTGCAGGTCTTAATGCTCAATTCCGATTTTTTGATCAAATCCGATTTTTTTGTCTGCTCGTTCACGCTACAAATAAAATGCGACTCTAAACGCGCTCTAGTGTGAACGCTCAAAGCGGCCGCATGCGCAAAAGAAGACGTCACAGACAACGCGCTCTGTTTAGACCCAGACCAACAGTATTGTTTGACAGATGGCCCTTAATATAAAGACTTCGGACTTCACGTTTCCCAATTTTTGCTTTAAGTTATTTTGTTATTTACATAATAATGTAAATAACCCAATAATGATCCTTATTGCTGTTTTAGAGGAGCGGTGCTTCAAAGGATAGTTGCAGATTTCTGTCAGAATCTGCAGATTATGCAGTACAAGTAAAACGTTCACGTTTCTCCAACGTTGTCTTCCCAACAGTTTCACTGGATGGACAGGAAGCGTTCACGATGTCTTCTCTGGCGCTGATAATTGGCGTCTGTCTTGTGTCTGTGACGTAAAAGACGGATTTAATGCGACTTGACCATCAAACAGCAGTCGCTTCCTAAAACATCGGATATGTATCGGATTCAGTACCACATATGAAAGTGACCCAGATCGGATTTGAAAATATCGGATTTGTGCCGTTCACACTGTCACACCATGATCGGATATGGGTCGCATAGGGTCAAAAAAATCGGATTTGATGTGCTTTCGCCTGCAGTGTGAACATAGCCTTAGAGTACCAATCAGGTGGAACCAGATAATCTTCCTTGGCACACCTATGTGCTGCGGCACAGGGGTTGGGGAACACTGAATTACAGCATCAAATTCGTCCAATTCAGTGAACTCTAAAAACCCCTTCTTTCACAAATGTTTGTAAAGGCAGACCCCGTGTCTAGGTGCTTGATTTTACACACCTACTGCAACAGAAACAACAGTTTTATTTACGGGCTTTGAATAAATTAATGGGATTTTTTCCACATAATTTCATATTTTTTCCTACAACACAATAAAATGTCTGCATGTGTTTGTTTTTGATTTTGAAAAATCTTTTTTTTTTTTAAAAATTAAATAACAAAATAAAATTTAAATAAGAATAAATAAAGACAAAAATACTGAAAATGTGTAGGCTGAGCCTGAGCGTAATAAAACTACTGTTTTCCATAAAACACTCTAACAGGCAGCCTTTAGTACCAGGTTCCACTGACAAAACAACCAAAGAAGAAAGAAAAAAGCTATAAATGTTTGACATGCCACAGTTATTAAAAAGGGCTGAAATATATACACAGTCCTTGCACTGTTCAATATCTGCTTCCTTATTTTTCTTCAGGTCTAAAAATGTATTTCCTTACCTGAGCGACAGTCCATATATCAAGAGACACAAATATCACCACCTTGGTTACTGCGGCTTTTTAAAAAACATGCGTCTGTCAGCGTTTCTCTTTCCGGCCCACACGTTCGCGTGGTCTGTGTGGATCTGTGTTTGTGAGGAACAATAACGCCAATTAGTCTTTCTAAGATTAGTGTTCATTAGCCAGCACAGGCTACAGGTCATAGCAAACACTTCAGAATATTAAACTGAATGAGCCTGCTTTGTTAGCAGAAGGCTATGCTATTCACTACTTTTCACCCTCTTCTTTTAACACCGCGTCTCTCTAAAGACTCGTTCTATTGTCTGATCGTCCAAGTTAAAATTCCAAAGCACAAAGAACATGAGGACGGGAAGCGGATGAGGATAAATCAGACAGCAGCTCAGCTGATGAGAACAAACGAGAGGCCCGGTAATTCAATGTGAGAATGACACATCACATCCAAACACAGTCAATAATACAGAGCTGTTCAAACAGATGGGAGAAGGAACAGCTGTGTGTTTTAATTGGTCACACATGCTATATCAAGCACGCAGCCCATCTAAAACTGAAGAATGCTTCTCTCCGTTCAGTCTTCTCCACGATAACTTGGAAGGATTGTTCGCCACAAGGACAAAAACAAACAGCGACTGTACTCGATGTTCACCCTCTGTGCACACCGAGAGAACAATACCTGGTTCTTGTTTTGGCCTGTGAAGTAATCTGTCTTTGTGCCATAAAACAATCCAGCAGATTTACCACCAAAAGTAACTGCGTGCCACCGACCTGGATTTTACAGCTGCAGCGGCTGCTATAAAAATACAGCATAATCCGGTGAGAGTATCTGAGCACTGAATGCAACGTAGGCAACAAGTGAATGGAATTTCTTTAATGAAATGCTATTAATGTTTCCTATTGACGTTTTTCATTTACATTGTAATTAATCATTAATTAAGAGGCACTTTATGCTAGATTAATGTATTTATCATGACTTCCTGGCTGCCTGGTAAACTGATGACACTGAGAGGAAGCACAAACATCTTCAGACATCGCTATGATGAAGGTGAATTAGTTGTTCGGCAAATAAATGATCTTTTCTAGCTTTGCTGCTGTTTTTTAAATATGTGTTCTGTAGTAATCTGAACATTTGTTGTGTGTGGCCATTTATTGTTTGCTGTAATTTTACATATTTAGGCTATTTTATGCTTTGCAGTCATAACGTTATGGTTTTAATTTAAGAAATATGTTGAACTGCTTCTTTATTTTTAAAAGATATTATTGGCTTACAAGCACACATTGTACTTTTGAAAATTTTTCAGTTGATTGAATTCTACTTTGAAGACTGTATTTAAACATAAATGCACACACACACAGGGCGCTGGGACACTACACTAAAGAAAAGTTACTTGAAAAGCAAATCCGGTCTTTAAGCCTGATGACATTAGCCGTTTCCGGGTCCAAACTCCGCTTCAGGTCCCAATGTCAAACAATCACTGCGGCATCACTGAGAACTACAAACACTCCAAAATTCTTTCATCTTTATTAAAATGATCAGCGTTGCTGCTTTACCAGGTGTAACACTTAAGTTTCACATTCAGGCATCCATGAAAACAGAATTTATGAAGTTTAACAGAGTTAGAAGCTAGCAGGAAGTTAGCTCGCTAGCTTCCACCTAAACAGGATATAGCATGTTCTGACTGAGAGATTTCTGAAAAATTCAAACGTACAGCTCTGCTATCACTTCCAACATAAATGAAGACAGAAAACTAAACAGCAGTGACGTTTGTAGGGTTACTGATGTTGGACTAGCTGGTATCTAATAATGTGCTACGTGGTGGCTAGCTAACAGCTATGTTAGCATAATATAAACAAGCTAACTTTTTTCCACTGATAAAAGTTAACGTGACGGTTCGTGATGGTTAGAGACAAATACAGTCGCATGGCAGGATGCTGTAAACGGACCAAACTTCAGTCAGGAGAACAACTGAGATAATCCATCCACAATACGAGGTTAGTCATTCATATACTGCTGCATGGGCTGGGCTGTAGTTACATCGGAAGGTTTTAAAAACTGAGCTTTAAAATGAAAAATGGTGCTAAAAACCGAGAGGGGCTGACAGTGATCACTGACTGTTTTTAGGGGTTTGTTCAGAATAAATAGAACAAGATACAAAACATGTTAAAAACACAACAACCTTAATAAACACAGTAGTTTGGACCTGGAAGCAGGGTTTATATGTCATTACTTAAAAATTGGATAAAGGAGTGTTGTTGTTGTTTTTTCCCAATTTAATTTACAATTATAGTTTCAGGGGAACAGGGGAATACATGCATTTGTTCAGTCAATACAACATGAGTTGTTATTGACTTTTTTTTACTGAAAAACTAATGATGTTTGACAAACTGAACAAACTTTTGAGTCATAAATCAGTAAACTTGTTTTAATATCCTCTTTCTAAAGCATAGTTTTATGTTAACATTACAGTATAGCAGAGGATGAAGTGATCAGCCTGTTCTGCATAATCAAATGCTCCCCAAAAATTAATATGTATGATCCAGTTGACAAACTGTTCTCAACTGAGCCAGCAGGATGTGCGGAAGTTGCCAAGACACCAGGTTTACTTGGCCGACATTTAGCCTAATATCACTCAAGTCGATCATTATGAATATTTCTAATGAGGAGTAAAATGTGTAACACGGAAATCTGAGACAGGATATTTGTGTTTGTGTTTTGGCTCAATCTAATTTTACTTTTACGTTGGTGTGCTACACTTGTTGTCTTGTATAGTCTTACACATTTACAGTAAAGCATTCATATCATTCTTAAAAGTTTATTTATTTATTACTCGTCCTGCCTACAACAAGGCTTATGTCCCCAAACACTGTGCTGGGTTTTCTAGTAGGCTTACTTCCTGCTTCTTTATGGCGATAACTGTAGAGTACCGAGTGATACACAGGCAAAAATCACTTTGAAGTAGCCTTGGTTACTTTGACAGTTTGGTCGGCTGATAGTAAATTGCTTAAAGCTCACCGCAAACAAAGCATTATGCAAAACGCATGCAATTAATCACGGAGAGGGCGGTTCGTATTTTTTATGATTATTAATGGCCTTTGCCACGCTGTGGGGTCATCTCACCTCCCTGAAATATTTACATCATAAACAGCATGAATTATGGGGGTTGCGGGAAGGGCGCTGCTTTAAAATACAGTTTCCTTTATTTTCATCAGCTGTGGCGGTCAGGAAGTAGCCATCCGCAGAGCTCCGTATGGAAATGAGATGCTGCCTCCGGTCACGTGACGCCTGAAGGACATTGTTAGGATTCAAATTTCCCGTTGGTCAGTCAGTTGTTGTGCGAGAAGTGAAGAAAGTAGTTTTCAGCTCATTAGCCAGAGATCAATATGGTAATGTGAAGAAGAGTGATTGAGGTAATTCAAATAAAAAAAATCAGATTTTTTAATGTATTTTGTGAATAACACAAAAGACGCTGGAGGATTTCTTTTCACACCACTGGACCCTTTTGACCTCTTACATCTTCTAACTTTCACATTGTGAAACACAGAAGAAAAAACACGTTCAGAAAGTCGGTGGAAACTGTTTAGAAATGATGTCGGTAGCTTATATACCTTCAGGCTGCAAGAAATTATACAGCTGAAGACGGATTTCTGTGCTTGTCCGGAGAGCATTTAGTATCTTTTGTGTAGAAAGTTTGCTGAACGGTGCACGACGGCGAACCTGGAAGTTTCTGGACGGCTTTGTGAAGAACTCACAAAGTCAAGAGAGGAAACTAAACACATACAGAGCAATGCGAGCGATGCGAGCAATGCGAGCGATGCGAGCAAAGCCAGCGCGCTTGTGGAATTGCTAAATAATCATTTTCATGTATAAATGTCAAAACATGTTTTATTTATATTTATCCCATATGCCAATACATTCTGCTAAACTACTACATTACAAAGTGCATGTAAATTGGACAAAATTAATGCTTCAGTGTCTGCCCCTGCTATTTCTACAACACTTTACACTCGAAAGGTGGACTACTAATCGCAAAATTAAATATGCACTGTGATAATGTTTAAAACATGGGGGGAAGTGACAGGATTATGTTAAAATGTTTTCTCTTTTTTAATTGAAGTTTTATTCAAATTTTCCCCGAACTCTGTAATAAACTTCTGGCTGTTCAATCAGTCTTTTGGCATTATTGGCTCATTTTCTGATGGCCTAATCAATGCAGTTTTTATTATTATTGTCATGGATATTACTGGTTAAGCAGATCTTTAATCTGGTTGCTTGGTTGGTGGATGTCTTCAGCGTGTCAAACACTGTCAATGATTCTAGTTTTTAAAACAGCATTAACCCTTTAAGACCTACCATAGAACCAAGCCCGCCAGAGCTTATATTATATTTTTACATGCTGTGGAGCCATTTTTGGGAGCATTTCAAGTTGCTATACATCAATACAACCATTATAGCCCAGATTTTAATAATATGTCTGTATTAAGTGCATAGTAATTACATAAATTGCAAAAAAGTGCAATAAACTACAAATAAATTGAAAATCGTTTTTGTTTTTTAACATATATTTCTAGTTAGAGAAATTTAAGACGCTTATCCCTCAAAACTGTAAATACAAAAAAGTTACACAAACTAGTTTCCCACCACAGGAAATTTATTTTAAGTGTCTTCATAGTTTTATTTTTGAAATACACCAATTTTTATACACTGCAGGAAAAACGAAAATAAATATTATAATGCAGATTTGCAAAAAAGCAGCATATGCATCAAAATAAACTATTTCCAGCAGTGCAATTTGAGTCCTAAGCATCCCAGAAACCACACAGAAAGTCATAAAGTCAAACATAACTTTTAAAAACACAACTATAGGGTTATAAGGCCCTGAAGGCAAAAAACTACATTTCCGCAAAATGACGTCACTTCCGGTTTCGGGCAGGTCATGGCGGACATGTGATAGTTCGTGCTGATGGACGTAGGAAGTGTTATGAACAGCTGATCGGATCGGCAAAGCGTGTTTCTGGAATATTATGTTTTTGTTGCTGCAAGTGCTTTTTATGCAGTTTTTGCAAAGTTATATGTGGAAGGAAACTGTGACCGAGGACAAGCTGATGGCATAAGATGTAAGTACAACTCCTCTGGTTTCATATGCAAAAAAAAATATTGCACTAGCTTACGTGGTTGTAGTGCTACCGGGATTTAAAAATAGTTACGCAAAATGGAACGTGCCCACTCCGACCGGCTTTAAAGGGTTAAATGAATATGGTATTTAGCACTTTATGCATCGGCTATGAATAATCAAAATATTGTCTAAGCTAGAAAAAAGTCATGCCTTAACCTTTCCAAAAAACTACAATAAGATATTAACCATGCTGTCGTTATAGTCGGAGAACATTACGTTGTAGAGAAAGGCGATTTTCTTTAAAAAAAAAGTTGGCATAAATCTCAGCTTTAGTGCCTAAATGTGAAACCATATTTTATCCTTTTTGTCATTTTCTCTGCTAAATAATACATAAAGCAGAACAACAGAAGAAAAGCTTAACAGAGTGGAGTCCAATCAATTTTATGTATAAACCCATTCGTCACAAATCAAACGTTTCCCTCACAGGCCTTCGAAATGTGTACAGCAAACGACATCCTCTAACAGCTCCCATTAACGGCCAAAATAGAAAGATGGATGCAAACTGCAACTTGAATGGTTGGCAGAGACCTACAGCCGTGAGGTGGGATTTCCAGTTTGAAAAATGATCTCTTGTTGTTGTTCATTCAATATTCATGTATTTAGTGGGTTTTAATGAACACATTCCCCCAGGAGCGTTGGTGAGTTTAATGGATATGGATGAAACCAAGTTACACTGACATAAGTACTCGTGCTGCCGCACTTTGAGTTTTTTAGGAGCAATGTTTGCTTTGTTCCTGCTAACATTTGTTCGACTTTTCCAATGGAAAGGATTGTGAGGGGTTCTGTTTGAAACGTGTATGACTGTTAAACTGTGTTTGAGGAAAACAAATGGAAGAAATGCTAAATGAGAGAGAGAGCTTTAAGTAGATACGGTAAGTAACCGTTTCCCCCATGAAGACAGCGTTCGACAACCTTCCCTCCTCTTTGAATGATGAGTTTTGACACCTCTGTATACATCAATAAAGATGTGGTTTGACGACCATTAGAGAAAGTTTTGGTTTTTGCGAGGGTAGCTGCACAGACAGCTGAAACCACCCACACTAACTTCAGATGCAATCCCAGTCATTTTGTTGTAGAAGCAGGCCTGAAATATGGCAGAAAGTGCTCAGTTAAGAAAAGGGAATCAAGGGTTTAAAATGATTTAAAACGACATCCAGAGTTCAGCTCTCTAACTCAGTCTTTCCAATGATCATGTGTGTTGTGGGAGATTATCTGGTTTCGCATGATTAGCACTCTTAGTCAGCGGTCCCCAACCCCCGGGCCATGGCCCGATACCGGTACGTGAGCCGTTTGGTTCCGGCCTGCAAGAGTTGAGGCTCTGAAATTTATGGTTTTCAGGGGTTTTATCGGTTTTTATCTTTTTAATCGTTTTTATCGTTGGTTTCCCCCGGGTCTTTTCCCATCTGTTACAAATAAATCTTATTTTTTTGGTACCGGTACTGGTTTTATTTTGTTGTAATTATCAGCAACATCTTAAAGGCCAGACCGTGAAAATATTGTCGGACATAAACTGCAAAAAAGGTTGGGGACCGCTGATCTAAGCGACCGGCGTGAGTAACGGGCAGAACAATTACATTTTCTTCCACTAGAGGGCAGTACAACTACCAGCTTTAATTAAATGGATTGCCAAGTGCCACTAAAACAGAAGAAGACGAAGAAGAAATGACATACTAGTCATGCTGTAAACGAGACGACGCAGTGCGTACAGCAAAAAATAAATACTTGAAAAGAAAAAGTAGTCAGTCTGACCTGGTCCTGGAGAAAACTCTGACCCAGATGAAGGCCCTAGCATGAGTAGTGGTCAGAAGAAAGCAAAGAAGGACAAACCGATCCAATTCCGCTATGCCTGGGATTTGTTTGGTGGTCTGATTTTTCTAATGTGAATATGCACCGTGGCTTCAAAAGGTTGGTAAACACTGCACTAATTAATCCATAAATCAGTAACTTTGTTACATTCTTTTGGGTTCACTGATGTTTTGCAAAGCACAGGAGAAATGATGTCATCGTCGCCACATTAAAAAAGGGAGGGTGGGGGAAAAGTCAACTTCTAGAAACAAAAATTTAAGGCCTGATGTCACCACAGGTATAGAGTGAAGCACAGTCCTTCTTAGAACCGCTGAAGCAAACCCGTCAGTGTATAAGCCGTCATTAGCTCATGTGGAGAAAAATCGAAGTCATATTTTTTCTCTTTCAAGCGCCGTTCAGACACACAATATCTGCATTTACGCATTCGTGTCAGCATGAATCCAAGCACAAAGTTTAAATAGCCTGGACGCGATTCTTTACAATGCTATTCAATCAAATCAAACCCATCCTCTCAGTCGCTTTTTGTTCTATTCTATTCCTTTTGATTGTCTGTAAATGCTGCTGCTGCTTTGTGCACAACCGCAGCTAGTTCCGGGAGAAGGGAAATCGTCCTTGGAGCGGATCATCAGGAGAGAGAAAGAGCGAGGATGCCTCCACCTCCTGTTGTTTGTCCGGGATGCCAAGCTCACGCTCAGCATGCCAGGCCCCATGCGGGCGCCCAGGCCGGCCGGAAAAGACAGAGCTCTTGGAAGACTCGGGTCTGGTCAGAGCCAACACGACGCTCGTGCCAGGCAGAGCAACTGTGGCCAGCGTCTGCTAGTGCATCTCTCCCCTTTACCCGTCAGCACACGGCAGACCTCAGGAGAAAGGATGCGACCATCAGGGGACCGCTAGTCCATCCGGGCAGAGCTGGAGGACAGACCCCATGTGGCGGGGAGTGGGAGGTTTGGAGCTGTTACACGAGGAAACAGCTAGCAGCCTGCTATCTTGTTTCTGTTTCTTCCTGATGATGTCTAATTTAAGCCAAAGCTTCGCCATTGCCTGTAAAAGTGCATTTGAGGCCAAAACGTGAAATAATGCACCAAAGTTAATCTTCTCGCTGGTGGCAGTGTTTCTCAGAGCTGAGGTCACATTTTTCATCAAATCTCACTCCTGTCTATCAAGATATGCATTGTTTATGACATCTTTCTGTTTTGTTAAAAGGCGTTAACACTTTGACGCTGAGGTATCTGTGGAATCTCAGTGTGGTTATTGGATAATATGAGTAATTATTTGTCTTCAATGGCTCTTTTTAAAATGGAGAAAGTTACATTTTGTAATGTGCACAACAGTGGTGGAAGAAAAGAGCTAAAAGTTTAAACTTTGAACAATTTTAAATGTTTTATAGACTTTACCGAACATCTCTGTACTGATTCATACCAGAATAGTGATAACAATATTTGCAAATTCAGCCTTTGTATATGAGTGACCAATATTTTTTTTATTATAATAAAAAATAAATAATATAATTAATAATTAATAAATAATAATTAATAAATAATATAATTTTATATATTATATATATTTATATATTATATATTATATTTTTTTATTATAATAAATATTATTATATTTATTTATTTTTTTGCTTTGTTATCAAACTGCTGTACCATGTGTGACACAAAAAAAACAACTAAACCTTAAAAATATTTTTTTTATGTTCAAGGTTTGTTTTTAGTATTAAAAGGTCAAAAAAAACCAACAAACATGAAGTGATTAAAAAATATTTTAGCATCAATTACTGATGATGTTTCTATGAACAAAGGCTCTGTTATTGGCCCTGAAGTTCACCCCTAGTTTTTACTACAGGCTACTGCTAAAATACCCAACATGCAGTTTGTATTCAAGGTTGTCTGACCTTTACTGAGTTTTATAACACAAGTAACAACAGGTAACAAGTCAAAGAGACGTTCAGTGTTTTGTTGTACACATGTTTTTTCTTTCATCACACTGGGAGGTGGAGAGAAAAGGAGCTGATGCAACCGAGCTTAAGAAATTCTGATATTGTTCAACACAAATACATTAAAGGTGCGCACCGTCTACCGAGGACGCCTTTAAAATATGCACACATTTATATTTCTATCATGGAGTCTATCTTGTGGATGATGAGAGTGCTGCAGCTTTTGTGCCAGAGGAAAAAAAACATGAGGATGTGTGACACATGAAAACTAGCCACTTGTTTTGCTGCTGCTCTGAATTCTGAATTAATGTGTGTTTCTGAGGAAATTCTGACGAGAACGGGAGTTAACAGAGCTTGTATGCAATCGCTCTTTCTGCAGCCGGTTGAAGCGGCCGATCGTCTCGGCAGGACTTGCATGATATCTCGGCTGTGACCTGCGTGCACCTGACTGGCAAAACCAGAGGACTGTAAAGCAACAGGCGAATGTGGCAGTCATCCAGCGCGAGGGCTAAAAATTAAGTTCCTGGTTGACACGCAGCACGAGTTTGATCTGTTTCACCTGCTATTTCTGCTGTTTGTTTTATTTTAATGCCTCCATGCTGCCAGTCAGATAAGACCTTTGCCACTGAAGCTGTGACAGTACATCTGAAGCAGATCGGGTCGCCACACTGCTTTTGAATGATAATACTGCAGCGTCGTGTTTCACATCGATTCATTTTCAAAGACAGTCGGTATTATTTTTTATTGATCGGCCTTTCTTTATAAACAAAGATGATATATAGGCTTAGTAATAGCGGGATTAAATTACACGGCCCGAAAATAAGCTGGATCGATAAGAAAAGTAATTTAGCACGATTCGGTTCAATTTGTTTGAGGAATCCTGCGCGCCCGAGTTAGCAGGTGAGGTGAAATGCCACAGATGGGACTGAGCCATCACTACAGACTTTGACTGTTTCCACCTTTTACATCATTTTTTTCCTTCCACGTTATCGGTGCAATCCGACGGCGGAAAGTTTGTCGACTTTAACTAGTCGACAGAAAACTACTGATGCTGCAGGAATGTTGTATCACTTAACAGACAGTTGCAGCTGTTGATGAAACCCTCACATCATCATGTTCCGAGTGTGGGAGGATTGAAATTAACATAACGGAAGAGCAGAAACAGATTCTCCGTGGCGTCTAAACACATACTAACCAGGTGTATATGAATGCCGCGAGAACGAGCCGCTCTCCCCCTCCCCGTCGGCGCGGCTAAACCAAATGCTGCCGCTCTCATTTGGGGCATTTGTTTGCCTGTGTGAGAAATAACGGCGGCGAGAGCAGGTGGAATATTGCTTCGGCAGCTAACCCATATGGATCGGAAAAGCCGCTTGCCAAGTCTAAACTCCACTTTTACAGGCACATCTGGAGCAGAATCTCCATATTAATTGCCAGTTAATGTGTTTACACACAACGAGGATTAATCCCTGAGAGAAGTTGCTTGACCCGGGTCACGCGGTCAGCGGGAGGGCGGTGTTTCGGGTTGAAAAGCAGCGGGGAGAGGTACGGCGCCAAATGTGCGGACAAAGGCACGTGCGTAAGATAATTCTATTCCAGCAGAAAGCCATCTGTCATGTGTAGCCTTTCTGTTATGCTGAGAGTGTGTCAATATCCTCCGATGGCTTCAAACTGCAGTAAAAGTTCACGCGGGGATTTATGAGGCTGTGGTCACATGAGACGCTTTGTTGAACACACCTGCATTTTTGTTGTTTACTTTGGTTGTTTGGTTACAGCAGACAGAGGGTGGGCGGTGTTTAAGGATTTAGGGGCCCCGGAGCTGGACAGAAGCCCTGGAACACGGAAGGGATGACTGATATTTATCACATTAGAGCTCCTTGCTGTGCTGTTTTCACCGAAAGCATTTGTGTGTGTGTGTGCATCCGACTTTATTAACTAAACCCTGAGAAAGAAATCCTCCTGAATCCTCCCTTAGTTATGCTGCAATAGACGTAGGCTGCTGGGGGATTCCCATGATGCATTGAGTTTTTCCTTTCCAGTCACCTTTCTCACTCACTATGTATTAACAGACCTCTCTGCATTGAATCATATCTGTTATTAACCTCTGTCTCTCTTCCACAGCATGTCTTTATCCTGTCTTCCTTCTCTCACCCCAACCAATCACAGCAGATGGCCCCGCCCCTCCCTGAGCCTGGTTCTGCCGGAGGTTTCTTCCTGTTAAAAGGGAGTTTTTCCTTCCCACTGTCGCCAAAGTGCTGCTCATAGGGGGTCATATGATTGTTGGGTTTTTCTCTGTATCTATGAAGCGCCTTGAGGCGACTTTTGTTGTGATTTGGCGCTATATAAATAAAATTGAATTGAATTGAATTGAAATATGTAATTGCCACTCCCTTTTTGGTGATTGAGTATGGGGGGAAAAGGAGCCATTGTGCGCCACATTATAAAAGGTTAATGTGTGGAAATATGGTCTCTTTTTGTTTCTATATATGCGTAGGGCTATTTCCCATTCCGCCTACAGCTTTAATGAAATAAATACAAATAAAGCCCAAAATTCCAAAAAGAGAGGACGTGCAATTTAATCCACAAAGTAATTCTTCCATATAGCCACATCAGGCGACACCTGAGCTGTCATCTCCCTCTCCTCATCCTCGAGATAGCCTCGGGTCTCTGAGGGTTTGGCTTAGCACGACCTCCTAATGAGAGATTTACTGTATGGAGATAATTATGGGGGGAAGCAACATCTCGCTCAGGCCCAATGATTGAGATAAGAGCACTTGGGTGCATATTCAAGCGGCACCCTCCTCCTCCTGACCCGTCACTCTGCCGAGGCTCTAGTGGTCACAGACAATCAGCTGGAAAAACACCGAGGGCATGCCTACATGCATGGCGAGTGCAGACGCTCGGAAGCAAACGGAGCCGCACGCGCGTTTTAGACTGAAAACAACGCAGAGCACACCGTGATATCGCTGCCATTTTATAAATCAGCCACCTGGGCGATTAAGGGAAAAACGAGTGAACAGAATCAGAAACGCGTGCTCTTGTTTATTGCTTTAGAGAGTTAGCTGGCAAGGAGGCAACCATCGTGTGATGATGAGAGTGGCCCCTCTGGAGACGGCATTCGCACACTGGCAGAGGAGCTAATACAGACTTTCATTAGGATGCACACTTCAACACACTGTCATAGTATTTACAGTCTCACACTGGGGAAACAAATAAACTGCGTGATTAACAAGTTTTCCTGATGCCTGGCGCTTCGCTGTGTGCGCATTGGAGTGCCACCTCGCCGACTTAATGATTCTTAATGGTTTCTTAATGACTTCTTAATGACTTCATCAGGAAGATCCTGCAACAGCACATTCTGACAAGCGGGAGCCTCCCCTTGAGACCCAGGATCACACCGAAGCACTAACCCCTCTTCGGCTTTCTGCTAAAACAACACACGCTTTAAATCTGCTTATCTGAGACGGCATCTTCGACTCGGGCGACGCGAGCTTTTGATCCGTGGTTAACTGTAGGCCTGTGTGATACGATTTGATATGAAAGCGTGCGAGCTGATGTGTGGAAATGCACTAAAAGGCGAAAAGGGATGTCCAACTAGGTTGTGGGCAAATGCAGTCACATCAAACTGATCTCAGAACATTGGAGTGACATCTAGTGTTGTGTAACCAGAATTAAACTGCATTGTGCGAGGGTATCTAGGAAACCCATTTGGTAGCATTCGGTGTAAAGCTGCGACTGTGATGCAACGCCGGGGGAAGCGGGAAGAAAACAAAAGGAACAGGAAATTCTCCAATTCTTAGAGATCTCGGTAATTGCAGAATTTCATTACTGCGGGACGTGCGGCGAGATGACACTCAACGCTCCAGAGAGAGAAACAAGCGGCGTGTTGTTGAGCTGGTAACAAAGTGTGGTCAGCGGCAAAAAATTCCTCCAAGCATTTAATGACATAGAATTTTCTGGGTCACCTCAATGTCACCGAGCAACAAATAGTTTGGAGTGTGAAGTACATAGTGCCGGCCATCACAGATTGCCATGCCACTCTCAGCCAAGGAACACCAGTAAAGCCTCCAAATTACCACTACACCTCTGAGTTTGGCGCTCAGAGCTCCCTCCATCGAAACCACGTGATCAACGAGATCAAAAGTGTCATTCTAGTCTCTTTTTTTTAATAAAACAAAAGCTAAAAAGCTATCAAGGTAATTGTGATAATCAGTGTTTGTGAAAAAGGATATAAAAATAAGAAGAAGTCCATATACTGCACACATATACACACACACACCACAACTGGTTAACAAATTGTATTAGCAGAGAAGCTTGACTGCATGGCAAATTACATCGCCCTGATGGATGTCCTCTTTACGGGTTGTAGAAGCAGGCTGAGGGGCCGTGGAGAGAGGACGAGGCTCTCGCCAAACACTCATAAAATGATGCATAGCCAGCCATGTGTCACCTATTGGCACGGGCTCGGCTATCTCGCCCAGATACCAATGCCCAAAACACAGAGAGACACTTGCTCCACTTAATCCATGGCAATCAGGAAGAAATGTGATTCAAATATTCCTCTTCCACTCCAGAAATGAATACATCAAGACCGTTTTAACCCCTCAAGTTCAGTTTCCTCTTCCTAAATTTACAAAAAAGTTTCCTAAAAAAAAAAAGTGTGTAATTTGGTAGTAATTATAGGTCAAAGTCTAAAGCAGTGCTACTGCAGCTCACCAAGTGCCGAAGGGGGCACCAAAACAGGCTAATGATCATCAATCATAATAATCATAATGATGAATTATTTAAATTCAAGATGAAGCGCAACTTCAATAGGCACAATTAGACCATTATACCAAGAACAAGACATACATAATTCATTGAAATAATGAAATAAATTATAGCCCCCCCCCACCTACCCACCCACCCCCAACAATCTCCCTATGGTTTATGCCTATCCTGCTGCCAGCTATCATGACACACACACACACGGAGGTTGTTGGTTAGATTCAAAAACAATGTAACCCAGTTTAGACAAACAGCACATTTTTGTGTTTTCACGTTTTTCTGTTTGTGTTTTCTTTTGTCTGAGGTTATTAATCACATGCAGCCTCTCACCTTTAGCAGCAGCATCCACAGGTGAGTCTCCCCAGCATGTTTTGACCACTTACAAGAACAATACCTGTATTTGTTCCTGACACAGAACCTTGGCTAAATCACCTTTCTACACCTCGGACATTTGGGCCCCGCAGCAGCCATCCTGAGGTTGAGTTCTAAGCTCTGTCACATTTGTCGACATATCCTCCCAAACACTGAGAACCAAAACAAGTAAATAATTAACGAGTATTTACTCTCAGCTCACTCAAACTAGAGTGAACGCAGGCAGGCGACCTCCTCGCAACTCGGAAACAAAGAGTTTGGTGTCAGAGACCGACTTCACAGGTCACCTGTTGAGAGGCAACGTCTCGCCATACAGTTGCGGTCCGACTCAGTCGCTCTCAGACAGACTGGTCATCCAATTTAAATTAAATGCAAACAGATTGTCAAAATCAGCCGGAATCAGGCTGCCGCTGAGCGCGACTCGTCTGGATTTGTCTCTTTGCGATAGGGATTCTCCTCAGCTGGTCGTACTCTGGTTCTCTTCTTATATAAAAGCCAGCTTGCTGAGTGCATATGTGAATCTCCATCCTTGCAGGAACTCTGACACTGTTAGTGGAGGGATTTCTGTTTCAGATCTGAGACTCTGAATACACACTGAGTGTAAGCAGTTAATGTGAATTTATGTGCATGTAGGCAGCAACACGTTTGCAACAGACAGCAATAGATTTTTGTGAACTTTGCTGATTCATCAGAGTTAATTACCTCACTAACTGCAAAATGACAGCAGACT
>NC_140442.1:2934110-3084110 GCF_963576455.1 Neolamprologus multifasciatus
TGTGTGTCACCACCTCTGTACCCCGAATAAGCTTCTTGTGTTTCTCATTTTGTCACTAGTTCTTGCACCACATGGTAAAAAAATTCAGCACAATGCATTTTTATCAGCCACCCTGAAGGTGAACACTGGCTGGATGTGATTACCGCTACAGTGGTCTCAGTCAGGGCAGACCTTTGTTATGTTAGCTACATGTAAAATACTGGTGGCAGTCAGTGGTGCCGCTTAGCCTCCTAGCAGATCGTCGCCTTGTTCTCAAGTTATAGCATTCACAAGATTTTCAGCAAACTTGACCAGCGACCTCTGACCTTGAAGTCAAGGTCCCTGAGATTTCAACTCATCCAAGATTTTTAGTAGCTGCACCTGTGGCATCAATTTCAAGCTCCTAAGTTGTTTCGTTCTTGAGTTCTTGCATTTACAAACTTGTCAAATGTGTCGCCTGCCCGGCAGCAACACGACGCTCCCCCGTCAGCCTTTTATGGCTGAGGGGTGAAAACATTCTCAGTTATTCAGTCACTGAATTCACAATACTTCAAAATTAAGAATTTCAACTTAAACACCTTTGCACACATTAAATCCAGAGCTGTTCACAATCTGAGCAACAACTTGGTTTACTTAAATATTTAAACCGATCAATAATTTCACATTGTTTGCTAACTGAGGTAGTTTAGCAAACAATGTGAAAAATAATGGGAAAAAAGAGCTACAATAACTGAAACAGAAGAAAATTAAAGTACTAAGAGTTCCGTATAAAATAAAAAACTGATTTTTTTTTTGCAATGTTTCTTAGCTGCAGGAAACAAGATTTAATGCACTTTGAGACGCCAGATGCAAAACAAAAATAAGGTTCTTGCTGTTGGTGAGGGAGGTGACGCTGTCAGGACCAAACACAGGAACCTCAGCTTTGCCAGGATTAACAGGGAGAACATTTAAAAACATTCACTTATTAATGGCTGTAAAGCATTCATCAAGGTTAGAGAGGCTGTTTATGTCGTTTATGCAAAAACTGCAATAAATGAACAATATTGGTAATTACCCCAAAAAAATGTAATATCCATAATGGTTGATCCACCAGTATGCATTTCAAATTTACAATATTACAAAAAAGCAGAAAACATAGTACAACATATTATTATTATTTTTTAATTAAGATGCAAAATTTGTTATTTCCTTACATCCTGAACTGAAAAAAATTAATTTAAGTAGATGAATGTTATGCTTGATTAATTTCTGACTTCTCAGAGAAGCCTAGAGCTTCAAAATTGGGTTTTAAAAATGCAAATTCAGCACATCATTCAGCTAATAAACAGCAACATCGGTTTTTTGCTTCGTGTATATATTACATACATATATATTGAGAGAGAGAGAGAGAAAGATTCTCAGTTACAAAAACAGTAGTTGAGGAATGACTGGAATAAATTGACCAGTGTTCTTTATAAGACGTTTTACAAGCAAATGGTAAATGCTTAATGTGTGTAAAGGTTAGACTTATAAATGTGACATTCTACATGGCAGCATGGTGTCACCTAATACTGCTCCATTCATTTCAGAGTAGAGCTTAGCATGATGTACTTCCAGCAATCGACACCTAACCCAGGCGAGCTGCATTCGAGAGGTGGCGGATAAACCGGTTTGATTTGGGTAACAGCATGTTCTTCCCTCCTTATCTTACTCTAAACAAGGATCACAGCATTTTAATCCTTCTAATTATTTTGTTTAATAACGTGTACAGCAATGAGCAGTCTCACGACGGGAACGGGGGACAATAACTGCAGATTCTAAACACTGTTACATTTTTTACTTATTATTGTTGACTTATTATATTAAAGAGCGTCCTTGGAAACGGAAAAAATGCCTTTTGCTCTAATTTTTCCAATTTCTCTAAAGTGAATATGAGCTGGCTCATTTAGCTGTTTAGTCATAGCAACAGGAACTTACAATCACACCAAGGCTGCACCTGAAAGGCTTAATCAAAAATAAGACGATAATGAAAGCACTGCTAACAGCCACAATACCTCGTCCTCTAATGTCAACCTCAGGTGCGCAGACAATGTTTCGGTTTAATCAAACTCAGAGTGTTGACTCCTTCGGTTTAGATCCTGAAGATAATACTTCTGAAAATCAGGAGCACCAATTGTACCAAACGCTCTTTCAATCTCTTTCCCAGAAACCTTGAAAACTACTCGTTGGAAATGAACACGAAGCTCCCGCAATTCAGCAAGTTTTCAGAGACGATCAAAACTGAAAACATAAACGACGCTTGTGCTCAGCTTCACGTGTTGTTTGACTGTAGACGAGCCAGCGCTCAGTAAAAGTGACAGGAGATGTGAGGTGTTGTGACTCCTCACCTGCCACCAAAACCTCTACTCCGGCAGAATGACAAAACACAAGCCCTCAAATGCCCGCAGGACTACGTAACTACTTTTGAGTCAAACTTTAGTTCCTCAGACTTGTCTCTTCCTACTCTGTGAAATCAATGTGATTGCAAACCAACTAAATATTAACATTAACGAAGAACACTTGTAAACATATACTAAAGACCAAAGCAGGAAGCCTGTAAGGCTCCAAACGCTACCAAAGCGAAGGAGGAAGAAGTCAAACGCATCCCCGCATCCTTCCACCCGGGAGATCAGCCTTTGCACCTGTGACCAGGTAAACTTTCCACACAGTCGTTAATGGACACAGCGGCTGTTGTTTACTGAAGACTCCCCGCAGAGGAGACTAGCTGACCCATGTCTGCAACCGGTGAGTGGTACAAATGGCAAACATCTCTTGGAGTCATTATTTATGCAGGAATGCCCTTGGGAGTCTTTGTACTTGTTTACACAGTCATGGCACAGTCCATTCATGACGGCTCCGAGTAAATGAGCCGCTTGCTACCAATTTGTCCTGGACGACGAAGCTTTGGGGCTCTACTACCCACGGTTACTTTGACGCGGGCGTGTGTGTGTGTGTGTGTGTTTGTGTCGGGGTATGGAAAAGAGGTTAACGCAGCACTGCTGTGCTGTTGGGAACCGACCCGGAACTACGGACACAAAAGTCCCAAGGGTATTAGGAAGCACAGTGTCACATTTGGAAATAAATGAGAGAAGGGGTTTTTTTCAAGAAGAACGCCACGGACTTTCACCTTTGAAATGGGCTGTTTGTTTGCCCGAGGACGGGGACAGTGGTCAAAGTTAGTGAGCACCGCCTTTCACATAAAACCAGAACCAAGGCAGGAGTTTTATGGAGGTTGAAGTCAAAGGCAAAGTAAAGAAAAAGTGAGTGCGGCGCGATGTCGGGGAACCGGTGTAACTTTGCTTACAATAAAAGTGACAAGAGCGGCGTGTGCGTGGCAGAGATAGAGATAGAAATGGTGGTGTTACGTTATTTTTCTTTTAAAAGAAAGTGTATTAAAACAGTTGTTTTAGCAAAAAGATGGCTTTCTTTAAGGTGTAGATCAGCGGTCCCCAACCCCCGGGCCTCGGACCGTCCGTGAGTCGTTTGGTTTTCAGCGTTATTTTGTTATCGTTTTTATCGTTTACTCTGTTTTCCTGGGTCTTTTCACGTGTGTTATGAATAAATTTTATTTTTTTCGGTACCTGTACTGGTTTTATTTTGTTGTATTTATCCGCGACACCTTAAAGGCCGGTCCGTGAAAATATTGTCGGGCATAAACCGGTCCGTGGTGCAAAAAAGGTTGGAGCCGCTGGTGTAGATACCTTCATATGTAGCTGCACTTAAGTACAACAAATGCAATCAAACACATAAAACCATCAATATCTGTGTTAAATTGTTATTTAAAACCACAGCTATGGGCTTAAAGTTTAGGCTGTCGTCTAATGATGTATACACACAAAAATAATACTGTGGACTAACAAGCATAAAGTTTTACATGTACTTAAGCAAAGGCTAAATGAACCAGTTTAATGAAGCAAAGTGGAGGCATATTGTACTGATGACCTCATGCATTCTGCAGTAATGAGAAACCAACATAATCATTTTATTCTCAAACTTTTTCCCGTGCTGTCACACGAAACAATTAAACCGTTAAACAAAACGCGAACCTCCTCCGACTCTATTAATAACATAAAGGCATCAAACGCGGCTCGTTGCTGTTTTTTTTAAACCGTGCGTGTTCAAAAGCGTTTTTAAAGATGCTCCACCCCCGAGTGACGATGCGTGCGCGTCTTTACTTTGAGTCTAAATTTGCGTGCATTCGATTCGTGGTTGAAAAAGACACAAAGAACCAAAGGGAACGAATTCAATTAAGCGTACAGTACTGAAGGCTAAATGACTCCCCGTATAGTTCTCAGGATTTCATCCAGCGAAACAGCAAAAAGGGGAAGAAATGTGTTTAACAGAGAGGCAGTGGCTGAGAGAGAGAGAGGGGAAAGAAGCGATGGGATAATTTAACAAGCTTCCTCCTAAACCACTCCAAAACCTCCAGAGTTTAATTGCTGGGAGGCAACATTATCCCTAGCAACACTGTGTCTGTCTCTTGGCTGGGATTCGGTGGGTACCTGCTGTATCCACTCCCCGCACAATACAGCGCCCACTGAGCCATATAATCCTCTCAGGCCCTCCTCTTCTGGAGAACCACATTCAATCTCTTTGTGACACGGGAAAATCTCCTCTTCTCCATTTTTTGTCAAGGTACGTGCTTCAAATAAGTCCAATCAGTAGGTGCCGTTATGTGTGCACAATGCTACGGGGAGCCGCAGAGGAAGGCAAAACAGAAAGGAAGAGTTAAATAAAAAGACGTTTGATTTGCCGCTGTGAAATTTGGGGCTACTTTCCATTCCTCTGCGGAGCTCCCTGGAGCAGCCATATTTCTGTTTATGTTTAAATGTGAATCAGTCAGATGGGCTGTTGGGTTCCTGCTGAATCATCCCGCTCTCCCCTCAGAAAGCAGGAGGTTACTTTTGAACCAGCTGCCTTGTAGGAGAAAACAAGAAACCGACGCCACTTTCTTCCCGACTCCTCTTTCAAGTTGCCCTTGAAAAGAAAATTACGACAACGGCTTTGATGCGACGCAGACATGCTTCGACATATTCTCCATAAGTGCAGACACAAACTACATTATCATTCCGATGAGTTTGTTCCGATGTCTTTTAAGCGTCTGAGTGTTGCACAAGCCGGCGAGAGAAAAGATGGAAACGGTGGCTCATTACGCGAAATGGCAAAAGAAGAAAAATGGTTCTTCGCTGTCCACTGGCTTGTGACTTAAGTCAATATAGCACTTGGAGACCTGCGAGAGTGTTTTTAATGAAAACATGTGGTACGTAATGAGAAATTATAAAGGTGGCGTTGCGAAGAACATTTCTATGATTTATTAATTTTAACAAATGACGACCTTTACTTTCCAGATTTGGTTCCCCATGAGCAAATCTAACTTTTTCTTTAAGGCACAAACGCTCATTCTTTTTCCTTTATTGTATATTTTCTGATTAATTTCCAGATGATGACCATTTTATGCCTAAATATAGCTTTGCATCTTCTGTTTGCTACACATGTCCAAATGTTGCATTTGTGTTCAAGAAATCATCCTACCTGTCAAAGAGGGCGGAGCTCGCAGGTGTCGGTAAGAGGAGAAATCACTTGTTGTTGCACAACAGACGTCCACTCGTTATACCAGTCGCTTACTGCAACAACATAAACAGACACGGTTAGATCTGGTGATCATTGGTAACATCCTTTATATTTGATCGACGCTGCTCAGTTATTGTCCTTTTACTTTATATGGACCCATAACTAACCAGAGAAAGGTCAGAAAAGCTTAATTGCTCTGGGTGGAGTTAATTGCTTTGCTACCAGTTCTAATAAATAAACTAAAAGAAATTAATAAATAAATCATCGCAGCTTTCCTATTCTGCCTTTGGCTCTCAGCCCCAAGACCAATGTACCCAGTTAACATGAAAATATGAATATGAAACGTGTAGCCGACTTTTTCCTCTTAGAATTGTTTAAAGTCGCAGGTTTTTATTTAGAAAATTAATGGTAAATAATGTGGGATTGATATGTTGTTTACCTTCCTCTATCCTACGAACAACAAACAAAAGAGGGAATGACAAAGCGAGGCGTGCTCGTGATAATTTTGCAACATTTCTCTGAGCTATGAGGACATATCAGGATTCAGATGCACACACACTCGAGAAACTGAATATTTCCACATTTCCCACAAACTTTCCTCACCAAATGATCGGCTGCAAAAAGAAGAAGAAGAGGTTGCTAAGGATGGGATTATATCTGCACTCTGCATCTGCACGGACCAGCTGAACTTTAATGCAGCTGTTCGCATCCTTAAAAAGATCCAACGCTGCTGCAGGAAATAAGACAGTGAGGTGGAAGGTTAGCTTGTAATCCATAACACATAGTTGAGGGTGGCCACGCTGGCATCGATTCCTTGTGAAAATTGTAATGGGCCTTGGCTCGAGCAGCACAACCCAACAAATACAACCGCGAGGCTTCGGCTCATTTGTAGTCAGGCCACGGAGGTCGTTTCTGAAATGTTTGTCAAAACCGTGGTCAGCTGCTCAGCTCCCACTCGCCGCTCTGTTTTTGCAGAATTTGTAGCATGTGACGGCCGCAGCGCTAAGCCAACACGGCGAGCGTTTTAAGGAACGTTAGATGATATAAATTGTCAGTAATGAGGCACGGGGGACGGCATGCGTGACCTGGAGAGGTCGGCCATAACGTTCTGCCTCGCAGCTGAATAAAATGCATCCTGAGCGCAATTTAACAGCCTTAACATGAGCAGGTACATACGGAGAGACAAGCAGAGGTCCGAGAGGGCGCTGCGCTAGTCGCAGAGGTCACGCGCAAAACAACAACGATACACAAACACTGCTGACAAGGGGAAAATGTGACGACTGAGTACTGTAAAATGTATGAAGAAATGGACGGGAGGGTCATTTTACTGAGCGGCGCCATTAACATCGCTGCCCTTGTCTGAAATTAAGCTCGGATCAGTCACTCACGCGCGCGCACGCACAAACGCACACACGCACACACGATCGCACGCGCACAAAGAGCAGCGGTTTTTACATTTCTCCTCTTTTCGCCCTCGCAGAAGGAGAGGTCGACATTTTAACTGCAGCGGCGAGGAGATGGCTTCCTTTCACCTTGACGGGCATATAATGAACATTTTTCATTTTGAGCTTAGCTTCACTTACAGAGTCAGTCAGCTATTTTCTCTTCGAACCCTTTTTCTTTTTTTCTCCCTTCCTGACATTTTCCTCTGTGGTTTTGCCAGGATGATCTTCACAGTAAATTTGTGCCCCTTTTAAAGAAATAGGTTACATTTCTGTTGATTTCTTTTCTTTGCGTTTTTTTAACGCCACAGAGCTCATTTCCATAAAGGTCCCCGTACAACACAAACAGGCCTGCTGTAAAGCATGAGACACAAACAATATGCTAATCACACCTTTTTCAATTACAACCTGGATATCTATGAAATCCATATTATTGCTTATTTATTTAGCCTTTTGTAAATAAATAAATGGGATTTTTGAAACAACAACAACAAAAGAAATATATGTCTGTGCTTATGAAGTACGTACGGTAGGTTAGGAAGGGAAATACACAAGTGCACAGAAGCACACAGAGAGATTAGTTCAGGTGCATGAAAAAAGGCATAAATGAGACACAGTTTGCAGAGACTTCTGCACAAAGACACTGTGCTGTGTATAATATAAACTCAGAGCATAATAATCAGCCGTTTCATTGTAATCATTCTGTTATTTTAGCGCTCATAGTGCAATCTCCACAAGCAGTTCATTACTGCTAAATATAACTTTACGTTGACCGTCCATGTGACCCGTCCTGAACTACGAGACAATATCAGTAGTGGTGTGTGATACTGCATGTTTCGGTATCGATCCGATACCAAGTAAATACGAGCCAATATCGCCGATACCTGTCAATAAATAAGGTGGATGTGCCATTGAATTGCTAAAACTCAATTAATTTCATGACCTTGAGTGATTTTTGTGATGTTTCCTTTTTTATTATTAAATAGTTAAAACTCAGGACATAATTAGGACAAAGTTTATAATTAAATAGAAAATTAATATTATCAATGTTTTTAGAAAAATCTGAAATAAAAAGTGCACGCAAACCAGTAAACAATTAAAACAAATACTGTTGAGAAACTATAATACAAAAATTACAATTAAAATTCTCAACAAAAAAACAATATGTAAACAACTTAACAACCTTCAAAGCCTCTAAGTCATGTGACGGCGCAACATCTAAACACAAGGGGTGGGGGGCACTTAAAGTAAAGAAGCGATCTCTGCAGGCTAGTATCAATCCGATACCGATGCAGACTTGGTATCGATACAATCGATATTTGGATCGATCCGCCCACCACTAAATATCAGCTTTTTGAAATGCACGCTTGCAGGAACGCAGTTTTTAACAGTTTAGGAAGCCGAGCTGGAGGCGATGGCATCGATAGCTAAATCCTAACACTGCTGTAGTGCCATCCAAAAAAACTGAAAAGCCCACTGTCACGTCTGCTGAGGGAGACGGCGTCAGAGTGAGCTGAAGGACGAAAAGTGAGCCTGCACAAAGCTATAAACAAAAGCAAATTTAGACTGTGTGAAAAAAAAACCTAAACCTGGGTAACTAAGCATTACATATCACCTGAAACCTGGAAACATGTGGAGGGGTGGGGGCAGACGACATGCAGACAACCCCACGAGGAAAAAGGAAAACACACACAATGAAAACGGAGGGTAATGAGGGAAAACATAACAAAAGGGAAACACAGCTGAACCTAATCTGATGCATGAGACAGGGAGGAAGCAAAACACAACACAGGACTGTCAAAATAAAACAGGAAACACATGAACGTAGAAACCAGGATGACTAGACATAATGCAGCACACAGGGGAGGCGTATTAACAACACCCAAAGACTAGAAATCACCCAAAAAACAAGCACAAACAAAGCTGAACAAAGCAGCCACAAAGACAGTAGCTTATATTATAAACGACCCAGCCCACCTTGAGGAAATACAGTTCACTGGTGGGACTGTGGATGCATCCCGACACCATCGAATACTTCCGTTCTGTCACAGAGATACGAGTTATCCAGGGAGCAATTAAATAATAAGTGATAACAGCTTGTGTCCAGCAGCTCTCTGTCATTAGTCTCCTTTTCATTCACATTTTTCCCTCGTCTTCATTCACTGCTTGGCTCTGCTAAGGCGCTAACAACTACTTTTTTTTTTTTACAATATTAATCCCGCACGCTGAAAAATGACGCTTATAGTGTCTTTAAATGTGAAGCTAAGAGCAGCTTTACAGGGGAAGTGAGGAGCATCTACCTATTGCCATAAACCCGGTGCGTCACGGCACCGGCGCCAAAGGACACCTTGTGCCTGTCTGCGAGATGCCAGCGGCTTTGACAAAACAGCACTATTTTACACCCTGGGAACGAGAGCAGGCTGTATCGCGAAATGTTCTGGTTCAGTGAAAACTCATTGCATGCATCTTATAACCTCAATTAGAGAAAGAAATGAGAAAAGAGCAAACCCCTCCATACCCGAGAGAACATACAAAAATGATTAATTATCCTCGAACTCAAACTGTAAACTCTTTCAGGAACAAAAATGCGAAATGCACCGACGTAACAAAAACAAGTCTGTCCAGAAAAACCCTGACTTGTATTCAAAAGGCAAAGCGAGGGCCGCGCGTACCGCACACGCGTGCACACACTCCCGTGCCCACATTTGGCCACACGGGGGGGGGCTGGCAGGGTGCATTCCAAGACAGCTGGTGAAAAGCGGGTGCGCTCTGGCTGCTAGAAGGAGCAGATTCAGGTGACATCTGTGCCTCCTGTTGCAGCGCAATAGTAGAAACACTAAAAGTGAATTACAACATTAATGATAGTACTCTGCAAGCTGTCGTTCCATATTACGCATCCATTATTCCTTGCATGGGTACTCAAAGGCATCGTGAAGGAATAGGACCCGTCCCTCCCGCCCCACCCGCCACCCACCTCGCTGCGAAAAGGAGCAGTTTATGAAAGGATTGTTGGTTTATGGAGTAGCACCTTCTCCTGCTACTCCACATCACCACATGGCATGGTGCTGACTGGATGACTGATTCCCTCTCTCTCCATTTCCATCCCTCACTTCATCTTTCGAGCAAGCACCCTCCCACCTCTGACCCCCCACCCCCCTCACGGCACTGTCGCTGCTATTTCAAACAACATTTGTTTGATCTTGCCGCCCTCTACAGTTGAATGAAATCAATCTGGGAGAGATGTCATGTGTGAGCAGAAATGATTGGCCACAAGAATACCATGTATTGGAGAACATGGACCCCGTGCCCTCTTCCTCACAGGCTGGGAGACGCATGGGTGCAGGCGAACACACGGAGTGGCCGGCGCATGCCTGATAGGCATCACACAGACATCTCGGAGCTGTCACCCATCCCCAGACTTTCAATAACTTCAAATCCCCTGAAAACTTGGAGAATAAAGGCAGAGTCGATCACTCATAGCTCCCCTTCTTCTCTTCAGGGAAATAACAGCTGAAGGAGAAAAACAAAGTCAGGATCCCATCCTCTCCGGCAGAAAAGCACTAACATCCCCGGAGGACATGGGGAGAACACTTCTTTCATCATTCCCGTTAAGACACAATAAAAAAAGATTCATTTAAGATGTTGTGACATAAATAGATGCAGGTATGAGCCGGCTCTATGGAGGATCAATGGTAATCAAAGGTGGATTTTTAAGAATAAAGAAAGTAAAGTCGGAGGTGGCGATTGTATCGCCAACACGGCGTCGCGGCGCTAATGCCGGCCTACGCGTTTCTATAGGAGTATTTGTGTAATTTGGATTTGTGCCATGTAGGATCGCGGGTGCTCCCTGCACATCCGACCGCAGCTCCGCGCCGCTCACTGTGCCTGTGATTTCTTCATTCAGGAGAGAGTGCCACAAAATGTGTTGTACTTGAAGTGTTTTACAATTACCAGCTGATTATATCAGCCGCATTAGCATATTAAAAGGAAGACTACTTGAACACACAGATAATGTCTGAGTGTTGAAAATAATTTCCCCACTCATTATCAACGGCAGGCGCCGAGCTCTGGGAAAGGAAATGTCGATAAATACCCGTAAAGCTTTACTGTGTAAATAACAACAATTACGCAGAAATTAGATCAGGCTGCGCTGGTGAAAAGGGAGATAATTCTAATTAAAAACGTGCATATATCTGGGCGAGAAAGCATAAAGCTTTGAATCCATCTATAGGAGTGAATTATTATTCGCTCGAGTGTGGAAAACTTTTGAGCTGTTCACAAGCTGTCACTAAACCAAATCATTACACCGTTTTCTCCCCCCGCCCCCCCGAGCAGCCTTCAGTTTTGCTTCAGACGTATTCAGAAAGCTCAGTGTTCCCATCACAGTAAAAGGCTCAGATAGAACATCAATACTTAATAAAAATAATGACTTTATGTGCAAAGTAATTAAATAACAACTGCAAACTTGTGCAGCCTTTATATGATGTGTTTATCCCCCTGAAGCTTTAACTGGGAAACATTGTTAAGGTGGACTGCTCACGCTTGATGCACGCTTTGATTTTGAAAAGCGGACGGGTTCGGCGGCACACTGGTGCAGCGGTTAGCACCATCTCCTCACGGCAGGAAGACGCTGGGCTCCATGTGCAGTTTGCATCATCTCTCTGTGTCTGAAGACATGCATGGGGTTAACAGGTGTCTCTAAATTGGCTGCAGGTTTAATGTAATGTGCTCGACTGACGGTCTGTTCAGGGTGTTCCCAACCCCTCAATCTATGACAGCTGGGAACTGGATAGGTGGAAGGAAATTTATGGCTGGATTAATGGATTCTACTTCTTTAAATCATCGCTTACTTGTGATCAACTAACTGTACGGTTATTCTCTGTGACAGGTTTTTAAAGCTATGGCCTGACCTAATATTTCCTTCTGTATTTACCTGCCGAGGTGATGCTACTGCATGAGACAAGTGCCTTTGTTTGGCTATCTGTCCACCTTTGTCTGAGCAAAATCTACCAAGCTGAAACCAGGTGGAGCGTTAGAGCGCGGGGAAGGGAAGAAGCCATTAAGATTTGGTGGAGATCTGGGTGACTTTCCTCTAAAACTGCGAGATAGGGCACTGGACTCGCTCTCAATTGTCTCTCTCTAACCCAACTTTAAAATGTCCTGGTTTACCTGAACAACATGAAAAAGATAAGCAGCTGAAAGCAGCGAGCGTTTGGCGTTGTTGCTTCATAAACGACATGCAGAATTACTTGTTTTTTGACATCAAATATGCATGTAAATGTTGATGTCTCTCAGCATCACAGTGCCCTTTTTCTTTACCCAGATATATTACCACGATTACAAACCCTGCCTATGAATATTTGACGTGATTGCACAGCGTACTGCAGGAGATCCCAGTGATGATTGGCACTGGCTAATTAAAATCCCAGGCAGGACATTTTTTGTGTAAAAATATGCAATGATTTATATGAATGACATATCGGTGGTTTTCTGTCAGAGACGGGAAAGAAATCCCTGCATTTTGATGTAAAATAAAACAGAAAAAATAGAATAAAAAGTCTTCGTCGTGTCTCGTTTCACGACTGGAATCCTGCATTCTCACGCCGGAGCTCCGTCCTCTGTTGTTGAGCAGCTGAAAGTGCACGTGGATGGGAAGGAGACTGAATGTCATGTAATTCATCAGGGTCCCTGTTTTAGTTCATAGTGCTGTCAAAGAGTTTTCATAAGCATAATCGCAGCACTGGGAGGAGAAATTTGGAAGTTATTAACATTTCTAAACGACCGTCGCAGCCTCCCTGCATATATGCTGTGGTCATTTTGTGATGTTTTACACCTTTGAAGTCTTTTGATGCCTTCAAGTGTTGAGAAATATTTAGTTTGACAATAGTAGGTAGATTTCTTCCCACTTTTTTTCCCCCTGAATTCCACCACCGCCGGCACTGTTAATCAATACACACTTTTCTTGCCCTTTTCCTCCTCCGTACACATATCTCCCTGTCTGACCAAACTGGCAAATTTGTGCTCTTAATCAGCTTGCCTGCCTTGTCTCTTCACTGGAGGCTGGCGACACGCTTCCCTTCCCCCTTAATTCCCCGGCTCTCAACAGACAGGCGCGCTGATTAACATGCACGCCCAGGTAGGAGCTCCCTCCAACACAACCCCGCTGCCCACCATTATCCCCGCTACTCAATAGCACCCATCTCAATGCACATCTGTCGAGCTGCCGCATCCACACTCCTTAATTAGCTTTACAACTTTCCCCTCCACTCCTGGATAGAAAATAAGGGATAAATTTGTGGCCGGCGCGCAGATAAAACGAGGGAGGGAGAGCGGGAGACAAAGAGGGAGGGAGACATATGCTGAATACTGAGATGGAAGATGAAATGGACTGTGCGTTCGAGAAAGGTGGCGGCGTCCGACGAGATTCGCATCAATTCCCATCGTGCCCGTGCTGCGGCGTCACCGGGAAACCCTGTCCGCCTTGCTTCTGTGCTACCGCGCCTCCGCCCGGAGGATATTTCCCCATCAGCACGAGCCTTATCTTATCGCTCCAACATCGATTCCCCCTTTGCGCCTTTTGAGTTGCTCCTCATAGACTGCTTCAAAGCTGCTCAGACTCCCCTTTGATTCTCATCCCCCTCCTCCGCTGTCACCACCGTCGTCTGCCCCCAACGCCAGCAATGAAGGTGGTGTTTCTTACATTCGACTTGGTGCTGCGGTTGATGCTAATCCACTACACCAGTCTGCAGCTTGGGGAAAAAAAACAAAGAAGTAGGCAGTGAGGAAGAAGAGGCATCCAATTAATATGAAATTGTCTCCAGAAGTCAATAAGGTTTTAGTTCCACTTGAGTGTGTCTAAATACGCAGAGTAAGGCTAATTATAATCCCATGGAGTATTTATACTATTTACGCTTTGCCCCTGTCATTACGACAGGCTGTAATCCCGTTGTGAGCATGTGCTGATGAGCCTTATGCCAGTTGCCAAAAATACTTAAGCTCGTTTCCCATTCCTGAAGGCACAGGCAACTATGTTATGCACAAACAATGTGAAATTAATCACCGTTACTATGGCGATGAGCATCGAACAATATCATAATCAGTGCTGCCATCAAGAATGTAGTTTCAATCCAGAGGGGCAAAGGTTGCTGTGGAAAGAAGAACAATGAGCTATTTTAGTCAATCTGCTATTCCACGTACATGGCAGCTTCATTAGAACTACCCACTGCGTGCATAACCTTCTGCAGGCCTCCTACCAATCGTCTCCAGTATTAGAAATACTAATCTCCTATGTGTATTTCACCCTCCATCCTTCCTTCCATCCAGCAATTATGCCCCCCGCCATCAAAAGCCATCAAAACAGTAATTTCACTTTTTCACAGGCAGGCTTTTCACATTTCCTTCCGTGAAAGGTCTGAATCATCCCCTTATCTCCATGGCTATTACACAGTGTGCATGAGAGTGAAAACAATGGGTTTGCCGTGATGAGATCATGGCACTTCATTTCTCCGAGGCCACTCCGGTAGACACAAAGACAATCTACCAGCAGCAAGGAGGACGGGGACGGTGAGGGCCACAGGATTTCTCGGTCACTGAGCGCAGGGCTGTGAGGCAGGTCATCCCCAGTAATAAGAGAGGGAAGAAAACGGAGAGGAAGAGGAGGGAGGGGGGGAATGTGATGGCAGTCGTGGTGAAGGGTCTCGCAGCCTCAGCGGAGGCTTTTGAGGCCCTGAAACCAAGGTCAGTGGCTGGAACTCAGACTCGAATCCTTTATTCCTACTTGTGTACGGAAACTCTCGAAGGACTGAGCGGTGCTGCTGCCGGATGAGCCCTGTGCTGTTTGCGAGGTGGAGACTTGCAGAGACAGAAAGAAGGAGCGAGTGCTCGTCTGAAGAGGACATGGCAGAGTGAAGTGACAGGCCTGGGGATGGAGGAAGAGGCTGGAGTTGCAGGAAAAGACAAGCTCACTAGTGACTAAAGCAGCAGGTCTGAGATCCACAGTCCCTGCACTCTCTCTCTCTCTTTTGGCTGGAGCCATCTCATGCACTCCAATTCTTCCTAATCTGTCATCATTCCAGAGTTTATACTGAAAGCCCAGGAGAACATCCTGTGGTGTGAAAAAGTGTTTTCCCATCAAGCGCATTTAAATATTAGACAAAGATAATAGAAGTCAACACAAAATGCAGTTTCTAAATGAAGGTTTTGAACTTCAGGAGTAAAAAAAATCCCTCGTGTGAAAAAGTGATCGCCCCCTAAACCTAATAACTGGTTCGGCCACCTTAGCAGCAACACTGCAATCATTTGCGATAACTGGCAATGATGTCTATCTTTGTAGGATTGCTGTTATGCTGCCATGTTGGAGGAGTTTTCAAGCATGCACCGCTTCTTTAAGGTCATGTCACGGCGTTTCAATCGCCTTTGGAGCCTAGGCCGATCCAAAGTCCTCATTTTGTTTTTCTTAAGCCATTCAGAGGTGGACTCGCTGGTGTGTTTTGGATTATTGTCCTGCTGCAGAACCCAAGTGCGCTTCAGCTTGAGGTCACAAACAGATGGCTGGACATTCTCCTTCAGGATGTTTTGGTAGACAGCAGAATTCATGGTTCCATTGACCACAGCGAGTCTTCCAGGTCCCGAGGCAGCAAAATAGCCCCAAACCATCACACGACCACCAACACATTTTACTGTTGGCATGATGTTCAGTTTCTGATATGCTGTGGTACTTTTTTACGCCTGATGTAACGGGACACAAACCTTCCAAAACCTTCCGAGGTGTCCAAATTCATAGGCTGCATCCTCCTTTGGACCCGACCTTCGCAGTCTACGTGGGCCGGGTCCTCCGAAGGGTAGGGTAGACCGGAAGTGAGCAGCAGTGAAATTGGACGGTCTAGCCTTCAGTTTTGCGTCACGATCTCGGTGGAGTTTAATAAACTCAGCCGTCTGCTCCTTGCTATCTAAAGTATAGCAGGATACTGGCTTTAATTCTTGACTTATATATCATGTTTAACCTGAGTAGCGAAAGACCGTGGGGGGTTTGAAATCAATGTGCCGAGAGTTCACTGTTCTCGCCCCGGTCAGCTATCGAGCTGGTGGGTAACAGACGTCTCCGAAAACGTCGGCGGACTATTGCAAATATGTGATGTCTTGATAAACCGAGCAGATATTTGAAGTTTACACAGCTACATTCTCGCCTTTTTATGACCTAGAAAGAGTAATAAGAGTAATGTTAAAACTAAGTAGCTGCCGCCATTGTTGGAAACTGGAATTGGCTGGGAATTCCTGGAATTGGAGCTATGAATTCTGGGATATGGTGGGCCACAAAGGATACACCTGACCCATCCTTCAAATCTGGGGAAAAGGGGGACACATTTTTTGGCTGCATTTGGAGGAGTCTACGAATTTGGACAGCCTTCGTCGCATCGCTGTCATGTAATCGACCTACAAATGCGGCCTCAGGAGGATGCAGCCTATGAATTTGGACACCTCCTTCATCTTTTTTCTCTTCAGTCTGCAGAGTATTTCCCAGAAGTCTTGGGGATCATCAAGATGATTTTTTGGGAAACAAGAGACGAGTCTTTCGTTTTGGTCATCAGTGGTTTTCTCCTTGAACTCTCAAACGGATGCTCTGCCTCTTTCTTCTTGTTGAATCATGAACTCTGACCTTAACTAAGACGTGAGGCCCGCAGTTCGTTAATGTTTTTCTGGGTTCATTTCTGACATCCTGGCTGAGTCGTAGCTGCGCTCTTGGAGTAATTTTGGTAGTCCGGTCAAACCTGGGAAGGTTCACCACTGTTCCCAGTTTTCTCCATTTGTATGATGGATCTCAGTGTGGTTCATTTGAGTCCCACAGCCTTTGGAGTGGCTTTGTAACTCTTTCCAGACTGATACATGTCGGTGACTTTATTTCTTTAGATCGTGGCATGATGTGTAGCTTTTTGAGATCTTGTAGCCTGCTTCACTTTGTCACACAGGTTCTATTTAAGTGATTTCTTGATTCAACAGGTCTGACAGTAATCAAACCTGGATGTGTTTAATCAAACTGAACACAGCTTTGCAAAAAATGGGGTTAATCACAGTTAATTGATAATTTAACAAGAGGGGTAATTACATTTTCACACAGGACCAGGTAGGTTTGGATAATTTTTCTCCCTTAATCAAAGAAGTCGTCATTTAAAAACTGTATTTTGTGTTTACTTAGATTATCTTTGTCTAATATTAAAATTTGTTTGATGATCTGAAACATGTAAGAGTGACAAATGTGCAAAACAACAGGACATCAGAAAGGGGCCCAACACTGTTTCTTAACCAGCTTCTTCCTATACTGTAAATCAACGGTTTACACTGACAACAAAGGCACAAACACATGAAACTATGCAGTGAATATTAAAGAATGCATGAATAAATGAACATAACCTTGTGTTATTAATGTGCTAACTGCTTTACAGTTTTATGCTAAATTGTAAATTAGGTCATAATCCTTTAGTCTATTGGGACCACGTAGGTGAAAAACTAACTTTACTGTGAAATGATTATATTTAAAAGCAGCAAACGTACAGAATGACAACAGACTGAAACAAAACAATCGAAGAACGCATTGTTGTTATCGTCTTAGAGCAACTTAACCACATAATTAGATTAATAAAGTATTCTGATTCTAATGATTTACCTGCCACAGTGTGATGGAGGTTAAAGTGCCTATATATGCAACACGTTCTCACTCCCAAAGCGTAACATTTTACGCTAGGTGACAATTCGTCAACATATTACGTTTTCGGCTACCCACCACGTTCCTAAATGACGACCTCGGAAAAATGAGAACCGTATGGACTCAATCTACACATGTTCGCTCTTTTTCTTCAAATCACTTAGAAACACGCTATTTAACATCATTAAAGTCCTGGTTAACCTCAGGAAAAAGGTTATGGTTAGGGCTAGGGATAAGGTTAGGTTTAGGGCTGGAACGTCTATTACCGAGGGAGCGTCATTGCACTGGATTTCGGCCATAACCCGCCGCGTACCATAACAACGCCGAAGGTCTCCTTTTGCGTTCCTCAGGAACGCCCCGGGACGTGACAAAACGTCGGCATGTTACGCCTCGGGAGTGAGAACGGGCTCATATATGACCATACACAAGTAAAGGCAACGGAGAATCCATCTGTCAAGACAAGTTCTCATAAGCTATTTTTTAATATAGAATTTAATTACTATTCAAAAATCAGAGTCACCCTACAAAGTACATAATATTAATTAAGTCAGATAAGCATGAAAAGAAGGAGCCGGGATGAAGTAACCCTATCCTCAATAATAATTTAGAGTCCAGACCTGCAGGTTGGGAATCCAGGGTCACCCTGAATTGAATTAAGTGACATATACAGCATATAGATTATACTGGTTCATTGAGTATTAAATGAACAAATTGTTCACTATAATTTTTAGATTTTTAATAACCATACTTGTGTTTCAGTTGCCTTTTTCTTCATGATTTCTCCACCTCTGACGCTTCTCATATTGAGTCAAGTTCCCTCGACTCCCTGAAAAGCAGTATTGATACTGAGCAGATCACCCTGCTGAGTTTTTCTCCTCTGGGACTCATTTGCTTTCATTTAATTCCATACAATATTAAAATCCATACGACACTTGCTTGAGTTGTTAAACGATCACGGCAAAGATCAAGTCCTTATTCACTGTCGCGGGGTTGCTGTTGTGAGGTAATGGAGGTAAGGCGGCGCAGATGCTTTAAATCAATCTGCATATAAAAAGCATTATCATCTAATTACATTATATGTAATTACATTCGAGACGTATGCTTCTCCTAATCGATTTTCGTATGACGTGGATGGATAAGAGGGAATTACAATGCGTGTTTAAAAAAAAAAAAAAAGTAAGTACACATTACATCCACATCATTTGTAGTTAAATTCTGCATCCGTACTGTTGCTATCTTTTACGATTGAAATCAGACGGCAGCAGTTTGTAAACTTCACTTGCTTGTGAGGAACAATCTGATTCACTGACATATAGGCTTTCGCTTCCATTACTGAACTCTATTTGTGTGTCTTTAACTCTGCATTTGTCTGTCTTGTGCAGCACACACACACACGAGCGCACACTTCCTCTATCTCTCACTCCATCTCTCTTCCTCTTTTTCCTCATTGGAAAGGGGGAATCGGGAGGGGAGGAATGATCGTGTTAGGGGGTTCACAGAAGACTGACTGTTTATTATTGTCTTCGGCCCACTTAACTCTGACAGTAACAGAATGAGATGGGGAGAGAAGCCTGTGCCATTAATCACTGTGTCGGGAGGGCCTGAGCCGAGCGGAGACGCATCCATATCGCATGTGCCTGGGAGAGGAACACAAAGTGATTTTCAGGCCAGCCGGCCTCGTAGCACCGCTGTGCAGCCTCCAACTTGAGGCTGCTGGCGGATGAAGAGTGCAGGGGGGGGGGGTGGGGAGGGAAAGGAGTGGGTGGATTTTCACACTCAATCTTCCTCAAATGTTCTGACACACTGCACCTACAGCTATCCCCTGTTAGCAGCAAACCTAAACAAGAATCAGCGCTATTTAAAAACCCAAAATGTCTCCAACCTGTAGTCGGAGCATCACCGAAAGGGAGGAAGTCGGTGCTTTAATTTTGAACTCGTCCTCGTAACGCGACGTTAACTTGATTAGAGTGGAGGCAGATATATTATTAAAGTATACGGTGTGGCCGGTGGCAGCATTATCGTGTGGTTGTCCTCAACAAAAAGCGCATTCGGCTCAGATGTGAATGGCAGTCTCAGTCTGGCAGGTGTCAGTCTGTGTGAGCTGGCCCACCATAGAGGGACGCTACAAAGCCTCGGCGCCTGTGCCGCCCAGCTGATTGACAGGTGTGTCTCTTAAGACTACCTCCTCCATAGCAACACCAGCCGCACACCTTCCTCTGCTATCAGTGACACCCAGATGTGCTATAGCAGCTGTCTCCCAGATTATTCCTCCATGTCTCCGAACCGCCATCTACATAGACAGCCGTCTAAATATTTAATCGAGCCAGAAGGAGCTGCTGCATTGCACACTTCAGCCGAGGAAATACAGCATCTCCAACCAAAAGGAGAAAAAGCGGCAGATGAAAGGTAGGGACGGAGAGGTGAAAGGCTTCAGGGTCGCGACTGGGCCTAGCCGAGATGAGTTACAGGTAAAAACCCAAGATGACAGTATATGCCACAATTTTAGGGCAAATGACAGCGATGCAGGCAGAGATGACAGCCCGCGTTTTGGATATACCCCGAGGACAACCTCGCCTGACATCAAATGTCTAACAAGCCAGACAAGACCATTCTGATTTTGTGCCATACCTTCAGGGAGCGACACAGGCCCCCATGAATGTGACATTGCTAACCATGATGCAAAAATTACATTGTGTATATGTGGATATCTGTCGAGCTTCTCCGCCGCCTTATTTCCGCGTGCATGTGCATCAGAGTGTGTCATCACTGACAGCTGATCAGAATATACACAGCGCCTGAGGTACTTTCTGTAATTTTGACTTTTTCCTTTTTTTTTAGCCTTGGCTCATTCCCAAGCAACAGATTGCTGCTGTCGCTGGAGTTGCGCCTCACAGATGGAGCAGCATCACTTCCTGAGGAGCCTGACAGGATCAATCCAGGAGCTCATTCGCTCGCAGTCAATTAAGCCATGTTAGTTTTGACAGGAGCCACGGGCAAAATAACAGCCGTCACTGTCTGGGAGGAAAATATTGTGACCACACAAAAAAATGCACTTGTTTACTGGAGGGGGGACTGACTTTGCCGTGAAAAGGGCTGCCAGCTGCATCGAGCCACAGCAGGAGCTCGAGCAGACATGACGGAGAGCAACGGCTCAACCTCAGCAACAGTCAAAGAGCTTAATTTGTTTGAAAACATAAAGCGCCCTGGGTAATTTAATGAATTCCAAAATGGGGACTAATCACGACCGTCATTGATTCTGAAGGCATATTCAGTCCATCTGTCCATCTCGTGCCTCTGCCTTTCTTACCGAGCCAAGATCTTCCCTATGCATCAAGCGCGTTTGCATTCTCCTGTGTATATAGGTCATTTAAATTGCTTAAAAATGCTCCTAAAATGCTTCTTCTGATTCCTTAACAAACCTGATTATGCCGAGGTGAATAATACAATACGGGAAAATGAAACAACCTAGAAATTTCTGTGTACCACCCACTGAGAGAAGAGGTGGAGCTGGTCTCTTTGAACCTATTGGAAGGAGAGTGAAACTCTTTGATTAGGACATGTAGGTAGGTAGCTGTGGGCGATGGACTGAAAACACTTGGCATCTGCTTGCAAGTCTCCACACACCCGAGGTGAGGGACGCACACACACACACACACTTTTCCCTGGCTGAGCTCGGCTTTACCCTGGGCATCATTACAGACACTACACATCCCTCCTTTGAAGGGTTATCAAGGCTCCTCATTAAAGATGTCCCTGGCTTTCTTAGTGATGTGGGCCTCCACAGGGCGTAATATACCCCCTTTAATTAGTTTGCAAACTCATTAGTGTGTGCCAGGCAATTAAATGTCCTTCCTTCAGTATAGTTTACAACAGGACAAAGGGATCCCAGGGGCTGTCAAGGAAGTAGGGCTTATAGCTGAGACAACTGTCCCTTCTGCAGGGGACCGTCATTAGGGAGCCACGGCCCCTCGATCATTCCTTGTCCACTCTGCTGTGCTGAGGGAAAACCTGCTTCTCCAGTGTATTTAATGGCCTTCTACCCTGATGTTTGTCACTGAGATCAAATACTCTTCTTCAGCAACCATTAAGGAGAAAGCCAACACCCAGTTTGAGTCTGAAACGTGTTTGTTTATGAATGCACATCTTATTACGCAAAACTGCTGCAAAAAACACCTTAAAAATATTGGTGAATAAGCAATATTGAGCAAAAACAGATGTGTGACACTGCAGAAACCAGCTGGCTGCTCCGCTACCCTTTTACTGTTAAGAATCGTTTGGGGTTTCATTTTTTTATTGGGACTTATGCTTTGTTTCTATGGGAGATGAGTGCATAAACTGATTAGAAATTCAGACTGTAGCCAGTGTAATGTCACCCTTTGTTTGTGGTAGGGGAATCTAGGCTTTTATGGTCTTTATTTATTGCTCAATCCATTACCATATTTCAAGGTTTGCTAACACTAGCAAACTTTATTAGCAAGATGGAACTTGTAGACTGAATGCAAAGCAAATATAAGGGTACTTGCTAATAAAAGGTAAGTAATAGAGAAATAAAATAGTAGAAGTTTACTTCCTAAACCTGGAGCACAAACGTCTTGGACTGGTCTAATTCAGTGACATAAAACCACAGAGCTGAGGCCAAGCAAACAAGTGCCAGCAATCGCTGCCTGGAAGTAGACACTGCCCGAATAAAACTTTATGCCTTTATACAGTTTAAACAAGTGAGTTACAAAATAAAAATAAAAGACTGTAAAACCTGTAAAGACTATTATTTTTGCTGTAAAGTTGGAGATTTTAAAATAGGACTGATTGCACTGCTTTTGAGAATTCTTCATTGTCATGAGCCATAAGCTATAATTACCAACAGAACAACAAAGGCCTGACATATTTAACTTTATATACCAAATATAGAATATTAAAGAACTTTTTAACAATTATAATTTTTTAAAAGAGCAGTGGATTCACAACAAAAGCCTTAAAAAGTAGATGAAGTAAACCCACTTTTAAAAAAAATGAGACCAAAATCTGGTCTTTAAGTCTGACGTCATTGTTTCCGGGTTCAAACTCGGCTTCAGGTCCTAAAGTCAAACGAACACTGCGGCATCACTGAGAGCTACAAACTGTCTAAATTCTTTAATCTTTAATAAAATGATGAGTGCTGTTGCTCTACCAGGTGAAACAATTAAGTTTAACATCCAGGCATCCATGAAAACAGTGTTTATGAAGTTTAACAGAGTTTGAAGTTAGCAGGAAGTTAGCTCGCTAGTTTCCAACTAAACATGATATAGCATGTTCTGACTGAGAGATTTCTAAAAAAATTCAAACGTACAGCTCTGCTATCACTTCCAACATAAATGAAAACAGGAAACTAAACAGCAGTGACGTTTGTAGGGTTACTAAAGTTGGGCTAGCTCGTATATAACTATGTGCTACATGGTGGCTAGCTAGCAGCTATGTTAGCATAACATAAACAGTGAAGCTAGAGGATGAACGCTATTTTTCCATTTGATAAAAGTTAACGTGAAGGTTCCTGATGGTTAGAGACAAATGCAATCGCATGGCAGGATGCTGTAAACGGACCAAACTTCAGTCAGGAGAACAACTGAGATAATCCATCCACAATACAAAGTTAGTCATTAATATACTGCTGCATGGGCTGGGCTGCAAGGGAAGCAGGGTTCATATGTCATTATTTAACAACCGGATGTTACCGTGGTCACTTATTTAATAACGAAATTCATTCATAAATATTACATAACTAACAAAGGTTCCTGTAACTGCTCTTGGACGACTAGTTGTCTATTTGCATGAAACCTGTTCGACTAATACTCTTAGCCTACTGAGCATCAACAGCTCTTTTCCCGACTTCATGAGAAATTTCATTATTTCATGCTTTGATACAGTTCCACAAACGAGGGCTACGGAGATCACATTCTGACAGATACATGTTGTTAAACTTAAATAAAGCAGACCACCCACACTTGATTTTCACTCCACTGACTGAACACCTGATGCTCACTTTCCTCCCTTATGCACGTGGGTACATTTCCATAAATAAAAGACATGATAAATGTGTCATTTGTTTAATTGTGCTCCCTTTATCTATTAGGACTTGTGAGAAAATATGCTAATGTTTCAGGTTATAGCTATGCAGAACCACATTAAATTACAGTGTTGGAAAATGTATAATTACCATTGTATCAGTCACATTTTTCAGTCACCTGTCGCACTTTTAACAGATTCAGTGGTTCGCGTTTCTTACATGTGCAACTAGTGTCTTATTTCTCATCGTATTACAAGTCCACCACCAGAGACTTCATGCATTACTACCCTCTACATTACCGAGCGTTTCTTTTTTAATACATATAGATGGGGTGGCAATGCCCGGAATGAACATGAGTCATTCTCCTCGCTTTAGAGATGCAAGGTTTCAAAGGTTTTTCGCATATTTTAGCTGGTGTGCAGACTTAACTGGAAAAGCAATGCCGTTCCGCTAGTTTCTTGTTAATTGGGGCATCCGCATGACCTGTAGTATTAATACTAATTTCATTCCTACAGCAACTGTCATGTGGATGGAGCCTACAATGTTTCACAATTAAGTAGGAAATTAGTGTGTTAAAAGAAAAAAAGAGGGAGAGATGAGATAAAGTGTTATACAACAACCAAACACGACTTTCATACATTAATGTTAAAAGACTAATAAAATTGGTATTGTAGTAAAAGAATAGATACAATGAAGATGAAGGCAGAGTGGGTATCATTAACTCCCATCTGAAAGGCACAACAAAACGATGGGCCTCTATTTTTAAGATTGTAAAATATATATATATATATATATATTTTTTTTTTTTATGGATTTATATTTAGTTTATCATCTGAAGTTCACAGCTCTGCACTCTCTCTGATACTGGCCCCAGTGGAGCCTAAGGCGCATTCCAATGCACTGTGATTCTCTATAAATCCAGCCAGCATGAAATCTCAAGGAGCTAACGCGGAGAAGAGAGCCAATCTGCCTGTTTACACCATCTCATCTTACACAGAAGCCTTGGCGCCTGCCCCGAAGAACCCCCAACTCCCCCCCCCCACACACAACATGTTTGCAGAAGTGTTCATGCTGAACAAAGTGATTGTATCATCTGGGCCTGCTCTTCCATTTGTGTTGCTGCTTCTCCTGAAACCTGTTTCAAGCTGTGTCACCCCCAACTCAGGCGAAGTTTGAAAAATGGAAGAAGGGAACCATGCAAAGTGGACATATTCTCCAGCCTGCCGTAAAATAACCGGGGGATGGACCATTAGCCATTTGCTGCTACCGACCGAGTTGCAGATCTCGCATCTGCACGAACAGAAGGTCACAAGAAACTTAACAAAAGAACAGCAAAAAGAGGAAATAATGTGAAGTTTAAAAACAGAGAAAGAGGGAGAAAACAAATTTCTCCACTTGTCTTCTCAGGGTTTTTTTCTTCTTTTTTTTTATAAATCTCTAAGTCTATTCTCCATTTAGTCCGAGAGCTGTGCGGTAGATAATGCAGCTCGCTGTCTGACCTCGCCTCAGTTAAGACTCGACTAAAATGCCAGCTCCACCTCTCTCCCTGATGTTAGCCCACCGTTAGCGAGGAGCAGGGTGGACTAGACATGTTCCTCCACTTTTCCAAGGCACAAACCAGTCAATTTGTCATCCAGTGAAGAGGTTGAACCTTTAATTAAAGTGGAGAGCTGCCGTCATCAGGGCCCAGCTAAATGTCACATGATAAATAACGGCAGAAGATCTGAACAGCTCCCTTGGAGTTTGTTTCACTCGAGGGGATAAAAGGCCACACACATTACAGGGTAACTGCATATCAATATGTTAAATAGGTTCAATTGTATAAATTGATTAAATGACCCAATTGTGAACCGACCATGCTTCAAAAACCCCGTTGTTTGAGCAGTGAATGTTGACAATGTCACGTAGGCTGACTATTAATGGAAACCAAGCAGAGAGAATGTGGTGCTGAGTGACATTATTAAAGTAGATGATGGGTTTCTGAGCAGATCATTCGCCGAATGCAATCGATAGCTCTGTGTCTAAATGCTCAGGCAGAAATTACACTTCAAGGCATATTGGCCAGGGTGAAATGACACGGCCGTGAAAATGCATTGCTATGGACACTATTAGAAACGATTGGCTAATTACATCCACGAGAAATCTCGATTCTTTATTGGCCCTTCGCGTTTACTGTGAAGAAACAGCGGCGCGCGGGAGATCTAATGCGGGCTCCAATATGAGCTGTGCATTAATATAGCGTGGCAGGCGGTGAAACAGTCTGACTGTACAATCCAATATTTCCAAAAGCCTGTTGTCTGATACCAAGTCATTTGTGGAAGCACTGACAACCCCCCCGCTCCCCACCCCAGTCACCAGTCGACACTACATCAGCATATATTTTCAAAATTGGTTCATTTCACTCTGCTTATTATCAGGCAGCTTAATCTTGACCCTTCAAATCTCTAAAATTATCGCCCTGTCTCTTGTCTTCTCTTCCTCTCAGAAACCCTTGAATGTGCTGTCAATACCACTAAATTCCTCTCTCATCTTTCAGCACTTGATCCCCTAATCTTGCTTTTGTGTCACTCACTTGACGGAAACTCTTCCTCTGTAACTCAGTGCTTAAACACAGCCTCACCTCCCTGCTTTAGCACCCCATCGTGACTCACCGTTCTATACAGCAGTGATCTCGAACTATTAAGCTTCTTTGATGATTTGACAAACCATACGAAAATAATTCTCGAAGGTCATATATTCTTTGGAAAAAAATTAATTAAAGGCATCGGAGTTCATTTTGCTTTTTTTGCTTGAAACCTTTTTACATTGCGGGATATAAAATGTAGCTGCCTCGTGTTTAAAATGTCACTTTGTATTCAGAGCCATGGAGGCCGTAATTCAATCTGAGGGAACTTCAAAGAAATAATTGCTCTCTCGCATTCACGTATATATTTAATTTAACTCATTATGGATAATATATATTATATCAGTGTTGGAGATTTTCCTGGAATAAAAGAATTTCTGGCATATTTCAAAGAGACTGTGGCCACTTTCATAAGAAATTCACCAACAGTGCAAAAAAATGTTTTTTTAAGCAGCATTGATAATTAGGTTGTCACTTACCCAAGAATAATGGATGTTCTGCTTTGGGTCCACGGCTGTTCCTAACTAAACCCTATTTTGTGCAGGCGACGTATCGATGGACCTCCAGAGGCAGGTGCTGTCAGCTCAAGTCTATTTGAGATTTAAAAATAAGGAAGTTGGCATCTTTTATGAACCAAACTCAAGCACATGGTCTGGAATGATTTTACTTGACTCTATGGACATTTTTAAGTGAAGCACATGCTCATCACAGCCAGAGCATGATTTTTACTCTTAATTAAAACCTTGTGTCTCTGGGTTTCACAGTTTAAAACACTGTGGTTAAGATCAGGGCTAGATTGTAATCACATTTACATATTGCACAACTTAATGACAGTTTCTGTCAACATGCTATTTAATGCATTAACCCTTTAAGACCTACCATAGAACCACATTCACTAGAGCTTATATTATATTTTTACATGCTGTGGAGCCATTTTTGGGAGCATTTCAAGTTGCTATACATCAATACAACCATTATAGCCTAGATTTTAATAATATGTATGCATTAAGTGCATAGTAATTACATAAATTGCAAAAAAGTGCAATAAACTACAAAAAAATTGAAAATCGTTTTTGTTTTTTGAGGCTTATCCCTCAAAACTGTAAATACAAAAAAGTTGCACAAAATAGTTTCCCACCACAGGAAATTTATTTTGAGTGTCTTCATAGTTTTATTTTTGAAATACACCAATTTTTATACACTGCAGGAAAAACGAAAATAAATATTATAGTGCAAATTTGCAAAAAAGCAGCATATGCATCAAAATAAACTATTTCCAGCAGTGCAATATGAGTCCTAAGCATCCCAGAAACCACACAGAAAGTCATAAAGTCAAAGATAACTTATAAAAAGTTAGTGATAGGCTCATGAGGCCCTGATGGTAAAAAAAACTACATTTCCCTGAAAATGACGTCACTTCCGGTTTTGGGCAGGTCATGGCGGACATGCAAAAGTTCGCGCTGACATCTATTCCAACGTAGGAAGTGTTACGAACAGCTGATCGGATCGGCAAAGCCCGTTTCTGGAGTATTATGTTTTTGTTGCTGCAAGTGCTTTTTATGCAGTTTTTGCAAAGCTATATGTGGAAGGAAACTGTGACCGAGGACAAGATGATGGCATAAGATGTAAGTACAACTCCTCCGGTTTCATATGCAAAAAAAATTATTGCGCTAGCTCACGTGGTTGCAGAGCTACCGGGATTTAAAAATAGTTACACAAAACAAAGCGTGCTGCTCCGACCGGCTTTAAAGGGTTAATGGACCATCTTCCAATAACACCAGACACAAGAGAGGTATAAGACCAAACTCTGTCCTCATTTTGATCTCAGAGTTTACTCTGCATGACAACTACATTAAGAAAAAGTCTGTATAGACAAACAGACCTAAACTTGAGCACAAACATGTGTAAAAAGTAAGGATTCGTAACCAGTTTTAGTCAAAGCGATTGTACAGGTCAGGCAACTTGTCTCCGAATAATCACCGTCTGATTAGGACTGATGGCAATCGCTCTCAGACAGACTGGCGAAGGTTTGCAAATAACTGTGAGAATTTCTATTCATGCAGACACCAACAGATTTGTTGTTTTCACCAAATTATCACAATTAATGAAGTACTCTCACAAACAGACTGCATGAACATATTTTTGGTCACGCCCCAGTCTCCAACCACACTCCAGTACTACATTTTGCCACCGTGACTGATGAAAGGGTCGAAAAGGAAAAGTTCTTCACCTAAGCTTTGTGTAAAAATATCAAATAAAATGTTTTAGTAACCTAAAACAAACACTTAATTCTTGTGTTTGGCAGCCAAGTTTGAACCTGCTATAAGTTATGATGCTTATTTGTAGAGTTTATGAAAGTTTATTAAAGTGAGAAGTAATGGTATAAGATTTCTCCACGTCATGTTGGCTATATGACCTTATATACATAGCACATGTTAAACTCAAACTAATTACTTTGTCATACGTTGCCCACAAAGTCCTCCTTCTATGCAATATCTTAATCAACTGTTACAAATACTGTTAATAATTCAAGCCTCATTGGTGTACTTAATCTACCTAATTTTCTAATCTTCCTAATAATTCATTTGTTGAGTGATTAATTACGCTCATTTATGTCATGTGGAAACAACATTTGTTTTTAATTGTGCATGTCAAAAGAATTTTCCAGTCGTCCCATTTATGCTCACACTCAGTGTTTGGAGCTTTGGTCACCGCGGGGTTCCTCGCATTGGGTTTTTCTCTTCGACTCCTCTGCATCCGCCAACGATCAGATTTTCCACCATTGCACCATATGTGGCATCACAGTTAATTACTCAAGAGAAATTGGCTGAAGACGAGGCATAACAGCAGGTGAGGAGCTCCAGCCCAGAGCTAAACCAACACTAACTGGTCAAGCTCAGCTGCCCTCACTCTTCCACTGCCTGAGTCGCACAGGATGGACTCATTCATGCTGGTTGGCCTTCATTACAGATCAGGGAAGGTGCAATTAGTAGCAACCCCCCCACCGGTTTATAATTACCTTAAGACACCCACTTAAACAGAGAACCTTATAAATCAGCTCCCGTTGCCTATCAGAGCCCTGGACGCTACATTATGCCAACAGATGTCGGCTGCGGCCATGGACAAGCCCCTCGGTGGCAATGACAGCCAACAACACTGCAAGCTTGTCTAATGAATAAGAATGGCCTTTAGGTTTGGCTTTACAGGACTTTTTGCCTCAGGATTATAGCTTTATTTCTTGTGAATTGAGAAATAAGAGGGAGACGAAAAAGGGGGCACAGAACAAAAGGTCAATTAAGAGTTGGTGAAATGCAACAGATTGCGCTTTGAAGTGTGCCGTGTCTGTGACATTTGTGGCATTTATGCAGCAATATTATTTCCAATTTACAAATGCAAACAGTGGAAAGGCAGGTGTAACGTGAAGGGTTGTGTCCTTTTTTTCCTCCTTTGAGCCAATTCTTGGATGGGGTAGCTTTTTCTAATCTGCACACATTTGCATACAGATAATTTACCAGTGTAGTGACAAAAAATTATTTACAAATAGAGTATCTTAATTGGACACCTGCTGTTTCTTAATTATGAGAAAGTATTTGGGGTTTAGAGTGAAGGGGAAATGTAACACAAAGCAAACAAATTAGCCTATCCTACAGACAAATCCTCCCAAAGACTTCCCTAAACAAAGCGCAGATTTGGCAGGTTTTATAAGGGTGAGCTTTTGTTTATCAATAGCTATTCCAAATTAGGAAAGAAGATCCTTTGCAGCTGAAAAGTTGGCGCAGGCGGTCTGCTGCTTTCTATTTTTTCCTCCTCTTTTTGGTAAAACTGTCAATTTGTGCTGTAATTTTGCAAAACTAATGAAATTCAATTTTAAAATCTTTTTTTGTCTTTTGAAAGCACTTTAAAAATAAGCTGTTTGACCTCAACAGGCCTGATGTTGTCACAGACCAGGAGAACAGCTGAATCCATGAATACCAAAAATTCCTTTGAAAGGTGACTGACAAAAGCGTGCCAGGTGTGCAGCGATGACATTCATGTCCCTGTCCCTGAATTTTAAGCTCTTTTAATGCCACTATTGAGGAGATCACCTCTAACCTCATCTCACTTGTGTTTGCTCCAAGGAAACATATTACTGGTGCACCAGCAGCAACAGAATAAACCCTCTAGACTGTGTGGAAAATCAACACAGCTATAACGATGAATGCCTCTCACTAAAAATAAACCTGAATGAATCTCAGAGGTTTAATGAACAAAGTTTGTGCAGAGGGGATTTATCTTATTGGAAAGATGAATTCACTTCCAAGGGAGGCATACTGACAAGAAATAAATGTCTTTTCAAACTGTAAAGAGGCTTCGTATCTGCCGCTGAGCAAGATTCATTCAGAAGGAAAAAAAATGCTTTGTCTCAGTTTGAAGAACCACCGTAAGGAATTCATGAAGAAGAAAAAGCAACAACTTCTGCATGAACAAGTACTGTTGTGAACACGGCTGCAGAGTAACAGCTCGTTGTGGAAAGGCTGCCCTCCTCTTGCAGGATGAGGATCTGAATCTCAGTGCATTGAAAGTATATTTAATTAAAATTGGAGTATATGTAATCAAAGCAAAAATTCTATTCTATAGAAGGTAGTACAATTATCACGTGGAAACAACGCATATGAACTACATCGCGGTGGAGAAAACTGCACAGACCTGAACAAAAATGCAGTGCTACACATTGTTATAATCTTTTTCTGCTGCCGACTGAATCACAGCTGCTCGTGCTCACATGGTTCATTGTTTTCCATCTTTGCACAGGCTCAGAGGAGACTGTTCTCCAAAGAAAAACAAGACAAAATCCAGTCCGCAGAGAAACGGATGGATGGGTCGCACCGAAATGCAGAATTTCAACACAGGAGACAGATGTTCCTGTCCTGTTTCCAACATGATTTTCTGTCGTCTGTGAAAGCGATCCTTCCCCGAAACTCAAAACCACAATTTTTGTTTTGATTGTAACCATGACAACTTTGATTAATTAGCCCATTAGCCCAAAAATCTTGATGTTTATTTCCTAACAGAAAGGAAATCATCTCTGTAGGAAACCCATTGATAAAATTCATGAAACCACCTGTTCCTTATTTTGGAGGGAATCTGCTTGTGAAACAAGGCTGATTCTCTTCTAATTAAAAATAATTAGAAATAATTTCTTAAAGCGGAAGAACCTACATTAAAGGAATGCTAATTACCGATGTATGCTAAATGCATGCAAATGACTATTATTCATACATTTTAGTTTTTAGTATTTAGGTTTACAGAAGAGGAAATTATTATAAAAGCAGAACATACTGTGCTATACTGTCTTTATACTGGACGGTATGAAGGTTTTAATTTTAATCCGTCAGAGTATGGAAAGCTAACCTGTTTATCCTGCATTAAACTGCACTGTCATGTTTAAGCTAGACAAAGTTAGCATACTTAGCTTGTTTTCCAGAACGTTTCACATGACGAAAATACACAACTTGACAACAAATACAGATCCAATATATGATTTCACAAAGAGGAACCCACATGTTCTTTAAAGTTTTAGTCTTTACCTTTAAATTTAACCTCTTCTTCGTCTGCTGTCCTGGCTTTCTTCATCTCTGAGTGAAGTTAGCTTGCACTGCTGGACCTTTAGCTAGCAGGCACAGTCTATGACAAACTGCATACACACAGTCTGTGCGTTTGCTGATGTTTGTTGAGCTGAAACGTTGCATTCAAAATTACCTTTCACTTAAAAAAACGTTAGTCCCTTTATGCTGCTGCTCTTCTGTAGGACGAGCTAAATGATGAAGTACCGGATGTATGGACACCTGCACTCGTTCCACTGCTGACCAAAAGAAAATAAAAGAAAAAGAAAAGGCCCATTTTAACCACTGATATGGTATTATATCTCTTTTTATCCAGTGACCCCTGGTGATTGGTACACCTATAGAAAGTGCATTACATGTGTTACTGTTTAAGCTCAAATCGGTTTGAAATAACTCCCCTCAAATGTCCTAAACCTGAAGTACCGAGCTTGCTTTGAAAATGTAAGCAATAGAAAACATAGATAATTCTGTTAAAAGGTTTGGAGTAAATGTAAAAAGTTTCTGGAAAAATAAATACTCAAGAAAAGAAGAGATACATTACAAAGTAGGTACTTCACACCTCCTGGGAAATTTCTCACTATTTATGCTAATTTAAACAATAACTTAACTCAAGCAAATCACAAAGGGTGGAAAAGACTAAACTTCTTTATTTAAGGAAATTGGAAAGTATGACACAAAAAGTACAATATAAAGGAAGAAAAAATACACAAAACAAATGAGTTTTTAAAATTTCATCCTTCGTAGAAATTCCATAATCAGCTGTAAGTGGAATTGGAAAGTGGAAGCTTGTAGGAGTCATAGACACTCAGCCATGAATTGTCTGACTTCACAAAGTTGCTGAGTTTTGAAGCACATTGCCAAAGCTCCACCAAGAACTGCAGACTCCTCTGGCATTAACATCAGCACAAAAACTGTGCTGGGAGCCTCGTGGTGTGGATTTCAGCCAAGCAGCTCCTGTAGGTGACCCAGTAGTTTGTCCATCGTGATTAGGCCACTTTTATTTAATTGGATTACGTCATGTAATTTGTAAAAAACTTACACACCATCATAAAAAATAAAATAAAAATAGTTGCAAAGATGTGATACACGTAAACTGCATCTATGACAGAAACATGTCATATATAACGTGTAACCTGTAATTTGTTATATGCAGAGGACCCTTTCATTATTAGAGCCCTGCATGATGTTGGGCTGCTAGACTAATGCTAAAAGACAAAGCTGTTCCAAAAAGGAAAGAGGGTGACAGCTGCACGCTGCAAGAATTATTATATCACTAATATTATTGTCCCGTGTCATTAATAATCAGAGCAAATGGCTGTTGGCCAAAGTTTGAGGCTGTATTGTTTGTCACTGTGGATGTTTGTGATGTCCACTCTTGTATGAGACATTAGACTGAATTAGAGTTAAAACACTTAGTGGATGGAGAGGATGTCAGTCCTGATCACGAATAAGAAATTATTTGTTGCAGACTTAAGGTTTGTTAAGCAGCAGGCGATGCACACAAGCACCCGATTCAATTTGTGAAAGTCGAAAAATGAGCAGCTAATTATTAAAAAGGGGACTTTAGTGGTGGGGGGGCTCAGGAAATGGGGTCTAAAGCACTATTATGCAGCATTATTGCCCATTCTGAACTGTGAAAGATGCTAAATTACATTAGTAGAGTCCAAGAAGTTCACTTTAATAATGCATTGTAATCTAATAACACAACTGTATATTTGATGCATTTTCCCCATTTATATGGTCAGTCAAGGCTTATTTTTCTGGCAGAAGATTCACCATAAGAAAGAGTATAATACAGATTCAGCAAAGACTAATCTGGCCAACGGGATAGTTTTGTCCTCCAGAATTTATGGAGGACACAAATTTGGCACTTTTAAATGTATTTTCTCAAGTTTTATAACCTTTACTTCTGATGACGATCACACAGCCACTCATTCTGCACCAGTTTAATCAAGTTACAGACAAACAATGAAATGACAGAAGACAAACTAAGAGGTATTGTACATAAATTTCATGTCTTTTTCTTATAAGATATGACAAAAACATGACACTTTGGTAACAATTTGGTTACTTTTTAGCATCACTTGATTGAATATTGACACTTCGATGGTATTCCTACTAATCACAACAGTTAAGGAAGCCTTTCCATGGCACCTTAATAAACCTGTGATAGTCATAGATCATAAGCAACGACCTGCAGTGTCTCGGCTTGTGTTGTAAATACCCACCTTGTGCCCACCATTGCTGTTAACATCAGCTGTGTTGACATGTCACAATAAACCAATAAAAACATTAACATATAAATCACACATGTCTGAATGACTCAGGCTGTTAGTTTCAATCATTTTTGTCTTGAAATGTATCCTGTTCCTATTAATAAAAAATATACATCTTTATGAAATATTTTGCTGTTAACATACTTGAAGGAGATCGTCTGAAAAAAGCCCATTAACCATCGTTTAATTTCAAATTTCTGTCATCAGAAAAATAAAACTCCATCTGGGTGTTGACGTTTGAAAAGAGTGCGACCGTTTCATTTGTGTAAAGTCTGCAAAAGCGTGAAGTTTACAATCCTGCCTGAAGACGTTTCAGATACTGACACTTTTCTTTGAGAGGCTGAGATTCCTTTCAAAAGTACTGTTATTCACCCGAAAGTAATGACGGAGACATAAACAGTGTTTTCTATTCATGGTCTAACCTTCCTGCATAGCTTTGATTTGGCCTTGGCGGCAAACATCACAAAGATAAGAAATGCTTCAACAAGAGAGATCTGGTCAGCTCAGTTCAGCAGCTGAGTGAACACGAGCGAAAAAGAATTCGGCTTCTGCCGATCTCCTCCTTTCCTCCTTGTGTTTTGACCTGACTCGATGCTTTAAGTGATTTTTATTAAGCTTATTCAAATCAGTGAAATGTTCCAGGGACAATATGCTAAAGTCACACTAGGGGAAAGCAGTTGATGGACACTGCGACACGCAGAAAATTATTGCGACCGCTTGCAATTGCGACTGAATTAGTTGCCTTGGAAAACGTTGCTTCAAAGACGGGACCGGGTGCGTCAAGACGGCAATAAGATGGAGTCGGTTTGCTGTCAGTTTGTGATTGAAGGGGGTCAAACTGGCAATTACATGCAATCTATTTGTGATAATAAAATAGTGAAAATGGAAAATCCGTTGCCATCTGTTGCTTCACATTAAAAACAAATTCAGATGAACTACTGAACCTCACCGATCTGATTGCTGAGGTTCTGGCTGCACAAGTTTTTATATAAGGGATATGACCTGAATGCAAGCAGTTGACAACCATTTGAGTCAAGTACGCAATTGCAAAGAGACACTTTGCTCAAACTGCAATTCTCTTTGTTCTGTCTGCGTTTCTAAATTAGATGACAATTATTTGCAAACCTTCAAAGCGGCTCAGAGTGAACGAAGACACACCAAGTTGGCCCGTTGTTGTTTGGAGACAGGTTGCCTCCCATCAGCCAACCTGTGCAATTACAACAAACATCCAGAGGTTGAGGGTTTTGTACACTGATCGTTTGTGTTTGACACAAATTGCTACAAAGATTTCTCTGCAATCGCTGGCAAAAGCTGATTTTTCCTAAAGAGGCTGACATTCTGTATTTTACTCTAATGTGACTGAGCCATTAAAAATACATACCTAATACTGAAGGAATTACGTATACTGATATCATTTCAGTTCTGTTAGTTTTAAAGTTAAAAAAAATTGATAGTTTTTTTCCCCCTCTGGCCTGTAGTATCATTTATTCATTTAAATATTTTTGATGTGATTCGCCCACTTTTGGAGCTACTATTTTAATTTTAGATTAGCGAGATGTCTGCCTTGTCTTAGAGATACTGAAACTAATGGTATTTGCCTTGTAGGGCAAAAATGAATCGTGACCCAGTGACTGAAAAGAAAAGTTCATGAATGATGTTTGGAGCTGTTTTTTTTAACATCTACAGATTTACATTTAAAGGAAGTTAGCAGCTAGCTAACATCTCAACTCACTGAAAAGCCTTCAGCTAATCCAAAATGCTGCAGCAAGAGTACTGACAGGGACTACAAAGAGAGAGCATATTTCCCCTGTTTTGGCTTCCCTTCATTGGCTTCCTGTTAAATCCAGAATTGAATTCAGGCCCCTCTTCTCTGGAACCAGCTTCCAGTTTGGATTCAGGAGACAGACACTATCTCTACTTTTAAGATTAGGCTTCAAACTTTCCTTTTTGCTAAAGCATATAGTTAGGGCTGGACCAGGTGACCCTGAATCCTCCCTTAGTTATGCTGCAATAGACGTAGGCTGCCGGGGGATTCCCATGATGCATTGAGTTTTTCCTTTCCAGTCACCTTTCTCACTCACTATGTATTAACAGACCTCTCTGCATTGAATCATATCTGTTATTAACCTCTGTCTCTCTTCCACAGCATGTCTTTATCCTGTCTTCCTTCTCTCACCCCAACCAATCACAGCAGATGGCCCCGCCCCTCCCTGAGCCTGGTTCTGCTGGAGGTTTCTTCCTGTTAAAAGGGAGTTTTTCCTTCCCACTGTCGCCAAAGTGCTGCTCATAGGGGGTCATATGATTGTTGGGTTTTTCTCTGTATCTATGAAGCGCCTTGAGGCAACTTTTGTTGTGATTTGGCGCTATATAAATAAAATTGAATTGAATTGAATTGAACTGAACTGAACTAAAGAGGGATGACAGCAAAATCTTGCAATTAGGATGGACGGGCCTGTCATCACTGGTGGATGGATACGCTTGTGCAGAATGCTGGTTGGTGGAGTAAGTTTGGTAGGAAATAGTTCCTACATGAGATCGCCCAGGACAAGGATGCTGCTGCTGCTGAGCATTTCAGGTGTGTTCTTTGTCCCTTTAGCAAGTGCTATTTAGTTTCATGACATCAGCTGAGGGCAGACATCTTCAAGGCAGACACCTTGACAGCCGATTGCTCTGAAATTGTGCGACTGACACCAAAATACTCTAGATGGCTTTAGAGCTCCACAAGACAAACATCTGTAAATCGGATTCTGGTGTTAAGTGTCCATTTAAGAAAGTAGTTTGTCTGTCTGTTGCTTTAATTCTATGAGGTATTTCTTTTGTTTTTTTTTAAAAAAAAAGCATCCTTTCCAAATGTTCTGAGGTGCACACATTCACTCGTGTAACAGTTTGTGTGTTATGACTGCAGCTGTTTCACCTGTCACAGTTACTGCTGCTTCACATTTGAAGGTCAGCAAGAGGTAAAGCCTTTCGCCTCACGCTGATTCCTGGTGACACACGGTGCTGCACTCTGGCAGAGGCTAAAGGAATCTATTTTGGACACATCCTCAACCCCTTTGTCTGAAAGGCCCTTCCAAATATCAATGTAATCATTTCCATCAGCTGTCTTTGTGGAATTATTTACGGCTGACATGACACACTCACCTTTCATCACCAGGCATTACTGAGTTTTTTCTTTTCTTTTTTTTTTTGACTGCTAAAAAGCCGACAGATCCAATGATACCATTTAGCCACATGATTGTCAGACTTAACAACCTCCAGGTCTGTTAAAAAGCTTCACTCTTTGTGCCACGTCTGGAATTTGCAATATTTTTATGCACTTTTCTCGCCTCCGAGAAATGAGTTCAGCCTTAGTCAAGCCTCGCTTCACGTCCACGCCATATCAACATCATTTGTCATTTCTCTTTTTTTTAAATAATTCGCTCGATATTAGCAAATTAAATGAGCTTTTTTTCTCTGCCTTTTTGCCCCAAACTTTTGTGAGAAATTATAGGTTTCTATGGTTGACAAGACAAAGCTGGACAAATAAATCAATACAAAGCAAATGAAAGCAAATTGAATCTATTAAAGCAAAATTACTGAGAGAAAAGCACCAAACACAATGTAGCCCGCAGAACCATGGCCGCAGACAATTAATGGCGGTGGGAGCAAAAAGGTGCTGGCTCATTAAGCCTGGCCAGCCCTGTGCATGAAGACAAGGCCAACAGCCAGACCAAAGCAGACCAGCACAAACCAGTCTGCTCAGCTGCAGGCCCACAGGGAGGTACCCTTCTACCTGTAGCTGCTGAAGGCTAAAACCAGGGATGTGTTTGATTCCCCGAAAATTAAAAAAAAGCTGAATTAGAGGAGATGAGCTTTTCAATAACCTCCCCCGTCCCCTCAGCACCTCCCACGTACCTGCGCCCCGTCCTGTACCCAAGGAATGGCAAGCAGCAGGGTGCCACGGAGGACCTTCAGATCAGCGTGAGCTAGCGAGGGGGGCTCTCCCGGGCAGCAATGAGTAATTAGCGCTAATTAGTGGCAGTGATTAACCACACTGGGGAACGTGGGGGCCGGAAGGGAGCAGATTGATAGAGCTGGCCCTCCTAACCCACAGAGGCTCCAGTGCATCTTAAGCAGGGGGTGGGTCAGCTGGATGTGGCTGCCAGCCAGATGCTATGGCCGTGAATAAAGGTGGAACATGCTTGGAGCATCCGTAAAAACCATTTCAGCAACAAGGAGGCGAGGGCTGATACGCAGCTACTGAAGCATACGTTTCAAATCAAAAGGCTGTCAATTCATTACACCCCGAGGCAGGGTTATTCAAATGAGGGTCCTTGAGTGGAATTGGACCCTCAAGTCATTTCAGGAAGGTAATTTGAGTGATTCTGAGGTGCTAATTGAAAATCGTATTGATTAATGTATTCAATAAAATGTCTTATCTTGTGTTAATTTCTACCAATAACGGAATAAATTAGTTGGTTACTAGTTATCAGCCTTGTGCTGCTCCTGTGCTAACCGCACGAGGAAGCGAGCAAATTGCATTCACAAAACCGGTTGCATTGGAAATCAGACAAGTTTACACGCACTGCAGTGACCTAGTTACTGAAAAGCCACAAAAAAGACAATCCAGCAGAGACTGTAGTTAGCACATATGTTTTTCTTCTGAGCAGATTTAATTTATTTGTTTTGCTGGGAAACGTTTATGCATTACACTTTGAGGGTGCGCATCTATTCGCTATCAGGATCTTGAACAAATAAGGCTGGATTACTAGCGCTCCTTCCACTGCAGTGTCACACTTTTTCTCTGTTCCCTGGGAGTTTTCAAGTCTACATACATCCTTCAGCCACAACTCTAAAACCACTGACAAGGGAAGTGAATAACATCAATCATTACAATGTAAGACTCTTGTGGGAAAACTCGGGTCTTGGCATTCATGCCGATGCTGCTTTGAACATCCCTCATACCCCACCCATAGCAATAGTGCTCCTCCGCAACAGCAGCCCCCCCCAGCGGGACAAATCTAGCAAAACCGCAAGAGCTCAATAATGGCTCGAGGAACATAACCGGTAGGTGTACCTAGCCTCCAAACACCCCCGGTTGCTAATCCGTGCGCCTGTGGGATGCACCGGTACAAAGCTGGTTCACAGAAACCCTCAGGGCCCAGAGAATCTGCAGTCCTGGTGCCAGACACCCCAGGATACCTCCAGATGTTGTGTACAACATCCAACAGAGTCTGTTTGGGAGATCTATTTAATATTATACAGGTGGTTTTAATATCGTCACTGAATGGTGTATATGTCCAAGCTATATCTACATATATAACTCAAAACTAGATGTCAAACATATATGATTTTTTTTTAAAGGGTATGAAAATATAATAAATACATTTTTTTTAAAAAAGCTGCTGTTGTCTCTGCACTGGATACTGGATCATTATCAAATAAAAGAGGTTCTCAAAGTCTGCCAATCTTTGATATTTGATTTGAGCTTTTGTTTAATAAATGTATTACTTTCATTTTCTGCAGAGGCAGGCGCACCTTTTTCCTGAATGCCAGCACAGTTTACAGAACACATGAAATAACTGAAAATACTGTAAAACAAAGATTAAATTCACAGGCCAGAGCCAGCTGATGAATAATTGACACGCTCTCCTTCAGCAAGACCATTATGTACCTTTCTGCACTTGATCAGATGTAAGGGCAAGTCACTGCCTGTCCTCCGTGTGCTTCAGGTTTCCAAACCAAAAATACAAAGCACAGAAGCTAAACCTGTCAAATTTCTCAAAAACAAGTCGCTGATTAAATCTGCAAGGCTGACAGACCACCTTCTCCTTTTCACTGGTTTGTCCAGCGTCCATCAGTGGATATTTTCAAGACTAAAACTGATGGTAAAGATGAAGCGCTAGGAGCTCAAGTTACCACAAAAACAGAAAAAGAAAAAAAAAGCTCCAGTTACCAGCTATTTAAATCAGTGGATAGAAAGAAGGATGGCAATTTTGACACAATCAGTGCTAGATGTAACTGCGCATATTGTTACAATAAAATGTTACTTTAACATCACATAAGTCATGTAACGATGTAACAATTTATTGCTCCAGTTACCAGCAGTGTTGCCAACTTAGCGACTTTGTCGCTATATTTAGCGACAAAGTCTTATGTAATGTTATTAAAGTAACATTAAAATGTTACTTTAATAACATTACATAAGTCATGTAACGATGTAACAATTTATTGTTACAGAACCAAAGTTCTAAGTTGTCTGGACGCTGGGTGGAGTCCAGGCGCCCTGCTACAATCAGCTGATTTCAGTTCATGTGTTGGAAAAGGGAACATGATGGAGCGGTCCACAGCAGAGATGCAGACACTATTTTTATTTTTATTAAACAAGACCAAGAGGACAAAGGAAAAGTGCAAACTGCCTCCAGGATAGAAACAAATGCATTGTACTGCTAACACAACTTTGCAAACACCTGCGCAGATAGCTAACACTAAGCTAGCCAAGAAACCAGAGGGATGTTAGAGTTGACTGTATGCTGACCTCAGCCCAGTGTCCATCAGTGGATATTTTCAAGACTAAAACTGATGGTAAAGATGAAGCGCTAGGAGCTCAAGTTACCACAAAAACAGAAAAAGAAAAAAAAAGCTCCAGTTACCAGCTATTTAAATCAGTGGATAGAAAGAAGGTTGGCAATTTTGACACAATCAGTGCTAGATGTAACTGCATATATTGTTACAATAAAATGTTACTTTAACATCACATAAGTCATGTAACGATGTAACAATTTATTGCTCCAGTTACCAGCAGTGTTGCCAACTTAGCGATATAGACCAAGAGGACAAAGGAAAAGTGCAAACTGCCTCTAGGATAGAAACAACTAACACAACTTTGCAAACACCTGCGCAGATAGCATGCTAACACTAAGCTAGCCAAGAAACCAGAGGGATGTTAGTGTTGACTGTATGCTGACCTCAGCCCAGCAGCCAGACACTGAACAGCTAACAAAGCCAGTGATAAGCTTCCAGCATCCATTTCTACCTCTTCATGTTTGTGTCGGTGCATGAAACTGTAGCCTCAATTTATATTGTTAACTGTGCATTTATAGTGTAATATACAATGCAACGAGTAGTGTAACACACAGTTACTCTGAGTAATTAATACTAATTAATACTAGTAATAATATGTACTGCATTACCATTTAGAAAGCACTGATTTTCTGTAATAAAAAGTAAATACAGCAAATATTTGGGTTTGGAAACATCCAAGGATTAAGCAACATTTGAAAACAACCTTACTTAACTGCCTTAATTCACTCTTATTGGATTCATATGCTGTGAACATTATTTATAGACTGCCAGATATTCAAAGAGATGGAAAATATGAGGTATTATAACACCAATATTATTTACCATAAACACTTGACAGAGTTGCACATTCACCTCAGTTGTCACAGACTGAATATGTTAGGAATCTGACTTTGTATACCACTTAGCATTTCAAATAATGAATCTAGCACAGATTATGTCACTGGAGTCAGTTGGGGGAGAAGGAAGACGAGGTATAAATAGTCTGGTTTTTGGTTTTGCTCCATTATTATAAATATTAGATTAAATTTAGACTCAGTGAGCCTGAGCCCAGTGCTAAAAACGAAATGTAAGCACCTCCAGCAGAGCTCTCTCCCATCTTGAGGTGTGTGCTTTTTTTTAATGAGGTGACACACACTTGCTAGTTTCTCCACATGGCTTGAAAACAAATAGCATGATAGCTTACATGACGGGGCCACGTTGAGAAGCTATCGGAGCTTTTTGTGACAAAACAAGCGAGACGTGCGGAGCTTGATTTTAAACATCAATGACTTTAATTAGTGTCATCCTACAATCACCAATAATAGTCCCGAAATGTGTGGGCCCCGGCTCTGACAGCCGAGCAGATCTGTGGCGAAGCAGGGGGCTCTTAACAAGATAAGCCCTGAAATCAGCGAGCCTGAAGGAACGTTACCTGAACAAGAGTGCTGATGAAAATGACTGCGGTGTCGGCCCGCTTGGAAACAACTGAAGTGTTGTTCACACGTCTTATCGTAAAACAAGTCAACAACACAAGCAGCACTACACCGGATAATTCCCATCACTTGTAGGTCTGAGAAAGAGGGATCATCCTTTTGTATGTAAATGTTCCGGTAGAATCTTTAGATCTCTGGCAAAGAGGGGAGAAGACAAAAAAATTGGCATTTTACAGAGAAACAGATTAAACAGATGACTCAAATCCTGTCTGAAGATTAAAAAATGCCTATCTGGAAAAGGATTTTATTAACTGATGTCTGCTTTTGGACGGATTGGTGCCGTTTCTATGCAGTCAGCAAATCCCATGAAAAGGCGAGAGAGTCTTTGTCCGTCTCTCCATAGTTTCAAAGCTAACGCTCCACTTTGAAAACAGCAGGTGACAAACAATCCCAGGTCAAAGTTCACACTGGCCGCGTTGGCTCCAGGCTTGCAGTATCTGTGCCGCTCACATGTCGCCCATTAAGTCTGCATTCCTGTTGTGTAATAAATCCCAGCTCAGAAAGAATAAATAGTAGAAAATGACGCCTTTTCTTCTAATGCTCTGTCATTTTACTGACACAACTGATTTCCTGATATGACTATATAGCACATTTGACGCCTCCGCTTCTCGCTTTAATAGCATGCAATTGCTAATATAGTTAAAAAAAAATAGTTTGGAACATAAATCTTTGTTCAATGACACATTTGATCTTGCAAAACTTTGCATGTGTACAACACCAGAGTGGATCTGTGGACCAATGTGTAACCGTAGCTATGAAGACCAAAACTGATTTCTTTGTACCCGGATGCTGTCCATCCATCCGTGCATCCATCCACGTATCCATCCATCCGTTCATCCATCCATCGAGTTTTTCCTTTCCAGTCACCTTTCTCACTCACTATGTATTAACAGACCTCTCTGCATTGAATCATATCTGTTATTAATCTCTGTCTCTCTTCCACAGCATGTCTTTATCCTGTCTTCCTTCTCTCACCCCAACCGGTCGCAGCAGATGGCCCCGCCCCTCCCTGAGCCTGGTTCTGCTGGAGGTTTCTTCCTGTTAAAAGGGAGTTTTTCCTTCCCACTGTCACCAAAGTGCTGCTCATAGGGGGTCATATGATTGTTGGGTTTATCTCTGTATCTATGAAGCGCCTTGAGGCGACTTTTGTTGTGATTTGGCGCTATATAAATAAAATTGAATTGAATTGAATCCATCCATGCATCCATCCGTGCATCCATCCGTGCATCCATCCATCCATCCGTGCATCCATCCATTCATCCATGCATCCATCCATCCGTGCATCCATCCATGCATCCATCCATCCATCCATGCATCCATCTCTGCATCCATCCATGCATCCATCCATGCATCCATCCATCCATCCGTGCATCCATGCATCCATCCATCCGTGCATCCATCCATGCATCCATCCATCCATCCATGCATCCATCTCTGCATCCATCCATCCATGCATCTATCCCTGCATCCATCCATGCATCCATCCCTGCATCTATCCCTGCATCCATCCATGCATCCCTGCATCCATCCATGCATCCATGCATGCATGCATGCATCCATGCATGCATCCATCCATCCGCTTCTGCTTATTCTTTTTCAGGGTCATGGGGGGCGCTAGAGCCTATCCCAGCTGTCTTACAGTGATAATTTTTGCACATCAGGTCATCTCACATATTAAACCAGCATATTAAGCTCATAGCTCTTTTGCACATAAACTTAGCACTTAACACTTTTGTCTCCACTTATTGATCAATGCTATGTGTACATATTAACCGGCACCTGCGTGTGGACAGCAGAGAAAGAATTTCATTGTACAGAGAAATTCTTTTTCTTTGCACACATGACAATAAACGCTTTGAATCTTGAGGAGAGAGGCAGGGTCCACCCTGGACAAGTTGCCAGTCTGTTGCAGGGCTGACACAGACACAGACAACCATTCGCACTCACGTTCACTCCGTGGGCAATTTTCCAATTAACCTATCCCCACTAACTGTCTTTGGACTGTGGGAGGAATCTTGGGGCACTGACTCAGTGGCCATGTGAGGTAATGTGTTGGTTTTATTCTTCCACCTAAGTTACTGCTTGGGAGCAACGGATTATGGCAAATATGTACATTCAAAGTAATCAATTCAAACTACAGTGAATGTTTTTGTGAAAATACACCACCTGGAAGATTTACAGTAATAGATTTTGGACTACAGTGGTGCTGTAGGCTTTATTAGCCAACAAATTAAATTTATCACCTGGTTTGGTCTTTTGGGGGATTTGTTGGCAGTTTGCTGCTGGGATCAGTTTCAGCCAAGCTCATCTCAACTGTGGTTGAAACCCTTTAAATGGCCGCTTCTTCTTCAGGTGCGTTCAAATCAGTGTTAGGTATGTGCGGTGCGGTATACATCCTTTCAAGGGGGTTTAGGTGGTGTTTGTGTTTTGAACAGTGTTCTCACAATGCCCAAGATACTGACTGGTTTCAATTTCCTCTATTCTGACAGCCCATTCCATCCACAAGCTTGAATGAAGGCGGCCGTTACGCGGAGGTATTGCTGTAAACATCAAAACACCACATTCAGATCAAATGTCCCCCCACAATCCGAGACCTTTAGCAAAAGCTCTACAAAAGATGAGATTGCCTATCACGTTCTAATTAACTACAATCACAACCAAAGCGGCCACAACACGTTTTAAACACAACAGAAAGTAAAGTCATGCCGGATGGTACGAGCAGCTTTGGCAAGAGAGATAAAGAAAACGTTCAAGCGCAGTGGTGACACTCATTGAATTATATGTTGACAGCTCTGTGTTAGTGAAGAGATGAAAGCAAAATGAGATTTTCAAAAGTGAATATGGGGAATGACGGTATTGCTTTCTCCACATTGTCAAACTTGACAGTGCTATTACCATCACCATAACATCAGGTGCTGACATATAGTATTCAGTTAGCACAAATCAGCTCCCTCCTTTGAATACTGATTGCATTTTAGGAACGAGGATGTTCGCATTACTGTTTGGTAATATTTGATCAAAAATTAGGCCTAGAATTACAATAAGACGAGGAAAGGATGAGAATCAAAGTTAATGACCAACACCATTAATGCAGCAATTAGCTGTGAGATGCTTAAAAAAAATAAAGGTATTTTTTTAATAATTAGGATGACGAGCAGGTGTTCGTGTTATTCAAAAGAAGTCTTATCTTTAAAACACATTTGTGGAATCGTGGCGTGAACAAATGGACTTTCTAAAGAATTCAGAAAACGAGTTGTTGATGCTCATCAGGCAGGAAAAGGTTATCAATCCATCTGTGAAGCGTTAGTATGCCATCAATCCACAGTCAGACCGACTGTGTACAAATGAAAGAAATTCAGGAGTGCCGTTAGCTCTTCCAGCAGTTGTCTACCAATAAAGATAAACCCAAGAGCAAGGTGTGTAATAGTCTGCAAGGTCACACGGGAACCCGGGGTAACTCCTAAGCAGCTAAACGCTTCTCTCACACGTTCACGGGTCCGCCATCAGGGTAACGCCGAGCAACGGGATAACAATGGCTGCGAGGGAAAAGCAGCTGCTGTTAAAAAAAGAGCGCTGCTGCTCATCTGCAGTCTGCTGAAGATCACGCGGACAAACCAGAAGGCTGCTCGAAGGCTGTTTGTTCTGTGGACGGATTAGACCAAAATAAAACTTTTGGTTTATAAGAGAAGCATTATGTTTGGGGAGAGGAAAGCGCTGCGTTCCTGGATAAGAAGCTTATCCCATCTGTGAAACATGATGGTGGTAGTATTGTGCTTTGGGCCAGTTTTGCTGCCTGCGGGCCAGGATGCCTTGAAATCACTGATGGAGCGATGAATTTTGAGTTATTACAGCAAATTCTAAAATAAAAATGTCAGGACATCTCTCCGTGATAGAAGATTAAGGATCCAGCAGAAGGAGAAACCTGGAGCTACCACAAAGACTTAGTCGTACTAGGCTGGAATATCGAAATATGAATTCATGTGGATTCATCATTCTCTGACAGTATTATGCTTGCCCTGTTTGCTCATAGTCATAGAAGATCGGCTGGACCCACATTAATGGACATTATTATAAATTCCATTATTAGAAAAATAAGAATTTAATTTCCTCATTTATCACAGGAAATATTATTCCAAAATATGTGCGGTAAGAATTAATGAGTGTGACAGAAATACGGGATTTCTTTCAAATCTACAACCATCAAATCAAAAACAGCAAAGTTATCTAGGTGGTTCAACGACAGAATTATCTTTAGAAAATATATGGAATGTAAAAAAAAGCAGCAAATGAGCTTAATGTGCCTTAAAATTGATTAATCTTTTACGCCTAAATGAAAACCAGTGGAAGAGTACTTTATCATGAAAGCGTGAAAATCACACCGCAGCTAGTAAAAAGAAAACTTAACTTATTAAAACTTCCATTAAAAACTCCCATTAGTGAGTCTACACTTTTAACATGCACGGGGGGAAAAGTTTCATTTTCAAGACAAAAAGATAAATGACAAAGTAGTCCTATTACTCCAGGATTCGGTGTGTTAATATATTATCTCTTCATTAAACATTTGTGTTGGATCTCTGCTCTAATTAGTCAGCTCGCTTGTCTATTTGCACTGGAAGTTGTGTCAGTTTCAGGTAGAGCTGTCGCTGTGCCGATGGAATCGGAGGTGCGTTCGGTTTGACATTTTTCCTCTGCGGTCAGTGGAAACAACAGATACGGAGGTGACGCTGAAGATTGGGATGATAGACTATCCAGGAGCTCTGATATCTGCCACTCTGACAAACATCAGCACACTCGAGCACTGATGGCGCAGATGGCAAAATGAGCATACTGAGCTTCTCCTGAACTTCCACAGAAAGAAGAAGGAAAATCAGCTTGGAATCTGCAGGATGCCACGGATAGTCTGGTACATTCTGCAGATGCTCTGTGGGACTGGGATTGAGTTTAGAGGCCAGCTCAACACTCAAAGCATATTCCTGAAATCATTCCTGTGCAGTTGGAGTTTGGTTTGGCCATTTGTGCACTACAATCACCGAGGGCTAAGTAACGTGTGTGACCCAAGGCTTCCCAGCAAGATACCGAAGCTGATAAAGCTACAACTATTGCAACATCAGTGAAAACTCTCTACTTTGAAGACGCTCCCTTCAACCGTGTGGCCGATTCACATTTTCTCTATATTTTAAGAACAAAACAGAAGAAAAAAGATCAAAAAGTTAACCGATAGTCAACTTTAGCCCTATAATAATGACGTAATCTAATATTTCTTAAAAGAAATAACTGTGCAGTCGAGGATCATAAATATATTATGTATGTTCAAATGTATGCAGATAGCAAAACAAAGCATGTTGAGAGCGAGAGATTGCATCTATCCCCGATGCTACCGGGTAATTTAGCATCTGTGATTTATGCCCTGTATAACTGCTCAGTGCTAGTGCAGGATTTATAGGAATGATATACCCTTTATACAATTTCACTGACTCCAATTTTATTTTTTTGTTTTATTGCAGCGGTCTATCACGAGTCTTACATCACCGCAGCTCAGACACCTCAGCTGATCGCAATCCTTTCTGGCGTTTTGAAACGCAGTCTGCCTGAACTGCCAAATTTCCACTCATTCCAAGTTAATTTAATATATGCAACTATTAGTGTGCTGGAAATCTTCCATCAAGCTACAATAATTAAACAGCTAGTCCCTCTAATAGAGATCTAATACAGTTAATTGTGAATTATCAAGTGAAACCGGCGATCAGCAAAAATTCAAAACAGACATTTATCGCGCTAAACAGCACGGACTCGCAGTTTTCTGCTCACAGTGAGGTGGTAAACAGTCAAATTGGACGCATTAGTGCAAGAATATCTGCAACAAATTGCTCCTGGCAAGAAACTCAGCCCATTATCTGATCAGATTTGACCACACATTTTTCAGTCAATCCAGCTGACACAAACAGCACAAGTGGGTAATGTGCCAGCTGGTGATGACCTCAGACCGGGGGTGAGGTTTTCAGTACTCAGCGACGCTTCTCTCCTCCCGCTTTGGAGTTCTTAAGGTTCACAGTGGAGACTTCATGAATAAGCTTTAATGTGACAGAGAAATTGGGGATCACTTTCTCTGTCTGGCTCTGCCAACAGTCTGATGGTATCGACGACTAGATGGCGTGAACGCGAGAGACTCCAAAGAGCGGATTAGAGAGGGGAGATAAGGCTATCCACTGTAATTAAGCCCTATCTCTGTACAGCCACTGAAGAAAATAAATCACCCTTCAGAGCCCGCCAGTGTTGAAATGTAGGAACAATTATTCAGTAATTAATCGTTACACATGCAGGCTCCAAACACTAATAGGACATATTTTAACTACAGCATTATAGAACTGTTAAATTAAATTAAGTCTGAATGTATTTAAGATCAATGTAATAGATCACATATTTAACCTTTTTTAATCACTCTAATGTAATTGTATTAGCTCTGTTATTAATCTTTTTATGATGTGCCCCGTGTTAATTTCTCATCCCAGCCATGTGTAATTAGGAACAGAGATATATGGGGTGTGGCACCAGCCATACTACTACAAACAACAAGCAGAGCCCCGGAGGAAGATGCTAGCGATTCCTGCAGTCCAGTCCCGGTTCTGTAATAGGCTGAGAATAACAGCGGATGAGGTCAAACGTAATTAGACGAGGCATCACAGCTGCTAGTTTTGAGAGCGTTATCGAGTTTACAAAGTGCTCCCGCTGCCAAACAGTTAATGAACTAGTAATTTTTCTGTTTTGAACAGCGCTAGGTCGTTTCCTCCATCGCGAGAGAGTCGTTGGACGAACATAAAAGGGTGTCAGCGTGAGCGACGCTAGCTCAGATGAATGGAAAGGTTAACGCGCAAGCAAGGAGCTTAAATACAACTGAGAGGAAATTCAAACCGCAGCTCTACAGAGTGCACAGAGTCAAAATGCGAGGGTATTATTTGGTACCAAAGAATTGCATCAAAGAGTCCTTTTAAATGACTCTTTCTTCTTCTATGCCATTTTCAAGTTTGTGTGAGGTCGTTTAAGCACCTGAAACTATTCACGAGTACAAATATTCAACCTTACAACAACTAAACTGTCTCCTCCAGCCTGTAATGCTATTTAGTCATCTCGATTGTTTTCGCATCTCTACTTTTAGATACATTGGCTCGAGAGATGTCTGCCTTGCCATCAATCTATAGCAGCTAAACGGCTCGTGCTGTGTGCCATTTAAAAAACCCCGCAACGATATCTGCTTCCAGAAATCGTGATCAGATCCTCCAAATGAAATCCACAAACCTTGTTGTTGTGCTGCGTTTCGTGTAGGAACCTTTTAGTTTTAACCAGACTACACTTGGCAACCGAAGGAAGCATGCAGCCAACTTACAGCTCAGCCGAGAGGGGGCCACCATCAATATTTTCAATATTCCTGACACGGAGTCATGAGCAAGAGGCACTCCTTGTGGCTAGATGGATGCTTCCTTTTGAATAGCATTATGGTTAAATTAGATGCCAGTATAGTAGCCATCAATTAGGCAGTTTGCTTCCATATAAGATTTCTTTCATAAAAGGAGCTAAAGTCTCTTTCTTCTGACACTAGAACACTTGATTTCTCCAGTTTATAAACACCAGATTTTCTTCCTGTTACTATCTTTCCTTCAACAATATTCTCAGGAGAGCATGCTAAAAATACTTTAGATAAATGTGGAAAAGTCCGGGAAGGAATTGGACATCAGTTTTATAATCATCCATCAACCAATTCAAGGTTGCGGGAAGGCTACTATAGGGCGAGCGGCGTCTGACACCCCAAACAGATCGGCAGCCTGTGGCAGGGCGAGCACAGAGACGCAGACAAACATTCACATTCACACCTTTGGACAATTTAGGAACACCGGTTAACCTGATTCAACTTTCTGCATGTCGTTGGACTGCAGGAGAAAGCTGGAATTGCTCATTGCTACACTCTACACTATTTAGCTTTTTCTTAGCGAGTAAAGCACAAAACTCCTCATTTTAACAAGAATGTAATTTCAGGAAGCCGTGCAATATTACAATATACAATCCAGATATCTACTTAAGGCTTCCAGGCTTTGTTGGGATGTGAATTATTCTTGTTTCTTTTTTAAAGAGCCCTCATAACATCTCCTAAAGTAACAAATCCATTATGAATGTAGAGAACAGCTCTTATCACAACAGGAGAGGAAGGGCAAAAGATATCAAATTTGTTCTGCAACAGAAGAAGTGCAGATAAAATCTCTTTTTTTATCTCCAAATATGGAGTGAACAACTTTATCCTGACCAATTTCTCACTCACCTGATCATTACTTCAATCTGCAAGCCATCAATGCACCAAAAAACCAACAATATTTGTCACAAAGCAGTGGTTTCTGTGCACAGGTTTGTGCTTTATACGGCTCTCAGCACAGCTCGAAACACAATGGTTTGCACAGAAATTGCCCAGATACAGAAAAAAATGTAATATTGCCTCAGGTATTCACACTTATACGTATTTTCATGTCAAAATTCCACATTTTCTCCTGCAAAACAACTACTTGTGCGCTATACCTCTTGCAGGCAAGAGGTATTTGCTTTTTGCTAGCTTGGTTAGAGCTTTTCCAGGTCCATATTAGGCAGTCGAAACTAAAAGGGTGATAGCTATAAATAAAACAGAAGTTCTCTTTGAAATGAGGTGACATTTCCACAGGAATGAAAACATTGTGGTAGCCTTGATCTGTTCATGTGAAACGGAGCCAAGTAGTGAGATACTCCAATGTTTGATGTTCTGCTGAGGGTCTGAGTCAGTCAACTCAGACCAGCTGGTGTTTAGATGGACAAACGTCTGAAATTCCCTTAACCACTGTGGTCAACAGCATGCAGACACGTCTGAAGCAGCACACAGGAGATGTTAATGGACTGAAACACAAACCGGCAAGTTTTAACTGCTAACATACAGTATCTCAGTGAAATCTGACACTTTTATTTATTACATAGATACAGTATAAATGCAAGCGTTGGGCCACACCTCTTAATCTTTGATTCCAGATGTTTCCACTCCCATTGCCACAGGTGTATTTAATCATCGCCTGCCTTTATGGACATTTTTAAAAGAATGAGTTCAAGTTTGGCACTTTACTTGGATCCCAGTTAGTCAGTTAGTGAAGGAGGAATTGCTGCAGAGCATTTAGGAACCACAGCAACTCAGCAATGAAGCGGTAGACCATGTAAAGTTAGATAACACGGTCGCCAACTGCTAATTGAACAACTTCAGAGCTCCAAACCTCCTCTGGCATCAACATCAGCACAAAAACTAGGAGCACGGGAGCTTCGTGGTATGACTTTCCACGGGTGAGCAGTTACATGCAAGCCTTGCATCGCTAAGCACACTGCCAAACATCACATGGACTGGTGTAAAGCCTGCCATCAATGGGCTCTGGAGCAGAGGAGGCATGTTCTGTGGCGCGAGGAATCATCTTTCTCTATCTGCTGGTCCGATGGACCAATCCGCGTTTGGTGACCACGGGGTTGTTTTTCAAGGGTTGACCTGGACCCTTTAATTCTAGTGAAAGGAAACCTTGATGCTTCAGTTTACCGTGACATTTTAGACAACTATGCTTCCAGCTGTGCGGGAACAGTTTGCATAAGGCCCTTTTCAGTTCCAGCATGATGCACCCCAGTGCGCAAAACAAGGTCCATTAAAGCTAGGTTATAAGTGTGTTATGGAGGAACTTGACTGGTCCAAAGAGAGCACTGACCTCACCCTGAACGCCGCTGAAATAAACTAGAACAGAGATTGCGAGCCAAGCCCCCTCCTTGTCTAACCTTACAAATACTCATCTGGATGAATGAACAAAGATTTCCACGGGCGCGCTCCAAAATCCTAGCTGCAAAAAGCGAACCAACCCCATATGAATGCCTATGATTTATAATGAAGCTACTGTAAGTGTAATCTGCAGGTGCACCAATACTTTTGCCTATAATCACAGCAAATATAGTTCAGTCAGGTATTCCTGTTTGCCAGTTTGGCTCATCAGTGTCAACACATGTGATAATGCAAGGGGAGCTGGGTTGCAAAGTGGCTTGCAGATGACAAACAACAGGAAAGCTGAAGCAGCTTTAAAGGCAGATACTAATGATCCCAGCTGGTGCTGTGGGATTGTGGGCTCTCTAGACTTAACTAACACTACGCTTCACTTAACATCGTGAATGTCTTCAATCAGTCGGCTTGCCTTGGATGTTTTTGGTGAGGTGACGGCTGCTTTTAGATTTAAATCTCACATTATTTAAAACGTTTAAAAATCTAGAATAACTGCACTAAAGTGGTACTATGTCACATGTGTAGTGATGCTAAGACTGCAAACACAGGATGAGGCTAAAGTTAAAATGAATTCCTGATCTTTGTGCTGATTTGTGCACGTGATTAGTAAAAATGAACTTTCTCAGTGGGAGAGAACGCGGCGAGCGACTTGACGTTTTTGGTTCCTAACTGAAATTCATTTGATGGCACGATGTGACTTCAGAAATGTTAAAATTTGTAAACTGGCATGCAGCTCAAATATCTACTAGTGGGAAATACAGAAAAAAACAAAAGATGCTGTGAAATATTTTGTAGAACATTTGTAGGACGTACAGCGTGATGTTTTCCAGTTGCCTAACACACAGGAGCCCGCTTGGTTTCATCTCAACAGTTAGCAGTGGTGGGGCCCAATCAGAGGCCCGAGGCTTTTGTCCTCAGGTTTTCTACCCTTTGAAGAAGGAAGTGCGTGATAGCTGAAATTCCTTTTTTCTTTACCAGCACAGATTCTTTGTTCCTAAACTTTGACAAAGTCTCTTTAAGGTCAGAATGTTAAGTGCTTCAGAAAACTGAACATTAACTAGCTGCTGGCCTTGATTACACTCTATAACCATTCAAACACTGTTCCCAAACTTTTTTTTTTTCCCCTTCACCTTCTTTCCACCTTTCCCCGAGGCAGTCGCCGAGTTCGGCAGAGAGAAGGACGTAGAAGCATTTTGCCAGAAGCATAGAATCACTAGATTAGTCAGTAGCTGCTTGACTCCTCTGGAGAATGACAAACACAAGGAAACAAAGACGGCATGACGGTTTGACTGACAGCCTTTTATGTCTATTCACTACAAGGTCAGATGTACCCCAAACAGAAGAGAGATGTGAGTGATCCTGAATTTCTTGAAGAATGCCCTTCGTGCAGGATTCAACACTGTATGTTTTGGTGAAGATTACGAGCTATGAGTGGCAGTGAAAAGAGCTCCTCTAATGTGTCGACATCAAAAGACGAAGCCAAATAACAGCTGAATAATCTAAATATAATTGTGCGACTGCTGCTATGTCAACTTCAACCTTGTCTCGTAAATGCCATAAGGAGGGAATGTTCTTGGAGGTTAATTTCATTATATTATCAAGAGAATAAGGCAATTACTAACAAATGACAAAAAGGGCTATTCAGAACCAATTTTGAGGATAACTGACCGTGCTACGTCCTCTCAGCAGGTGGTTATTCATAATACAGCAGGTGATTCGTATGAATTATTTCCTACCTGTCATTCACTTTGCTCTGCTGCCTCAGTCTGTCCAAGTAATTGTAGTCCTGTAGATTTCACTTTGGCACCTACAGCGAGGTTCTTGGCTGACCTTCCTGGGTGCTTCCTTCTAGCAATTATCTGAGGACATTTTGCAGAGAGAAAGAGTGTAAATATTCAAGAGGGAATCCCGAAACAAATACTGTTCGGCTCGGGAAAAGGTACAGGAAGCCCCATGTGGATATCCAATTAAAGAAAAAGTCTTTTTATTGCTAATTTATATAAATATATTTCTGGCAAACGTTTTGGAAAATAGGATTAAACAGCAGTCAGGCTTCCCCACCCTGTTCCTGCCTAAAATCGTGCAGGACCAAGACTGGCCGTTGCACAGGTTGTTATCCCTCTGCCCTTTCAGAAGCAGAGAAATACATCAATCTGTTTTCAAATGATGTGGTACAGTACGGCGCTTTGGTATTTTTCACGTATGCTTATTCAATACCCCGGCGATAAAACCAGCAGGACCTCAATTTGCCTTCGAACGTTTAATCTCCAAAAGAAAACACTTCCACACAAAGCAGCAAGAAGCTAAGTAACAGTACAGGGTCATTTGGCACCAATGAAGTATTGGGAAAATGAGTTTCCATGGAGACTAATACGCTCGCAACTAAAGACACATACAGTGGCGTTTTGGAATGAGCTAAGCAAACTGTGGGGCACAAAGATAACAAGCTCAGACAAAGAGACGTAATGTCAATGAGGTCTCGCACAAAGGGCTTAACCTGTAATCAACAACGCGTACAGTAGCTGCAAAAGGTGGTCGCCATTATAAACAGCTGAATGGGATATAAATTAAGTGTTCTGTGAATCAAAACATGCAAAGCTGGATTTGGGAGCCACATTTTTTATTTTTTTTTAAACCAGTTTTCCCAGAAATAAGCTTTTTCATTTTTAAATTGGATAATGTAAGAAGCGTGGTCATCTGCTGGTCCAAATTACATATTACCCAATTTGATCTAATAGCAATAATAATAATAAAAGCATATAACAGTTCATATTAGGGAAAAAATGAGGAAACGCAGACACAAGTGCAACAGAAAAATGATGATAAATCACACGATGCTAAAGTAGAAAAGCCACTAAAAGTAATAAATAGGTTTGATAGCAATGAACTCCTTAAAAGCAAAAAGTCTAAAAAGATCGACTGAGTCAAATTTTATAATCTTATTTGGAAGGCTATTACAGAGTTAAGGGCCAATGATACTGAATGAATCATCTACTGGTTTTAACATGGGGAACATCTAAAACTTATTTCTCCTCTGGCTTCCAGTGGAAAAAACAAAGCACAAAAACAAATCAGCTGTTTTACGGTGAGTCGTTCGCCTGAATAGAACTAAATAGGATTTGATTTGTGGTGCTTAAACCTTATAAACCTTCAGTTAACCTTCTTTTCAGAATTATAAAGCAAAACGTGGTTGATTTGATGGTTAAAGTTGCCCAGCTCTATAACCAAAACTTATCCAATTTACCTATCAAGGCCTTTTTCTCACACATGTCCAGATCAAAACATGGCTGCTATTTGTAGTCCTGTTCTCGCTGGAACAGCATTGCTTCTATTTGAGTTTCCTTTGGGGGAATTGGACGAATTCACAAGGTTTGAAAAAACAATAATAATAAAAGAAACCTCTTATTGGATGCTACAGTAGCAGCACTACACTGACAGCATTACCCTGACAGATGCATAACCTTTTCTGGACACTTTGACTTAAACCTGATGAAAACTGCTGGCTGCCAACTGGAGACCCAGTTCCAATCAGTGGTGGTCGAATCGCTTTTACACAGAAGTGGAAGTTTTCTTCAGCTTTGAGGTCTGCAGTGAAATTGCAGAAGGAGAACAGGACTTCCAGGGAGAGATCTAAAAATAGCAGCAGAACTGAAAACTGTAGATGTGCACAAAAAAATCTGTTTGATTTGCCTGGGCCGATTCCTTTCCACCAAAACAAAGTCTTAATAATTAAAGGTACAAAGGCGATTCGGATTCTGATAGTGCACCGTGATAAATTTGCCTGTAAAACAGATATAAAGTCATAAAGTGCTGCTTAGAGGTGACCTTTGTTTCGAAGGGCAACAATGTTGCGAATCGGCCGGCATAAAAGCTCCAGAAATTTATGCCTTTGCACTGCTTTGACCTCTAAGTCAACACTATGTTGAGGGGAAACAGACAGTGCACACACAGCAATAAATGTATGACAAAGCACGCTCGGTAGCAAACCTCTGATGTCTATCTGCAGGCGAGCCACTGCGACCACTGTCATTGGTTACAAGGTGAGCAACCTACGTGCACTCGAGTAAAGTATCGATGTGATCGAGTTGGGATTTTTGCTTATCGCCGCAATATCAAGTCACCTTGTTCTTTTATTTTTTCTAATCAAATGTCAACAACGGCGCTATCTAACCCTGATATGAAGCCAATTAAATCCTCGTCTCAATCTATGGAGCTGTGGAACGCATCCTAATGCGTCTCTTTTCAGCCTCTGCGACCTGGCTTGATGCTCTTAAAGGAAAAGTTTCGATTCTTCGGAGGAACTGACAAAGAAACCGACAAAGTAAAGTTGTTAAGAAGAAAATACGTTCGCACGGGCAGGTTTACAGGTGTAAACACACCGAGATTGGGCGCCACGAGCTTCTGTTTTATCACAAGGTTGAGGGAGAGGGTGAAGCTATTGACACACCGAGGTACGGCTAAGCCACTTCACATCCCAATCGATCACAGGTCCACTCCACTACGAGAGGCATTCCCCTTATAAACTAAGACTGTCCTGCCCGCGCTGACTTTCAGAATCCAGACACCTGGCTCGACTTTGGTCCAACAATATTTTCAGTTAGAGTCCTTTTGTCCTCTCCTTTGTTCCTCGATCAGTTAGTTTGAGAAAGTTTTGTAGCTCAGTGTTTGGCTGTGGGTAAAGCAGGAAACAGATGGCAGGCTAATTCTGGACGGCAGTACAGAGTATCCAGCTCAAATAAAATGTTCTTTCACAGGATCTCGGAGTTTTTAATGCCTACGTAGGGAACTTCATAAAGCCTTGGACCGAGAACTTGTAAATGGTCCGTGACAATGAGATTAGAAAAGATGGTTTTTAAAGTATTTTACATTATTATACCGAATTCAAATGCCTCCTGCCTTACTTTCTTTAACTCCAGCAAATCCCTCCCTGGAGGATGCCTATTAACCTGGGCCAACAATCTGCCCCTCCTGACGGGGCTGCAGACGGGGCTCCTCTATTTGCTCTCCTGATCTCTGTCACTCAAACGGTCACATAATTATTGTGTGTCTCCACAGGTTACACAGTGGATATTAGCTGCATTGTAAGCAGACATTAATTACATGAGAAATTGCACTGAGATAATGGGGGCTGTTTAAAACACGTCAGAGGATCCACCGCCGTGGATGGTTACAGATAGGACATGAATAAACCGGGCTGTTTATGTTCTTGGATGTAAATAAAATCATGGCACAATGATAAGCCATTCATGACATCCCGTCTGGCAGCAGGTGACAGTTTGAAATTGCATTAATCCTTATCTATTCATTATGAAATTTGCGCGTCTGCATGTAGGTGCAGCAATGCCTTATCGCGGCGCAGTACGTCAGCTGAATTTGAATTGATTTCAATCTTTCTGGAATCCATTGCAAATTCCTCTCATGGCCGGGCAATGCAGAAGCCAGTGACTGCTGCTTCACAGGTCAAGTCAGATTCATCTCAGGCTATCTGATCAGCCCATCCCAGAGCTGCGCTGTGTGTGAGAAATAGCACATTTTAGATTACAGCACTCCCTCTAAAAGCCTTCGGCTGTAGCGCACGTCTTTCAATAGTTTGGAACGGAGCATTCATTTCATCTCTGAGCGCTTGTTTTAAAGGCTATCCCACAAGGTCCTATCACTAGGAGGTTCAAGGGCAAAATAAATCAGCGATGACATGTCCCATCGTTGTTATGTAGGGCGCAGAGGTCTCCTGTCTGCAGAAAGAGCTCAGGTTGAGAGATCCCCTTTGTGTCTGAAGCTGGATCACGTTAACAGCCTGACTCATTACATTAATAGCGGTGCCACCGCTGCAACGCGAACAACGCCATTCCTTCTGTGAAGGGGTTACAAACCAGTCTGACAGCGGAAAAAGCATCCGACTATTATTAACCATAAATCCATAAATGACAAACACTGGCCGTACGAGTGTGTGTGGCTGTTTACGTATCTTTGTGGGGACCAAAAATCGGAAGTTTGCTGTGCTTGTGTGGACCAAGTGTCAGGGTTACAATTAGGTTATTTATTTTTAAGCAGCTAGGGAGAGCATCATGTCCCCACAAAGATATGAAAATACGGTATTTGTGTAACTGAAATACTTTGTCCAACCTAGGGATGCAACGATACCAATTTTTTCAAACCGATACGATACCGATACTTGGATCTGAGTACTTGCCGATACAGAGTACAAAAACCGATACTTCTACCACACACACACACAAAGACAATTAATTGGAAGACAGGTTTTATTTTATTCTCTGCCGATAAAAAATAAAATCTTAATAAAAATGACCACAAAAAAATTTCAAGTGAAAAATAAGCACTTCTGTTAAATTATTGCAGAGTCTCCACATTGTAATTCAACAAAATATCACTGAACTATTGGCACTGTCTCGAGCTTTCAGAATAATAACTAAACACTTCTGTTTGGAATCAAATAAATACAAATTAGGTTTGAGAATAAAATAAACTTTTAAATTATTGCAGAGTGTCCATATTGTAAACAAACAAACAAAATAACGAAAGCATTCGGCATTGATGAACAAACTCCTCATCTGCCCGTGGATCATCAGTCCACTGTGCCGTTAAACCGAGGACTGACATCGCACACACACTGCTTGTCTTTACCTCTTCAGAAAGTTTTGGCACCATTATCTCCCTGATTTTCCACGACCGGCATTGGCTGGTCATCCAGAGCGATAAAATGAGTCACAGTTATTTTAACTGCCCGTGGATTTTCTCTTGACATTTTTCATCGCTTTTCCAAAACCTGAGTTAAAGTTGGCTGTTCCACACTGCTGACATTTTGTTTAGCCTAGCTACAGCAGCCTCCAGTTTCTCTTTTTTATCTGGAGCCACCAGTCTCACTCGCCTAACCCTGTGCCTGTTTAGCGCGGTATGTCCCCCTAGTGGCCAATCTAAAAAACTACAACAGAAATGACAAGCCACCCTCTGATTAATGAAATAAGTTAGTATTGGTTCATGGTATCGGTTAACTTTATGAGTTTGAGTACACTCACATTTTACAGTATCGGCCCCGATACCCGATACCAGTATCGGTATCGGTGCATCCCTAGTCCAACCCATCACCGATGGACACAAGATGATATGAGTAAAATCTTTGTTTAGATTTACATGAAAGTCAGGAGACTGGGTCGCGACCTCCTGGAAGATCACTTGTCTGAAAGACACTGTATAGGTGCAACATCATAAGTGCAGAATCTCCCCCAGGACCCTTGCCACAAGTCGTCTCCTGTTGTTGTCAAATAAAGCAAAAGATGACTGAAATATAATCTTCAAAAAAAGCCCGTCTAGGCTGCAAATGCCTCGCAGCATCATGCCCTTCATTGTTATGAATTGCAGGGAAGCTTGTGGCAGCTCTACTGGATCAGCAGAATTTGGAAATTCTTCAAAAGCTGAATCTCCTCTAACCTTCCCCACCTACCCCAGCACCAGGGGATCTGTCACAAATCAAGGATGGGAAGGTCAATAAAAGCAAACCATGCCAGACTCTCTGACTGACACATCAAAAGTTCCCTCTGTAGTGCTCAACACTCTGCCTTCCTTCCCTTCCGACCAATTTAGCGGAGTCCGAGGGGAGCCCTCTAATCCATGCCTCTGAAAGTGCGCTTAATCAACCTCTGATTAAGAGGGAGCACGCCAAGGTGTCCAGCAGCATCTTCACTGCCCCCCATTCGCTCCCGAAGTCAATCAAAACACAAGAAAATAGGATTTATTTGTCCTCACAGCTTCCCGTGACTGATGTTCTCCCTCAAATGTCTCAAGTCTCCTCGGTCTTGTGTTAGGCCATTCGTTCATTCATTCATTACACATCTGCCAATAGCAGATACAAAACAAACATTTCGTTCCTTCTAATTTCTTTTCTCATCCTTCTCTTCCTTGTCTCTCTCTCTTTTTGTCTTTTTCTGTTGTTGTTACGAGTGTCCCACGGGTGTCTGGGAATGAATTAAACATGTTGGTAGGAAGGGCACAGCTTCCCCTTAAAGGATTGAATGCAGAGTGTTGTTTGAGGGGAGAACAACAGTGGAGGTGACAGGCTTTGCTCAGCACGAGGACACAGAACCATCAGGGAACCACTTTGACCTCTAACATCTAACTGCCTTCATGCATAGTCATTTTTTTCCCCTCCCCAAGTGCCTCCAAGTGATTGGGGTATCCCAAACTTTTGAATAAAGCGGAGGCCACGTTGGTCATTTGGCAATAAATGTGATGCTGCAGGTTGTGTTAACCTCAGACATTTAAGAAGCATCCCTTTGATTTGGCTCCGATAAATAAATGTGCACCATGTGTATCTAGAAATGTAGAATTAGTATTACTCTATTATGACAATAAAAATAAGACTTAGTTAAGTATATCTTGACATAGAGCTAGGTCCAAGGTGCAGCACTGACTCTGATAAATAAATTACCAGAGGGCAAATCAGGACAGTCACCTACAATATGCCTCCTCCTGAGCGAGGTCTGTGTGCAACTCTGCAACATTACAGAAAACTACTATTCTGAATTTCATGGACGTTTGCAGAGTGGCCAAAAGAAGAACCAGTTACATTTTGGCAGTTTGCATTCTTTAGTAAGATACAACACTGCCCTGTGTAGATGACTCTCCAAAGTGCACCTTTGATTATTGATTTGGTGCCACGCTGAACTGCATAGGAAGTGTACTACTTATTCACAAAGCACCAGAACGCAAACTTCAGTTCAAATGCACAAAATTGCTAATAGACGAGTCCCCCTGTCAATCAAAACAGCTGCACCCCTGTTGATGCACAACCTCAACGCAGGTTAAGATAAGATAACTCTTTATTGTCATTGCACAGTCATACATAGTACAGTAGTACAATGAAATTGGAAAACTGTCCTACGTTGACACGATATGACACATCACAATGCAACACAAACAACACAACACAGTATATTAACTTAGTAATAAAAAAAGAAGAAGAAGTGTATTGCACACTGTTATTATTGCACATTAATTATTATTGCACCTTGTTATAAATATAAATATTATTATTGTTATTGTTTTAAACATTGTTACCTCCCCCCTAAAAAAGTCCAGGGAGGTATCCAGTCAGGTCAGCTATTTGCATTGATCAGGGCTGTTGCCCTGTTGTAAAGCTGTCCTTGAGTCTATTTGTTCGGGACCTCAGCAGCCTGAACCTCCTGCCAGACGGCAGCAGCTTAAACACCCGGTGTCCTGGGTGTGTGCAGTCCTGTAGGATGATGCGTGCCCTCCTGAGACAGCGAGTGCTGTACAGGTCCTTCAGGGAGGGAAGAGGATGTCCAATGATTTTTTGGGCCATATTGATGACCCTCTGGAGTGCCTTTCTGTGTGCTGTGGTGCAGCTGGAGAACCACACACCGATGCAATATGTCAGCACACTTTCAGCGGTAGAAGACGGTCAGCAGCTCCCTTCTTCAGGTCCATTTTTCTGAGGATTCTCAGAAAGTGGAGACGCTGTTGCAGGTTCAGTGGGTGCTTTAGTAAAAAATTGCCTGAATTTGTCACAACGGGCGAAATTAGGTGAACATTTCACCAGGTGACCAGGCAGATTTCTTTTTGGAGCCAAGAGTGACCATAACAAAATTATTTTTTTGCTACTGAACTCGTGGTTCAAATTTTGAAACCCCAAACGTGGCCACTTAAGGTGGAGGCGGACCAGTGCTGAGTTGACTGGACATTCTTCTCCGACAGAAGTCAGTAATATTTCCTCTGGTGTGACAGGTAGAAAGACTGAGAGGAACTTAGAGGGACGGGAAGCTGTGTTTATGTACTTAGCAACAAAGAGTGTTTCAGCCTCAGATCAGCTGAAACACTCAGTTTATTTAAATCCAGGTTGAAGACTCACTTATTCTCAGCTGCATTTGAATAAAGCACCAAATCCGCACTTTTAAGCTTAAATTTTAAAACTTACATTTTAACTACTGATTTTATCTACTGTTCTGATTTTATCTGTTTTGATTTTATATACTGTTTTGTTTGTTTGTTTGTTTGTTAATTAGTTAGCTTGCTTGTTTTAATCAATTTTAAATCATGCTTTTTATTTGTTTTTGTTTCTAATGTCTCTGTAAAGCACTTTGAATCACCTTGTTGTTGAATTGTGCTATACAAATAAACTTGCCTTGCCTTTTGTAATAAGTAAGTAAGACCAAATAAATAGAAACACTGAAGCCCTGATGAATATTCAGGGTAAGACACCAACACTACAGTTGGAAAGCACATTAAAGTCTTTGGGGCAGAAATAATGTACTACACTCACCCCCCCTCTCCAAAAACACAAAAACAGAAGAACACATCACTGTGTCCGTATGTATCCCATAAAATTAACCCAGAGGGCGGTGATTGATTAAAATTCTTGAAAAAAAGATTCTTAAAATGGCAAAACTGGCCAGAATACAGCGTTTAAGCCAAAATTACCCATCTGTTAACTCTAAAAGAAGGAAAACTACATTTTAATTAATACGGGCTTTCATGTAGATTTATTCATGTACTTGTTGGCATGCGTGGCGTGCATGTGTTAAGAGAAGCTGTGCTGCAGAATCCCCGCTTTTATTTCATTTGTTTTCTTTGGGTCTGGTATAATCAGGCATGAGCGTGACAAGTTTAAAATCCCGCAAGCAACTTATGAAGCATTTCAAGGTGAAATATCAGATTTTTTTACCCCCCCTTTAAGTTGATTATCCAGGAGAAAGGAGAAATGAGTCTCATATTTCAAGGCAGAGTTCACTGAACTGTGGTCATGTGATTAATACCCTTCTCTGAGTCGTTGCCAAAGAGCTAATGCCTTGCTTTAGGTTTAGAGAGGGATTTGTGTTGTGTATGCGGTCAAAACAAGAACAGAAAGTCAAAGGCTTTTCCAGAGAGAGAACAGACTTGGTAGGAGTGTGGGTTAAAAGGAAGCATCTATCTCCTCAGCCCAACTCCTCTGTCAAATATCTCTGCTATTTCACTGTGACTTTGATCAACAAAGTACTGTGCTTGTCCGTGGAAGCACCCACATGAAAAAGAAAAAGAAACCCAGGCGAGGTTGTGTAATCTCTTTTGTGTAATCACATGTAACAGAAGAAGACTTTTCCCATTTTTGGCACTTGTCCATTAGCGGTACTGACTATAGACTACATACACGACCTGCAGAAATGCATGACACGCCTAAAACTTGACCCGTAAGATGCATCGCTACTGTATATTTTTAACAGCTGAATGAGGCCCTGCAAGCCAAATCGTGTAGTGAGGGCTGAGAGTGGCTATGTAAAGGGGGTTAGAGCAGCGGTCCCCAACCTTTTTTGCGCCACGGACCGGTTTATGCCCGACAATATTTTCACAGACCGGCCTTTAAGGTGTCGCGGATAAATACAACAAAATAAAAGTAGTACCGGTACCGAAAAAAAAGAAGATTTATTCATAACACACATGAAAAGACCCAGGAAAACAGAGTTAACAATAAAAACGATAAAAACCCTGAAAACTATACATTTCACACCTGAGCCTCAACTCTCGCGGCCCGGTACCAAACGACTCACGGACCGGTACTGGTCCGAGGCCCGGGGATTGGGGACCGCTGGGTTAGAGGATTAAACCAACCGTCACCATCGAGCCAACTAGTCTGGTGTTTTTGGGAGATCTGCTACTGAGGCTACGTCCACACTAGCTAATTTGATAACGGCGTATACGTCTGAAAACGCTCCGCATCCACACTATTGTTTTCAGTCGTTTTCACAGAGTTGTGCATCCACATTGAAACGTCCGAAAACGCTTACGTTGCAGTACAATGCATGTGTGAAACGCAAGAGGATTCGACCTTCCTCATTTCTTTTTGCCGTTTATTTCCTTTCCGGCTCTTTGAAACGTCGCGGCAAAATGTCGAGGAAAAGCACCGAGTTTTTTAAATGGACTAACAATGAGGTGGAGTTGTTGCTGCGAGCATACGGAATACATGTACCGCCGTTACGTATTTAAAATACAAAATATGAGTAACTGTATTCCGTTACAGTTGCCGTTTAAAAAGGTGGTATTTAGAATACAGTTACTTTGTTGAAATAAATGGATTACACGGCGGTACTTCCCTGTTTCATATTGTGGCGGGTCAGGCCTGTTTGGGTTTTGTTTGACAGCTACGTTCTGTTGTTCCAGGTGGCAGCGTTACGGTTACCATGGTTACAGGGTGACGCTCTCTCTCTGCGTGTTTCCTGGGTGAGAGAGCGCCTGTTGTTGTTGTGCTAAGCTAATAGGCAGAATGCTACAGGTATAGCTCTAAAGAATGTAGCATCATGGGCAGTGTAGTCCGTGCTGCAGGGAGAATGGACTGCCATACACGTTATGTGTCTGTGAGCGAGGGAGGGAGAAAAGGAAAAGTACGAGCTGTCATCGAGCAAAAACGGGAGCTGGAAGCATGAAAATATAATAATAACCACTGCAGCCAAGAAGAGAGCCTGACGAGCCCAGTTGTAAGTAAGCTATTAAGACTCGACTGTACACCGTGTTCGTGTTTTCCTCTGAAACAATAAGTTCCGTTGGAGCAGCCTTTCAACGCCTCTCTCTGTCTCTGCTAGCAAAGTTGATCCAGACAACAAAGTAAAGCTAGTTTTCGGCTATGAGCCCGACACGGAACCCACCGTATTAGCCAGAGGTCCCTTTACTACGGTTCGGAGCCGCGGACCTTCAGTAACAGTAATAAATCACAGCAATAGTACATTCATGTAGTTGTAAACAGCATGATAATATATTAAGTAACCCAAAGTATTCAGAATACGTTACTCTCATTGAGTAACGTAACGGAATACGTTACAGAATACATTTTGGGGCATGTAATCTGTAATCTGTAATGGAATACATTTTAAAAGTAACCTTCCCAACACTGGCTGCAAGTAACACAAAAGTACAAAGTTTCAAACGCGTGTGAGAGTTAAAGAATTTGAAGAAAAGCTATCTGGAGCACGTACAGACTGATATTAATCTTTAATAGGGCTGTCAAACCTGAGAGCAAACAAAACAACTGCTATCTTTGTTTAATTGGTCACACGACTGCTTCATATGAGTAAAACGTGTCATCGTTTTCAAAAAGGCTCTGGGTTCGCTGTCCACACTGCGACAGGAAAACTGCGTTTTCAAATGTATCCGCTTTGGAGAGCGTTTTCAAAACGGCGTCTCAGTGTGGACGGAAAGCCAAAGAGGAGAGAAAAAGATGTGATTTCAAACAAAAACGTAATAGTGTGGCCTGAGGATTTGGCTCCCACCACAAATGAGAGACTTTATAGTTGTCCTCTTCCAACATGTACCTTTAGCACAGCCACATACTCATTGCAACGTTATATGGCAGACCTCTTCTGTCAACCTGAAGACACCAAAACACTTGAGTTGGTTTAACTGTAGTGCTAACGTCTACATGTGACAAATTAGGAGTGAAAGAACTATCATACTTCTTTTTATCTAAAAAAGAAATGTAAAAAAGAAGCATGCACATCCACATCAAAAATGAGGCAGGTGCTGGGCAGAAAAAAAGCAAACAACAAATGTAACCAACAGCTTGCACACTCCAGTTTTACCCGTTTATCGCACCATGAAAACGGCGATGTCTCGAGCACACCTGCTCTTCATCAGATGGTGCGATGAAGAGCAGGTGTGCTCGAGACGTCACCTTTTTCGTGACCCGTCTTACTTATGCTATAAACCCTCAGCACCAGTGCCGAAGGACACCTTGCGCATTAAAAAAAGTAGTAGTTCTGGTGCTTGATGCCACGGGAATGAGAACTGGCAGTTTCCACAGAAACTGTTAAATCAAGAAATGCCAGAAGTCTGTACACCTGGAAAGCACCCAGAATAACCAGAGGACTTCTACAAGCCTAACGCTGCTGTAGAGTTTTAACATTGAAATTAAAGTGGCAGGATTCAGTTTTGTTTGCCTTTGTCGTTTGGAAGCGGGAGGACCAGATTCACGTCTGAAAGCACAGCCGATCAAATCATTCGTGCATCTGCACATCATAGGATAGGATTGTATTGCATTGCACAGCATAATTGATGATCTTTTAGTCTTTCATGGGGTTGTGATAGAGGTGGAATTCAGTCAAATATCCAATATAAACATATGAATATTGCATTATGTCCAAAATCTTTAAACTTTACATGGCTTTTTTATCTGAAACTTGAGTGGAACCTTATTTAAAGTCAACTTTAAGAAACTGCTACTCGAGGGTAAGGTCTTAAATCATGATGCACTTTGTGCACAACGAGCAGAATTACACCTCATTCTAAATTTGAACAAATAGGGAGAATCCACGGGGTTTTAATTAATGAATGTTGCCAACACTTTTGTCCTGCAGCCCTAGAATTTCTTTTCTTTTTTGGAAGTGTGCTCTGGGTTTTAATTTAAGATGAAATCTTGCTTCATGCAACGTTAAATAAAAGTTGGGGAGGAAGACGTCACCTCCCAGCCCTCGCTCCTTCCAACCCATCCTCCTCCGGCTTGTATCAGTTTGTTTTTTTGCATGTCGAGTCAAAAGGAGGTTGTCACGGGAGATAGCTCGCTTGTCTCGCGCTCATGATTGAAGCACCTGCGATTTATAACGTTCCAGCCAGAGCGACAGACTTTACTTATCTCGGGCTGACTTCTCTGCCGGTGCCCTTTCGCTCAGCCAATGAGGATGAAGGTTGCAGGTTGGGTTACTTTGTCAAAAACAGGGGAACCATTACAAATCTACACTATCCATCCTTCTGTAGGGCATGGAGCTTTTCCCCTGGCGCGGAGCTGTTGCAGACCCGAGTCTCCTCAAAGCTGTCTGTCTATCTCCCACGCCCAGGAAGCTCACAGGGGGGTTGTTATCACAAAGGGCCAATTTGTTATCCTGGTTTCACTCCATCACAGGAGGCATTATTTGGGACTTTTATCTATCAAGAAAAAGCTGTTAATGCGAGCAAGAAAGTGTGTACTCTGTCATTATGCTACAGAGGCTGTTGACTTCATCTTATACCGATGCAAGCCGAGCAAACCTGAGGCAATTACTCCAGCGAAGGAAGATTGACAGAACCACGCGGACGTGAACTACCTTGAACTTTTAAGTTGCGCCCTGGTGGAATCGCCACGCCTGATCCTTATGTTAATATTTTGTGTACTAATTGCACTGCAGTGCAAAGCCCTCGATGGAACGGGCACTTCAACCGTAGGCGGATCTTCCTATTAGCTGCGGCGCGGCGCTGCCTCCGAGCTCTGACACCGGCACCTCAGCCCGGGAACTCTGACGACTAGATAACGCGTCCACGCCTGCAGGATGGACAATATTTCATAAACCTGAGTGTAACGCCGTGATTTATCACTTTCACTTATTACTCGAGACACTCGGAGTGATCGATTGGTCTATCCTCTAAATTGAAGCTATGTATATATCAGTTAGGGAAAAAAAAAGAAGGGGAAAAAAGACAATTACCTGCCCGGGTACCTTGGTGAGAGGATATTTTCCGAGTGTCAACCTTCAAGCAGCAGCCCCGTGAACTTTGTGTCTCCACCGTGCACTGTGACTTAGCCATCATTATCAGACACTCGGCGGATCCCCTATGCAAATGCTTTCTGTGCTGTCTCTGCGCACTATGATGGATTCAGAAGTGGTAGTAGCTTCAGAGAAGAAAGCCAGGCACAAAGCCACGCTACACTTTGACATTTTTGTCCAAGAGAAGGAGAATGTCAAGGAGGCGTTACAGATATTAACATGAGATAGTGCTGCAGGCCTCACTCAGAGAATGACAAATTTAGATTAGACTTGCTGTAAATGTTTTTTTCCTCTTTTCAGATAAATGCTTTCCTTGCCACCAAAAATAAGCCACTGGATGAAATGCCACTGCTGTTTACAAGAGGAGTTCGGGGGCTTTTTTCCCCACACAGTAACCTGCGAAACATCTATTTGGCTTCCTGACATGTGACGCGGAAAGTCTCGACATCCACAAACCATTCGCAGTCCGGCCCAATCACTTGTCACATACTTAGTGTGGGCTGCAGAGCCCCTCTACCCTCATCACAACTCATCATTACACCACAAGCTGTCAAATTAAAACTTTTAAATTGTGCGAATGCCTCCTCGGAACTTTCCCTTTTTCCCAGCAACATATTGCAGAGATAATTGAGGATATTAGCAGCCAGACTGTTACCAAGAGATGAAAGGCAAAGAGGGAGCGGTGACAGCTCCTCTCGCTTGTGGCGGTAACGAGGGACTGTCAAAAGTCTCTCCGTGTTTATCTCGGATCATCTAGGGGGATTTAAAACCCTTACCTTCACAATTCCATTCTTTATGGCGCGTCCTTTATCCACAGTGATTTACGGAGGCTCAAGCCCTGCGCCGCGTGATGAATGAGCACTCTTCACAAGGTGTCAGGGCCAAGCAGTGGTGGGAGGCAGTGACTCCCACCCCACCGCCCTACCCCCACCCACTCCAAATGCTTCATTTTCTTAGGTTTTCCTTCTTGGCCCTTCCTTCCCATCCCATTTCCAAATTGGGCTGATTAGACACTGACAAGTGGATATTCAGATTTGGACAGCGCGCTTTAAACACCTTTATAAAGACGGCGGTCTGGGCGTGTCGACATCTGCACGCAATCTGATTGTGAGGGACAGATGCAATTTCAGATGTTTTTTAGTTGTAGGTTAAAAATAAAATCAAGCAGAATGACTCAGGTCTACTTCCACTGTATGCCAGGTTTTCTCTATTTGCATCAGTGAAGATTTCTCCACCAATTAAAGAAAACTTGCTGTTTTTATAAATCGTGACTTATTGACCTACCCAGGGGAATAAAATTCAGCCTGTGAAATGCATCTTATTGATCCCAACTGGATACGTTTGCACCACTCTGAACACTAAATCTTTCATTTTAGTCCGTAATTACCTTTCCCAATATCAGCAGATCCCCAAAAAGTTGTAAATAAATCCAAGACAGGGAAACGACAAAAGTAAGTCACCCAAGTTTATGGAACAAACTTTCATGAAACTTTTATGCCCAAAAGTCGCCAATAAAAAAAGGAGCTTTAAATATTAATAAAATATGCCTCTGGGTTCGCCCTACACAGCACAAACAATAATTCCAGCAAACATTTAAACAACAGAAAACTTTGTGAAATGAGTTGGATTGCATTTGCATTTTCAGTTCATACATTTTAATTTGTTTTAGGGCAGCTGTCAGACTGATTGTAGAAATTGTGTCACAGATTTAGATAATGTAGAATGCTGCAGGGGGATCTTATTGAAGCCTTTCCTGTCGGGGGAATGAAAAATACCTCACTGACACAGCAAGTGAAGTGTCATTTTATTGACATTGTTATGCTGACAACATGTTAAGATTTGTTTTAAGAGTTTGGAAATCCAGCCGAAGATCCTCTGGGAGCGCCTACGTGACTTTGCATAAACATCGCCTAATTAGCATTCAAGGGCGAAAGTAGATTGTCGCTGACAAGTCAAGGCTCAATCATTTTAAAAGCAGCAGGTCCCTTTGTGTTTGTGCTGCTGTGAGTTTGGCAGGTTAGTCCATTAAGCAGAGTTCAGCTATGTATGAACAGAGTGTATAATACAACACAAACATAATAAAACACAGAGCAGCGTAGCAAGGAGAAGGAACGTGTCAAGGTTACTTTAGTTCCACATTTTCAAATCTGTTCTACTTTCCTTCGAAATTTGATTTTGCTTTCAGTTCACTTTCCCGCACTTCAATTAATTTGCCAATTTAAGTTTTATCTCAGTTTAAGGGAAAATGGCAATAAAAACCAGACTGGGAAATTCATCCCCTAGCACCTTTCTGAAGGCACTTTATTTCACTGTAAGCCACCCTGATTCAAAAAGATGCCCCCCTCTTTACATTGCTTGTCGCTCTGGCCTCACCAGCTTTACTGAAGCATGATATTACAGTCTAGGCCCAGCAAAGTGCCTTTGCTAGGCCTGGTATTGTGTTCTATGTGCCGGGCTGCTCTCTATTTGAACACATTTCTGCTCAATGTGTTCATTTATAAATATGTTTTGAGAGGTTTTTTTCTTCGTTTTTACAGCAGAGCATGTAGAAAAAAGAGAGGGAGAGAAAAATCTGTGATACTGTTCTGTCACAATTCAGTTCAATTCTATTTATATAAAACAATTCACTGAGCCATCACAATATTATAATAGAAACCCATCAATCTGTCAGCCCCCTATAAGCAAGCGCTTGGTGATGTGGAAGAGCACAAAACAACATCCTCCTAACAGGAAGAGGAGTCCAGGGGGAGTGGGCATCAGTCACAAGTTGACTGTTGAGATTTTGATTGATTTTGATTCAAGTTATTAATTCAGTTAAATTCAGTCAGGCCCCCATTTCAACTTAAATACATCCTGTCACCCCAGTAGAACAGTTATTTAGTGGCTTACTTGTGGTATTTAAAACCCGATTGGTAATCACTGATGGCTGCAGTGCATCTGCAGTGCTTCTTTACTCACCTGGTTTACCTCTTTGTGTTTATACACCCCAACAATGGCAAACCCCAACAATGGCCCTCTATGAGGACCATTGTTGGGGTTTGCTCTGTATCATTGTAGTGTCTTACCTGACAATCCGGTCATTAAGTCTGACGTCACTAGCCGTGTCTGGGCCTAAACTCTGCTGCAGGTCCATATATCAAACGATCACTATGGCATTACTGAGAGTTGAAAAACTGTCTAAAGTCTTTCATCTTTAATAAAATGATCAGCGTTCTGCTCTACCAGGTTTAACAATTGAGTTTAACATCCAGGCATCCATGAAAACGGAATTTATGACATTTAACGGAGTTAGAAGTTAGCAGGAAGTTAGCTCGCTAGCTTCTATCTAAATACAATATAGCATGTCCTGACTGCGGGGTTTTGGAAACAAATTCAAACGTACAGCTCTGTTATCACTTCCAACATAAATGAAGACAGAAAACTAAACAGCAGTGACGTTTGTAGGGTTACTGAAGTTTGGCTAGCTGGTATATAATGATGTGCTACGTGACCGCTAGCGACACAGCTATGTTAGCATAATATAAACAAGCTAACTTTTTTTCCACTCGATAAAAGTTAACGTGAGTGTTCTCGGTGGTCAGGAACAAATGTAATCACATGGCAGGATGCTGTAAAAGGACCAAACTTCAGCCAGGAGAACAACTGAGATAATCCATCCACAATACGAGGTTAGTCATTCATATACTGCTGCATGGGCTGGGCTGTAGTTACATCCTAAGGTTTTAAAAACTGAGCTTAAATAAATGATTAGCGGTAATAAAAGCAGAGGGAGGTCAACAGTGATCACTGACTGTTTTAGGAGCTTTTTGAGATAAAATAGAAGAAAATACAAAACATTAAACATGTTAACAACACAAAAGCCATATTAAACGCAGACTACTTTAGGCCCGGAAGTAGGATTCGTCACGTCATCACTTAACGACCGGATAAAGGGCCTTGAAATTGTAATCGTGCTATATAAATAAAGTTGAATTGAACTGAATTAGCCGCTAACACTAGCAAGTTTGGCTAGCTAGTAGCATCAACTGATTGTGTGTGCGTATTGTACAGATACCTGATAATTAGTGCAAGTAATACATATAGAATTTTACAGTGTCACTCACCAGAAGTGTACAGTCTCATTTGAAAGGTTATTAGCACAGTTAACCACAACAACAGCACGTAGCACATTAGCATAGGACAGCTAGCAGCCTGGTTAGCACCCACTTGTATGTCCCTGCAGCCACACGGATAGTTTAAGCCTCGATAATATTTAATAAACTGTTGAGTTACACAAAAATCTACCTCCGAGTCACTTGTTATAAAAGAGAAACTTACTGTAAAAAGATTTTAATATTAAAACAGCTTTTTGTCGGTTCTCTGAGGATCAACTTATTTTTGATCTCCTTTGATGGGATAATTTTTAATCATAATTTTTTAAAATACCTTTTCCATGTTGAAGGTTGTAGCTTGGTAACAACCAAATCCAAATCACAACCTATTATTCCACCCTAAATATGACCAAACCGCAAAATTAAAGTCTAGGTGTCTGAATGTCCACAAACTACCAGGTGAGGTTGTGGTGGTTATAGCCGTCTTTTATATCCATTCTGCAGTTGTTACACATAGAAAAACAGAACATAGCAGAAGTTGGCTGGCATTACAGGCTGCTAATAAACAGTAATCAAAAGGAGCTGCACAGCCAGTCTCAAGGGCAGCTGGTGATTTTCTTTGAAGGGCAAACTTTCGCATTAAAATATTCTCTCCCTCCACTTTCTCTTTGGTCGCAACTCTGTTTCCCCCCCTTGATTAACTGTGATAAGTTTCAAACATTAAAGCTACACTTGACATTAGTTTCTATTTACTTTTAATTTTTTTAGGAAATACATGTAAAATCATCTGTTGTGGCATCACTAGCAAACAATATTTCTGCAAAGCTATCAAGAAATATCTATCGCATTTTGGCTTTTGGCTGCTGATTGCTAGTGACAGCTGGGCTTTTTACAAATGTATCACAGACTCAATGCACCAGACAAAGTTCCCTGGTCCAAGAAGAGAACCCAAAGCACAAGTGTCTTAAACCTGTACCCCTTAAAAAAAAGAATCAGATTATCAACTGGTCTCAATGCAAACACACAACAAAGAGGAGGACGCATTAGGGCAGACAAGCCTCCGCTGATAATCCTCCATGTTACATGTGTTCATTGTGATCCTCTGTGTAATGTGCTGTACAGGCATAACACGATAGCTGTGTGGTTTGACTGCATGTCACATGGGCGAAAACGCCGCCAGCACTTAGTCTGTGGTTCAGTTCTCAGGCAGCTGGACCTTTGCTACATGTCACTCGCTTTCCCTCGCTCCCCATATTTCCTGTCTCTCTTAATTATCACTGTTTAACAAAGGCAAAATGCCCAAATAATAAAAAAGTAAGGAGCTGTCTCTTTGATCTCTATTAGCAGTGAGTCACCGCAGTATTTTAATTGTATTATCAAAATTATTGCCAGGGACAATGCAGTTGCCACAGTATATTTAGCTTAATAAGGACACGTCCCTACTAAAATATACACCCTTGTACTCAAAGTTAGTACTCACTTTTTTTAGGTAATTAGTTGTGCAATATATTGAGAAAATATTAAGTTTGCTTGATCTAATTTATGTTAGATAAATTAAAATCTAGTTGAAACAACAGAAGTTGTATACTGTATGATTGAAATTTACCATCAATATTTAATAGACTGCACTGCTAATTAAGTACTGCTATGAAAATGATAGCTTTCATACTATAATGATATCGGTGTCACAATTCAGATATCTTTGATATCGATCCAGTCCCTCTTGCTGTGTCATCTACATTGGTCTTGCTCAATTCCCATTCTAGGAACATATAGCCAAGATATCCTAAGACCGGATGGGAGATATTCATTTCAAGGCCTAATGTTCCTGCACAAAGCGAGGTTAAAAAAGAGGTTAATAAAGAATAAATGTGATGATAGCTGATGATTTTGAGACTTTATTTTGGCAAATGCAGTCCTCCTTTTTCTGTCTGCATCTAACTTCTCCCTAAACCCTTGCCTACACACCCAGGATAGCATATGATTATAAAGCGTGCTCAGTTATCCTGTAAGTCAGGTACATTTTTGTCTAGTGGATCCCTGTTTTATTTACAATAATCAGCTCCTAAAATACTTGCAACACAAAAGGCGCCTGCCCAGATCACCGTGAAACGATGTAACATGACATAATAGCATGTGACATGACATAATGTGATGTAACATCATATGACTGCAAGACCTGTCACAAAATTAAGTACATCATGCCTGATTTTGTCATTCCCCGTTGACACCGCTTCTCCCCCATCTATTGTCCATCACCCTCCTCCATCCGGCGAGAGATGTATGAGTCTCTCCGCCGATCCATCTTCCTCCTTTACTGTTTGTCTTGCAGAGTGTCAATGTCACATGTTAGGGCATTAGCTGTGAAGACATCAGCGGATGAGGTCAGCACTGACACTGTGCCTCTATTAAATCGGTGGCCTCTTAAAAGTGTGAGAACAAGCCTCAGTGCCACGTTGGATCCGACTGTGCTCAGGCTGGAGGGTGACAGACGTTTTATCCTTGGCGTTGGGTGTGGCGGCTTAGTGTTGCTGAAGCCCACCTCTGCACATGGCCTCAAAGCAATGCTGACAGAAGCCATATGCCACTCTGGTCTCATCAAACAGGAAAAAAATGGAAATAAGCAATCCAACCTCAATGGGATCCTTATAAAACCTCAAATGATTTTCTCCCCCTTGAGGAGTGTTTTACAGCCAAACCATCCAGCAGATGGTTAAAGTGACAACAGTCTGCTATCTCGCTAATAAATTGCTCTCCAAAACAGTAAACACACTCAGTAGGACATTATGGTTTAAACTGGGATAACAATGCAAAGAATTAGTGTTATTTTAAAATATATGCAAAGAGTCTATTTAACTAAATGAACTGAATGAGCAATGAGAATCGTAAAGCCATCTGCCCTTGAGTGGTTAGGTTGGTTCTAAGTTCCTGTCTAAATAAGACTTGCTTAAATGCACGCCGCTCTTCTCTCTGTACAATAATCATGCCTTTAGTGGTGCAGAGTGTTGCAGTGCATTAAGATAAAAGCGCTAAAACAGTGTTTGTGCTGCATCCCAAATGGAGGCTGCTAAGTGAAGTAGCATGCTGTTATAGGAGTCGAGGGATGATGCTAGCACGAGTGCTTCTCTGAGTGGGAACACTTCACACTGCAGGGGTTTGCACTGATGCTACAGCATAAATTTGTCATATATCTTTTTCTCCCAGCTTATTTTTTTCCCCTCTAAATGTATGAGAAGATAATTTATCACATTTGCTCATTTAGTCCATATTTTTGGATCGCTACCACATTGCTATTCATGACATGGTTTTACATTTTGGGCTGCTGCTGATTTCATTTTTTTTTATTTTTTTTCGCAGACAGATGACTTTGAAGGCTGTGAATCAAAGACTTTTTGGAGGGACTGATGGCACAAAGGAGCAGGGAAACTCGTGATGAAGAAATTCACAGTCAGAAGGACTCGATGCGCTCTCGATACAAAAAAATAAAATAAATAAATGTATCAAAATAGGCTGCAATATAAAAGCCGCATCAGAGAACTTAAGGGGGTTGGAGCAGAAACTACTGTTCCCATAATCCAGTAAGTCACACCTTCAGCTGGAAAGAATGCTGAGAAAGACTATCAGCTTTACACTCTAATTCACCTTCCATAGACTTTTTTTCATACTGAGAAGCTTAAAATGGATTAAGCTCATAGGCTCTGAGATGAAAAATAAGAGAAAGGTGCATTTCACCAAATAGCCATCAATCTGCTTCATGTTAAATGACAGGGCTAATCACCTCGAGAGCTTGTTGTTCCCGGCGACGCTGAAAGATAAATACCGCGAGCTGACGCCTGACGATGGTTGATGGAGAGAGACAAAGTCCAGCTTGTGTGCTTGTTGCAGAGTGAAACTGAAGACCTCCCCAGCGTTTAACATTGAACCTGCTGCAGATGCGTCACCCGGACCGAGGTCCTTAATGCACCGAGGAGTCGTTCAGAGTGGTCTTAAAACTCCAGGCAGGCCCCGCGACCACTATTTGATGATTCTGAAAACATTCTTATAAAACTGTGGAGGATGAGGAAAATAAATTTGTTGTGATGTTTACGAGGCTGCACGGTTGAGGGCACTGGAGCATTGCATAATGTCATCCCACAAAAGCGGATGGGAAGGGGACCTTGGCCCTTACTCTTTCCCACAAATGCATACATGCACCGAGCCCGATAATGAGAATCCACCTCACCAAATCTTTCAATTCAAGGACTTGCTTAGATTGACTGTAATGCCTAAGTAATCAGCCTGTTCTGACCCACCTTGTCCTCGGCCAGGATTTATAGCACCCAATTACTGATCTCTATTACCCAGTGTGCCAAGGGGATGGAAATCAGACGAGTGGACAGACGGCCAACGCTGTCTGCTGGTCTGGGTGACCAGGTGATGAGAGAGTGGCCTCCATTCCTCTCTTAATACTGCACTGCATAGCCAGAAGAAAATTGCAATGTTCTCTCAAGTGTTGAAACTTTTCCATTGCTTTGGTTTGCTGTAATGAAAGTAGACGTGTGCCTGTGAAATCGCTACGTACATTTTATGTTGTCTATCAACAGATTTGACTTTTACCGGCATATTTTGTGCTTTGGGGGATTTGCAAAAAAGAAAATATCAAGGTGAAAGAATTATTTCCAGTTTTTTAGTCTCTGCAGTTTTTTCCACATAAATAATTCACTAACCTTAGAAGCCAAAGTCAAATAAAATTCATTCTTTAAATTCAACAAACCAACATCCTTGTAAGTTATGTGAAGGGCTTTTTTTTTCATTTGTTTCACTAACTCTGTGTTAGGCTGTTTCTCTCCCACCAAACGTCTTCGTTTTTTAAAAATTAAAAACCTGACCTAAACCTCTAAACTCACACTCTGAGGCTCACAAGAGTTTCAGCTGTTTGCTGGAAGACATAGTTACTGTTTTTTGCAAGAGAGATAGAGGAAATTATGTTTTTGCTGTGTTTTTTAATTCATGCCCAGAATTAGGATGGCTTTTTCTTTCTAATTGATTGGATTGAGATGCCAATGAAGCCACGCGTGTCGCACGTGTTTAGTAAAAGTATTAGAGGGAAAGTATAACTTTATTTTAGGGCAAATACACTAAAAAAGAACTAGAACTAGAGCTGATAAAAACTGTCTTCCAGTCATTTAGCATTTATTTGGTGCCATACTGTCAACTCAAAATAACTGCCTTAAGAGCCAGTACTGATGCATTTGGGTAAGCAAGGCAAGCAGTGCTTGCCCAGTTCAATCTAAAAGTGGATGTCAATTGAAACCTGCAGAAGTGAAAATGATCTCCATCTTCTTTCATCTCACACATTGCTCTGGCTGTATCCCCAATTCAGGGTCTGCAGCCTTAAAGGCCGCATTTTAAGGCCGATTACGTCACAGCGACGCGACGAAGGCTGTCCCAATTCGAAGGCTGCTCGAAATGCGGCCCTCAAATGCGTCCTTCATTTCCCTGAATTTTAAGGACGTGGCGGTGTAGACTTCGTGGCCCAACATATCCCAGAATGCATAGCGCGGCGGTGGGTGTGGATAATTTTGCCGAAAAAAAAATGAGGGGCGCCCGAAGAGTAAACTTTAAGTAAGTACTGAATATTATGTCACTTATTTCTGTGCAAATGTTTAATAATGAAGAACATTAAAACAAAGTTATGTGACATTAGTGACGTTTGTACTAACTTGGTTTTAAAGCCTTTACTTTAAAATATACGCCGTTCAATAGCTGAGCTTAATCTTACAGAGAATGATCAAAGCTCATGTAGAAACAAACAAACAAACGAACACATTTTCTCCTTCATGTCTGTCAAACAAAACTGTATGAAACGTTTCCAGCTGTTAGTATCATGGTTGCTAGGCAACCTGGGCAGTGCGACGGAGGCTAGACCGTCCCATTTCACAAGCCTCGCACTTCTGGCCTTAGCGGTCTTTAAGTACGCGGCCCTTGAGGATCGTTGAGGCTGCGTACTTTAAGGCTGCAGACCCTGAATTCGGATACAGCCTCTGTCATCATCGCCTGTTTGACCGACCTTTTGAATTACTGCCACCTTGAGGCCAGACTCATTTCTGTAAACAAGCTCGACCCTGCTTGAGTTCGATTCCATCAGGATCTGTATGCTGCCACTTTTTTTGATGCGGGTGTCTATGGTCTGGAGGTTGTCAAGCTAAGAGGCCAACAGCCTTTTTTGGTCGTTGTGTATTCATGTTTTGTATAAATCTCTGGTCTTTTATGAGAAACTGATGGGAGACTAATGTGCTACACAAGCTGCCCCTGGCTCTGCTTTCACTGCTATAAGATCAGTTATGATCTGTGCATTGCAAGGAAACAGAAGTGACATTAATAAGGCAACGAGCCCTGTGCGAATTATCATCTTATCAGTTTTCTCTTACTGGTGGCCAACAAGGAGTTAGAGGCTTGTGTGAGCACTTTTTAATAACTCCTTTAGCACATTAGCAAGGAAAGCCTTGATGAAGGAGGGCGGAAGGAGGGCCATGTTGGATTTGATAAAAAAACGTAAGTTTAAAAGATTAATATCAGACACTAATGTCTCTGATATTCGTTTTTGGAGAGTTGATTGACTGAATGAATTAAGTTAACCAGCAGTTTCACTAATAGACTGGTTTGTACATTCATATTTTTAATTCACTTGTAGATGTTGAAAGTTTACATCTCCCATGTGCTCGAGTTTGTCATTTTTATTTTATTATTATATTTGAATATACTTGCATAGGTGTGGGTCAGTGTTTTAACAGGACAGTCCCAATACAACAACACAATTTTATCAGACGGCTAACACTTTTCTGTATTTTTAATTGTGGTGGTTACAATAATAGAGTCTAGGGCTACGTCCACACGTACACGGGTATTTTTGAAAACAGAGATTTTCCGTTTTCGTTTTAAAAAATAATCCCGTCCACACGTAAAGGCAGAAATGAAGGAAAACGCTGCTAGGAACATGCCAAAGCAGCAGGTGCCGCTATATTCCTAACAGTGCAGAAATGTTGGCCAATCAGAAGTCTAGAAGCCTCGGTGGGAAATAGTAAACAAAGCTGGGGCATAGAAGCAGAACCGAGTCGTATGTGTGGAGGGACAGTAACTGTGTGTGTATATGTAAGCATTTAAACACTGCAGAGACAATTAACAGTAACAGTATTGTAGAAATTCATTTCACCGAAACAATAACGTGGCGCACAGTGTGACGTCAAAAAAGGCGCACGCCTTTGACGCTGCGTTTTCTCCGTTTTTCTCGTCCACACATAAATGCAAAAACAGAGTTCTCAAAAATATCCACCCTGGCCGGAGTTTTTAGAAATCTCAGTTTTCAGTGACCAAAAACGCCGTTTACGTGTTGACGAAAGGTGCAAACGCATAGAAAAATCTGCGTTTTCAAAAATACCCGGGTACGTGTGGACATAACCTAGGTACAGTAAGGTGTTTTCATAGTGTGTTATTGCTACATTCAACACAGGAATGTCTGTAAAAAATCCCTCATCACTCATCACTGTCAGTTAATAGTAAACATTTTGATGATACCTACAGAAGTAATAATATTTTATCATTCTGCAACCAGGAATGTGTGCAGAAAGATGAAAACGTCAAGGAAAAGCTGCAGAATGCTGTCAGCATATATGAAAGCATGAAAGACAGGCAGCACAAAATCATGAAAAGGTGTTTTAATCTGGTCCAATTTGCCCTGTTAAAGTATTAAAGAAACCTTACCAAATCCTTTCAGGGGCAATAGCTTTTAACTTATTTCATCAGCGTGGAGTCATCCTTGTCTATACAACAACGAGAACATCAAAAGGAATATCAACAGATTTTGTGGAACTTCATACTGATTTTCACATTTTTATACTCACGGTGTTTTTTGTGGGGATTCAATACGTCGCTACAAGAAAAGGAAAAGGAATCCCCCCTATACCCTATACCTAAAAAATGTAAGATTAGATATTCGGTTGCAAAACAAGCATATTTGTGCATCGCAGCTGTAAAATAATACACGAAAAAGGCAGCGTATGCTTCTCATCGATTAGTCCTCAGCTGAAATATGTGAAGCAACCACAACCGCTCGCATTAATGTGTATAACTGCAGATCTCCCGCTGTTCCCCCGTTTTTATTCCGAGAGAGAGAGAGGCATTGTTGATCCTTTTTTGACATGCCTGTGTACTTGTTTATCGAGCACAATGAAAGTGGCAAATAGCTGCCTCGCTGACAACATGTGAAAAATGAACTCTGACACTCACAACGAGAAAGAGACTCACAGACAGAAACGGCTGCAACAACAGCAGCCTTGGTTTGTTACGTTGTCTCATAAATTTTCTCTGGGGATAAAGTTTTAGGCTGCATAACAAGTTTGATTAAACGCAGGATGGTTGGAAGCGTGGCCTCGCGGTGAGAAGGCCCCGAATCTGTGATGCCAGCCTCTGCATCCTGGTAAAGATTCCTCTAATACTGCTCTAACCTAAATTCCCATTTTTATGACATTGTAACATCAAAGGAATACAAATAAATTGGATCGTATGACATACACTCAGCTTTTAAAATATTTAAGTTCAGTTCATGGTTCGTTCACTGACAGCCTTTGAGTCCAATTGCAAAGATCTCGAATTAATGGGGAAAAAAACAGAACATTTGGGATATGAAAGGCTCGCGTGACGTATTTGTCAGTTACTTTGAAGAGAGTGGCAGCTCGGAGATAATTTGAGAGGCACAGTAGTGCGAGCTTTAGATAAAGTTAAAAAAATATTATTCATCCTTTGAAAATATGCTCCACATACAACGAGTTTGAGGAACTTCAGACTTTTGAACATAAAGTCTTCATCATAAAACTGTCATTCAATTAATGCAGACAATTGCCAAGGAAAACACTTTCTGAGCTTTTTCATATTTCCCATTCATTTTTAGACGTGTCAAAATATATATTTTGTTCAAAGCAATATTTTCCTCTGTGCGAAACAGCGAGTCATGGCCGTGTCACACCGGTTAATTTTGAAGTGGCTTACCTTTATAATTCCGTGCCTTCAACAGGGCGTACCCAAAGCAGTCATTTTTAATTTACAAACTAGGTTTGAAGGAGTAGTGGCTGTGTTTCTGGTCTGAAATGTGAAAATGCTATATTTTGACAAGTGCATTACATAATGTGCTTTTGGAGATCTCCAGTTAACTGGTAAAATAAAGCTCAGTCATCCTCTATGAGAAATAGTTTGTGAAATTACTGGTATTTTTACACTGATTGCTTCCGAAGTCAAAATTTTAGATGAATACAATCAGACTAAACCAATTAAACATGAACATTTGCGCTATGTGTTCATGAATTTATTGAACAAGTGCAGGCTGGAAAAAAGTTACTTGGAGGACATGAGATTCCAGCTTTGGATTGTAGAGTATCCTCTTCCTGATAAAGTGTGGATTTCTCATGAAAGGTTTTCCAACAGAAAAAAAAGCTTCAATGGTTTTCTGAAGACCATCAGCTCACAATCAGAAACTATCTACATCCGTCTATCTACTCAGAGTTACATGTGTGCGAGAATCTACCCCAGCTCCAATAGGTTAATCCGGTCGTTAAGTCTGACGTCACTAGCCGTGTCTGGGCCTAAACTCTGCTGCAGGTCCATATATCAAACGATCACTGTGGCATTACTGAGAGTTGAAAAACTGTCTAAAGTCTTTCATCTTTAATAAAATGATCAGCGTTCTGCTCTACAAGGTGTAACAATTGAGTTTAACATCCAGGCATCCATGAAAACGGAATTTATGACATTTAACGGAGTTAGAAGTTAGCAGGAAGTTAGCTCGCTAGCTTCTATCTAAATACAATATAGCATGTCCTGACTGCGGGGTTTTGGAAACAAATTCAAACGTACAGCTCTGTTATCACTTCCAACATAAATGAAGACAGAAAACTAAACATCAGTGACGTTTGTAGGGTTACTGAAGTTTGGCTAGCTGGTATATAATGATGTGCTACGTGACCGCTAGCAACACAGCTATGTTAGCATAATATAAACAAGGTAACTTTTTTTCCACTCGATAAAAGTTAACGTGAGTGTTCTCGGTGGTCAGGAACAAATGTAATCACATGGCAGGATGCTGTAAAAGGACCAAACTTCAGCCAGGAGAACAACTGAGATAATCCATCAACAATACAAGGTTAGTCATTCATATACTGCTGCATGGGCTGGGCTGTAGTTACATCGTAAGGTTTTAAAAACTGAGCTTAAATAAATGATTAGCGGTAATAAAAGCCGAGGGAGGTCAACAGTGATCACTGACTGTTTTAGGAGCTTTTTGAGATTAAATAGAAGAAAATACAAAACATTAAACATGTTAACAACACAAAAGTCATATTAAACACAGACTACTTTAGGCCCAGAAGTAGGATTCGTCACATCATCACTTAACGATTGGCAGGATACACGGTGGCAAGGTCACCAGCCTTAAAGAGGACCAACGCAGATAGACAGACAATCACAATCATTCACACCTACACCCAGTTTTTAAATCACCAGTTGACCAAAAGTGCATGTCTTTGGACTGTGGGAGGACCTGGCTTTATCTACAAAGAGGGAAAATTCAGAACTGTTGATACTCTACCTAGGAGTGGGTGTTCTGCAAAGATTGCAACATGCAGTCCTGAGAGGGTAATAACAACACACCTACAGAAATCTAAAACTGGGAAAAAGAATCTATGGTGAGGTTTACACCACAATGCAAAGACTCAATAAAAATGAAGTTAAAAGAAGAAAATCATGAAGAAAACCATCACAAGTCTCATGTTTGCAAAAAGACCACCTAGTTGTTCTATAACAACCAGATACAAAAATGCATATGCTTGTTTGGAAGGGGAAAAAAGACACTGCACACCAACACTAAAACCTCTTCCCAGACGTGGGTTGGAGGGATCATCATCATGCTGCTTTGATGTCTCAGGCACTAAAGGCGTTGAGAGAACAATGAATTCAAAATTGCACGAAGAAAGCAGTGCAGTAATCCATGACTTGAAGTATAGGAGGAGCTGGGGAATTTAGCAAGACAATGATCCAAAACACAGAAGGAAACAAATAAGTTCTGGTTCAGTAGTGGTCGAGCCAAGAGTCCTGATCTGAACCCAACTGAGAGCCTGTGGTAGGACCTACAGAGGGCTGTTCATTCATTTAAGACATCTAAAACAATACAGATCAACTATAAACAGCTGTGTAGATAAAATGTGTAAAAATTCTGTGCTAAATTCACGAGATCTGCTTTATCAGGCTGCACTGTGAGTGATTACTCGCGGTGATTCCAAAGGGTTGACAAACTTTATTTTTTCTGCTAACAGTAGATAACAGTGTGCATCAGGTTACATAAATAAACTCAGAAGAAATACATCAGCTCTAGTGCTCATAAAAGTTCGGATAAAGTCACCGAAACAGATGAAAGCACCTCTTTCGAGTTCGAGGTATACTCAAAGTAGTTAGATGTTACGTGACCTAGACGCGAACTCGCTAACATCTCACATCCTTGAAGCTGAATCTAGTACGCTCTCTCTCCTTCTACCCACCTTCTGCTTTCATGCAGCACATACAAGCTTTGTCATTGACTTCTACAGGCTGTGTGAAACTTTTTCCCCTTTTATTTTCAGTTCTAAAGGCATGCGTTATCAGTATGGTTTTGATACGAAGCACGATAGGAAATACAATATGAACAGTAATGTTGCAGTTTACCTAATTCTAAAGTTAAATAAAATTAATGCGGCTTAAAAATCGGGGCTATTTTGCTTTTCAGCCTCGGGGTATATTTGGACTTAGTCAATATGAAGACACAAAAACAATGAAGACATACAAACTGCCCGAGGCAATCTTACTGAAATTCTTAATTTCGGCTGCCGTCTGTTTCCTGTGATATAATGTGATGTTCACACAAAAGCAAGAGTATGTAGCATAACAGTAAGGTCCATATTGTTAGTGACAGGAAACAACTGTAGCTTTATCTCCATTGACTGGCTGCTCAGGAATCTTCCCTGCCAGATGCTGTGGTCGATGCTTGGAGGGCTAAACTCGTAAAACCCTTTTTGTAATTCCTTTTATAAACTCGGCGCTAAGTTAATGCAGCTTTCTGTGCTTCATTGGTTCCGTCAACAACAACAAAATTCTATACCGAGTCCCGAGGTAAGGTTAATGTTCTGCGACGAGGACAGTACCGGCCGAGGTGGAATAAAGCACAAGACCGAGGACGAGTGACACGACACATGTGCCGTTTTAATAAAGGCAGAAGTCAACGCCATTGTCGCTGCTGTCATGCCCGGTGCACCGAGCAAACGCTACAAGCGACACCAAAGCAGAATGCCAAGCCAAGCCTGAACACACACATTCAAACTAATTTTACATTACACATCTGAACACACACACTATCAAACCAACGAGACGGTGCATCAACACTCTCCTGTTCTCTTTATATCAATCTGAAGTCTGCTGATGACTCTTGACGCACCCACTGGGGTAACGGCACCGAAATGACTTCTTCCACTGATTGCATCCAAGACACAGTTTCACATAAACATGCTCGATAGTGAAGTGTGGATTATTTTATTTCTAGAAAGAAATACAAATAAAAACCAATGACGAAACCTACAACAGACGCTTTGATTACGCTGATGTACCGTTTCTTGAAGAAAATACTTTTTTATTTAATGTTACAAGCAGAAATGGATAAGATCACTAAAATTATCCGTTCAAATACAGTTTATATACAGTACTGTGCAAAAGTTTTAGGCAGGTGTGGAAAAATGCTGTAAACAAAGAAAGCTTTCAGAAATATAAAAGGTTGTTTATTGGCACCAAATGTTTTCTGCAGCAGGACAACGACCCCGACCGTACAGCCAAAGCCATTAAGAACTGTCTTCAGCATAAAGAAGAACAAGTAGTACTGGAAGTGATGGTACGGCCCCCACAGAGCCCTGATCTCAACATCATCGAGTGTGTCAGGATTGCATGACATACACAGAAGATCTGTGGTTAGCAGAGATGGGCAGTAACGTTACTTGTAATGCGTTACTGTAATCCGATTACTTTTTTCAAGTAACGAGTAAAGTAAGGGATTACTATCGCAAAAACGGTAATTAGATTACCGTTACTTTCCCGTAGGAACGCTGCGTTACTGCCTTACTACAACCAGGATTTTTTTGTGAGAATGTCTCATGACAGTGACGTAAGCGCGTGCGACGTTCGTGACAACAGCTGTGTGCAGATCAACAATGGATCATATATCGAGTGCAGAGAGAGTATGAGCGTGCAGCGTTTAAAGCATGGAAGTACTGACCTTACTTTGAGTTTGATTCCATAAAAAGTGACAAAAACATTAGTGTCCGTTGTGCGTGGGAAGAAAACTTTTTACAGTGAAAAAACCCCTAAACTTCCAAACAAGCACCGAGTAGCTACGACGTAATGGGAAACTCACAGAGAAACTCGCGGATTCTTCCACTGACCGCTGCACACCTGCACCAGGGTAAACCTCCGCCTACCTCACTCCTGCTTTACAGGTGAAAATAGAGCAACAGGACCGCTAGTCTTTGACTTTATTTATTTTCTGCTGTGTTTTACTTGCATCTATTTGAAAGACTGAGTGTAAACACAAAAAAAAATATTTTATGTGCTGGAATGTGCAGAAAATAGGTTTAAATATTAAACTAATTTCTTCCAGTCAGAGAATGTTGCATATAATTACATTTTTACTTGATGCATAAAGTTAAAAGATTAAAACTAATAAAACAAGTTTTAAAAAGAGACTTTTCCATTTGATTACATTTTGTATGATGGATTATGTAGAAAAAGTAGAATTGGGCTGAAAGATCTATCACTTTATCACCTATTCAGGTTGTAAATCGTGTTTTTAAAAACTAACTAAGTAATTAATTACTTTTGAAAACAAGTAATCAGTAAAGTAACTGGATTACTTTTTTGGTGAAGTAATCAGTAATTAGTTACTGATTACTTTTTTCAAGTAACTTGACCAACACTGGTGGTTCGTTCTCCAAGATGTCTGGAACAAGCTACCAGCCGAGTTCCTTCAAAAACTGTGTGCAAGTGTACCTAGAAGAAGGCAAAGGGTGGTCACAGCAAACATTTCTCTTTTGTTCATTCGCTGCATCTTGTTGATTGATGAAAATAAAAGATGAACACTTCCATTTCTGAAAGCATTCTTTGTTTACAGCATTTTCTCACCTGCCTAAAACCGTTGCACACTTCTCTATGTTTAGTTGCCTAAACAATCACCCCAGTAGTGCTTCATTTGTACGGTGGACTTCACGCACCATTCGCTGTCTCAGTGTTTAGCTGCTACACCAGACACGACACCGTGAAGTTACAGAATGCCTACTGAAACATTTAAACTTGTTTTCTTGACAGATTTTGCGCTTTTAATGAACTAACGCTTGCGGCTCAAGGAGAAATTTAAGCACCGCACAGCATCGAATTAATTAAACGAAACCCCGGTCTTTTAATTACCTTAAACAGATAGCTTTGTTGCCTAAACCTAATTCCATTTTCCAGTGTCAAAGTCCTGCACTTTGGCCCTATATCTAAGAAAAAAAATTTGTAATACATCTTAAGGGGCTGGAACCAAAAGAGGTGCAGAGCATGCAGGTTACATTACTGGTAAATAATCTCTTTGCACAAGGTACCAAAAAACTGCACTTCACTGTTGAACTAAATTATATCCAAATCCGTTTTAATGGGGTAGGAACCCCCTGCAGCCGGCATGTCTAGACACCGTCAGGATTAAAAGGGTAACAAACACGCTCGGTGTTGGAATTTATGTTTTGGTAACAACAATCCGAAAACAGCATTCCACTTTCAGCCGGACCATGAAGGGAAAAACATTGATGCTAATAATTGCAGCCCATTAGATGTTCTTATAGTGTGTAGTTTGAAAGGAAGCCGACACACCACCAGCTCCTTTTAACAAGCCTTTTTGATAAGGTAGAAGCATCTGTGTTTACGCAGTGTGAGAAATATTATGAATAATTGGGGAGTTGACGGGCTGAATTCCTCCAGCATTAATCGAGCCTCTGAAATCTCTGATATTAGCTTCACATGAATCATTGTTAATTCCCATGAATCCATTACTGTTCCATGTGCAACTAAAAATAGAGTCCTGATAAATCAATGGGGACACTCGAGAGTGAGGACGGGGGGTTGGTGCTGCTTACTTCTGAAGCTTCTCTTTTCAGTACAGCATAATGCCCTTGGCTCTCATCAATGATTATTCTCCATAATTCCCTCATAGATTTCTGTGTTACAACCAACGGTCGCAGCGGTGGGGGGAAGGCAACAGACCTTGAACGGAACGTTTTCAGCCCAATCCCTCCCTAAATGCATTCCCCACATTTTGGCTTCGTCAAGGCCATTTGATAGTGCACGAAACATTTTTTTCCTCCTTTTTTTACAAGCTGTATCCTTGACTTGAATATTTCTGTAATGACAGCAACCCATTTCTTGTTTATGCCAACAATGACAGGAGGTTTTCGCCAATTTTCCTCCATCTATCTTGAGAGGAAGCCTAATCCATTTGAAATAGCGTGGCGATCTTCTGCACTGATTGCATTTGTCACAGCTCAGCAAGTGCGCTACCTTGTGTGGAGAGCGTGCCCCCCGGACCTGCCCTCTTCTCTTCTGCACTGAAAGCCAACGCAGGCAATGGGCATCGCATGGCCTCACTCATGCACCGGGCGCAAGGGCAGACAGGTTCATCTGCACACAATCACAACGGACGGCCGCATCCCATTCCAATTGCATTTCCGCTCACGGGGGAAAGATCCCGTGGTGCATATTACTGTGGCTGAGACAAATTTAGCTGAAATGGAAAGGGAGATGGAAAAAGCTCACCTCTTACACTAATCTGGGCAAACGACACAGCGCGGGCTTCCTACAACAACAACACCGACACCACGGAAAAATGGCTTTTAGATGGCAGAGCTGGCCCGTCTCTGACAGAAGACAGTGAATTAATTAAGATAATAAATTGCATGTGTCATATTTGTCATCTTTTCAATCTTCACCTAATGAGGAAAAACGCGCGCACGAGAGTGTTCCTCGGTAAAAAGTTGTCTCGGATAAATGCGGACACCTTAAAAGGGAAATGCTCAACATTAGAAACTGAGCGATACTCAATGCTGACTGATATTTAATATATGTCATGTATACATTCATGCGTTGCGCTCCTGTGTGGGCACAAACAGACAGACGTGAATGCAAATGAGGCTGAGAAGAAGGAATGGGAGCACGAGACGGAGCGGGACACTCAGAAGTCTGCATATCTGATAGCAAAGCGGCCTGATTAGAATTTTGTCATGCCACAATTTACAAATTAAAATGAATTAGATCTTCCATGCCCTGACCTCCATTAAAAACACTTCATTGTTGATGAGCCATGATAGCATCTGCTATTGATTGGATAAGCATCAGTATGGCCAATCCCGTCCCTTCGCGAGGAGGTCATCCAAAGCAATTTAGGCATATTGAGAGATTGATCAGGGCTCCGGAGCTGCCACTTGGGCCCACTCAAAGCATAAAAAGTCTAAGGTGTAGCGCAGCCACTCCCTGCTACTCTGCGCACGGAGAGTCTCAAATCTAAATGCTAATGGTTTCTTTTAGAGCCTGGCTGCCCTTTAACCACTACAGTCAGACGTGAAGGATGGCTCTCAGTGTTTCGACAGCTCAGTCTTGTTTTGACCCCTCCCCGGCCTCCTCCCTCCCCCCAAACACTTCCAACAGCAAGAAGCCATTCTCTGGAATCAGCACTGAAAAGGAGGAAAATAAGTGTGCAACAGTAATACAACAGGCTCTGTTTGAAGCATTACAGCCTACCTGGTAGCAGCCTGATTCTGCCTCAGCCATAGTGGACCGTGGCAGAAAATGGCCCTTAACACAGCTACTGTTGTGAAGCATATTTTTGTGTGTGTGTGATTAAAAAATATTCAGATGACCTTTTGGCATTTTGAGTTAATGTTAAACTGAACTGCTAAAAAATGCTGAAAATACAAACGTCAGACAAAAGTTTATTTAGAAAAAAGGCTGAAAAGAACAAAGACATTAATTATTAACCACAAACTGTAGGAAATTTCAACTTTACACTGATTATTTTCTTTGTCTCCACAACGCAGAGTCTTCTGATTACATAGGATGAAGGCTAAGATTAGAGCTGGGGTCATCGCTGACGATGACCTTTTTTGCGCCACGACCAGTTTGTCCAATAATATTTCACGGACTGGCCTTTAAGGTGTTGCAGATAAATACAAAAAAATAAAACCAGTACCAAAAAAAGAAGATTTATTCATAACACACGGGAAAAGACCCAAGGAAACAGAGTTAAAAATGATAAAAATGATTTTAAAAAATGTAATTTTTTTTTTTAATTTTTTTTTTTTAAAAATTGTAAAAAAATTTAAAAAAAAATTTAAAAAATTAAAAAAAAATTAAAAAAAATTTAAATTAAGATTTAAAAGATTTAAAAGGTTTAAATTTAAGATTTTAAAAAATAACGCTAAAAACTGATAAAGACCCTGAAAACCATCAATTTGACACCCGAGCCTCAACTCACGGCCCGGTACCAAACGACTCACGCACCTGTGGCCCGGTGGCCGCTGACTTAGACCTCGGGTGGTTAAGAGAAGTGAACGTCACCTAATCTGAAAATCACGTGCTGTTTGTTGCATTCACTACCTTTTTTCCCTCTTCATTTTAACCCAGACATGCTAACCGTGATTTTACAACCACAAGAAACTCCAAATGACACTGACATCTTCATATTTACTGAAATCCAGTAGGAGTGGTTTGTAAATTGCATTTCAGGGCAATCACATCCCCGGCAGCTGGAAAAGTTGCATCGACAGCCGATGAATGTTCATTGCATGTCGCAGGAAATTCAGAGCAATGAAAACGAAATGCACAAACGTCGGCAACTGCAGAGATCAATCTGCATTTACAATCTTTTAACCTCTATTAGAACTGGTCCTCCTAACTATGCAGTAAGCAATGTAATTGGATTAAAGCTTGGTGTGCTGGAGTATCATGCTGTACATATGTCTGCTGTGGCTGAATTCACAACAATGTGGGATTCACCATGGTAACAGAAATCAGAAGGCAAAGGTCAAGCAAAGCGTTGGTAGTGGTGTCGCTTGGCATGGGCGGGGCGGGGGTGGAAAAACCTCCACATGGGCCTTTTTCCATATACTGAGCACGCTCATCATCTCCTGTCCTCCAGCAGTTCCCTGCAAGGTTAGTAAGAGTCAATAAGACTTCCGCAAAGGTTAAGGAGACCTATGAGAAAGATATCAGGCAAACCGTGACCTCTCTGGATCCAGAAGAAGCACAAATAGAGTGGCATAACTGTCTTCGTTCATTTTCCATCCGAAAGTGAATCAAAGAAAAGCGCTTCGTTGTTTTTTTTTGGTACAATTCCTTCATGAATTCACTATGAGCCATCTATACACTTTGACACAGAGCACTTTATGAATACAAAACCTGAAAAATGGGTCATCATCTGGCACTTTTTCTTCCAAGAACAATTTTTATTTGTAGATCCACATTTGAGGAACTCTAGATTTCTTTTCAGATTGTACAATTTCCCTTATCATCATCCCCGGTTTTATTGGTTACTCTATCAGGTACAGGAAGACAGTTCTGTCTTCACAACTCCCACTGATTCATTTTTAATTTACTAAGAGTGGAAGAGCAGTAGCAGCATACCTTAAATTCGCAGTGTTTTATGCATGGCAATCACAATAATGGGGAGCGATGAGGAGATGGGAACAATAAATAGTTTGTCTGCTATAGAAACCACTCCCGCGGGGTACTTAAAGCAGCAGCAGGCAGAAAGTGGGAAAGAGAAAAAAGGCAAATGTCTGTGTCATAAGCTGCTCTCTATATATGCACACAATTCATATATTCTAAAAAGGTCCTCTATTAAACCACTGCATCTTTATACTGCTGTATGCAACTCATCTAATCTCTAATCTGGAAAAAACTGGGACACAGACCCAAGAGGAGGACCACCTGAATTCTGATATTTTGGAAGGTTAAAATGTAAGTAAAACATTATTTCAATGCCATGTTTGTGTGTATGGTACAAGTAAGGTTTTGCTTTCAATGCTGAGAATAAGACAAGAACTTGCAACTTGCAAAATGTCTTCTGGACTAGAAAGACATGTGCTCAAATAATGATATTTGACTGTGAGTTAGCCGTCAGCATGAAGGTTCTTGAGTCGAATCCACTGGCTGGCTGTATGAACCCTTCATGGGTTCTCTCCAGGTACATTTCCTCCCTAACAAGCCTAACAGACATGCATGATAGGTTCATTAACTGTGGGTGTAAATGTAAAGTAAAAGTTGTTCCTTTTGAAACATGTTGGTTTCAGTACTAGGGCACTTTCAGGGAAAAGCTACATTCTCGCTTCTGGTTTGTGTCGCAAGTGAAACCTGGAGTGAACCCGGACACACACAGAAAGGCCCCGGACAAATGATCAATTCAAACCCAGGTCATTCTTGGTGTGCGGCAAGAATGCTAACCAACATGTGACCATGCTGCCCAGTAAATATTTCCACGGTTAAGAAAAAAAAAATCACAACAGATGTTGTCAAGCAACCGTTGAAAAAGGAGATCATCATTGCAAAGATCTGCAATCAAGAGATGCCTTCATGAATGGAGATTAGGGATGCAACGATACCAATTTTTTCAAACCGATACAATACCGATACTTGGATCTGAGTACTTGCCGATACAGAGTACAAATCTGATACTTCTACCTCACACACACATACACAAATGCAATGAATTGGAAGACAGGTTTTATTTTATTCTCTGCCGATATCTTAATAAAAATGACCACAAAAAAATTTCAAGTGAAAAATAAGCACTTCTGTTAAATTATTGCAGAGTCTCCACATTGTAATTTAACAGAATATCACTGAACTATTGGCACTGTCTCTAGGGGATGTCCCCCTAGTGGCCAATCTAAAAAACTACAACAAAAATGACAAGCCACCCTCTGATTAATGAAATAAGTTGGTATCAGTTTATGGTATCGGTTAACTTTTACGAGTATGAGTACACGCACATTTTACAGTATCGGCCCCGATACCCGATACCAGTATCGGTATCGGTGCATCCCTAATGGAGATGTTTACAACTTCCTGCTGTTGTTTACACCAGAAACATCAAAAAGAGTCACAGCGCACAATCATAGCAAAGAAATTTGACAGATGAAATGAAGGTAAAAAGCACGGAGGAGGGAAACAGCTCACAATCTGAAGCATGCCACATTATCTGTCCAACATGGTGGAGGTAGTGTTATGGCATGGACACGTATGGACATGTACGGCTGCCAGTGGAACCACGTCACTAGTTTTTACTGATCATGTGACAGCGGGCAGAACCCTTTCAGCCAGGACGTTTTTCGCCCTGCAAAAAGGCAAAAGCAAATCAAGAGTTTCAAAGCAAATAAATGGAATATTTTACAATGACAAAGTCAGTCGCTTGATTTCAAACCAACGCAGCATGCTTTACAGTTATTAATACAAAACTGAATGCAGAAAGACCCACAAACAAGCAGCAACTGAAGGTGATGTCAGAGCAACTCAAGGAAGGAAACTGCAATCAGTCAGTCAGACACTATGAAGGACTTCCATCAAAGTATTAAAAACAACCCATATATTTAAAATCATGTTAGTGTGTCCAGTTAATTTTGAGCCTGGAGACGGTGCACAAGAATAATTCCTAAACAATAAACACAACATTTCTGTAAAGGTCCTGAATTAAAGCTGAAATCTTCACTTTGATTGTCTGATTTAAAATCCACCGTGGTTTTGAGACAAAACCGTCCAGCATATTATGGACCTAAGTGTACATGTGTATGTTTGGTCAGACACCAGTTCCGACTGGCTCGTGTTTTCCTTTCAGTTACGGGAACTGTGGCTTCATTATTGCCTCTCTGTCCTACGGGCTGCTGTTTCCTCAAGTGAGCATAAGAGGCTTAAGGGTAGAGGCGCATTTTCAGTTAGGGAATAAAAGTTCTGTCTATTAAATCTGATTAGCACACTAGCGGTGCCCAACTGTGTTGGATCGTGGCTGATCAATGCCTTCACTTGAACAACCATCGGGTACAAAAAGGTTTGTACACAGCTCACGTTGTGCCCAGTTTCTTTGAAAGTGAAAATGTCAATATATCGAAAATATAACGTGCAAAACTGGCTTCAGGAACTTCAGATGTCAGCTGTGCAAAGCAAAGCTTCTCTCGGTAACAACCTCTTACAGGTTTCTTGCAGATTACACGTGTACTTCAGCTGCTGGGACGCTGGATGTAATCCAGGGAAACTTCTTGAGTAGAAAAGCCTTTTGGTCTTCGTATCTCTGTGATGGAATTATGTGTACCAAAATTAGAGTGCAAATTTGAATCAAACCTCTAAGCGAGATCTGTGGGTTCTTGGCAGTGAAGGGGGAACACAACAGGATTCTCGCACATATGCCACGCACATCCGTGAGAAGCTCAGCAGGCTGCCAACACCAAAGTGTTCATCACTCTCTTCCCACTCTTTTTCATAACACAGAGCAGAAAAAACCCCACAGTACCGGAATGAGCCCGGCCAATCGGTATCGAGCATCAAAAAGTAAATGTTCAAGGAGAATGAAATGCCCCCATTGATTGGCCGCAGCACCGGTTCCAATCGATACCTGAGAGATAAGCAGCCGCCAGCCGCTGACATTGGTGATGTATAACTCCCGTGGCTGAACGGCAACTGATGACTTTTCGCCGTCTTGGTCAACGCTCAGGCCGGGAAGCCAAAGGCAGACCCGGAGCAGCCGGCCGCCATCTAGATCGAGCTCCCGTTGGTCAAAATGGCCCCGAGCCATCAGCCGTGAAACCGAACTAGACTTAATCCATGCTAGTCGACCCCTACAATACGACCCCTTCTCTTTTGATTTGGCGAAATCCCACTAGTAAATCAGCTGGGGTTCAATCTTTGGAAGGTAAGAGTAAAGCGTAACACGGCAACAAGGATAAATTACCTGCAAAGGAACCAGTGTTATCGCTCTGTTTGTTTTTCAAAAGACAATAATGAAATAAATAAATGAAAAAATGGTTTGGAGAAAATGAAATGATGGCGTGGCGGTGTTTTGTGAAATTGTGCTGTCAAACGTTTCTCCTTTCTAATTTCCTGGAGCGCAGATGATGGAGCATGTGTGCTGACAGCTGAATCAGATAAAAAAAAAAAAAATGGGGAGAAAGACTTCTCTTTTTCCACCTCACGAGCGTTTCTATGTCACATTTATAAATATAATAACAATTAGTCTGGGGCAAATGACAATTGACAGATACCGCGGACTTGTGTGCGCTGTAATTTTTTCCAATGTGGCCATTTGTTTAAGTGTCAGACTGACAGGCGCGGTTGGAAATATGAAATACGGAGACTGACGCAGCAAAGGGAGAAACCGTATCTATTCTGTTTATTTACCAGCACGGTGTTATTTAAATGGGGCTCATTTATATTTTATGAAAGCAGGTGGAAGCTCTCAGAGGTATTAAAATTAGAATTACGGTATAAGCCCAAAATGTGCTCGCTCATTCATGATACAGTAACTTTTAATACGGCCGCCGTCGCCGTCTTTACAAACGTACAAAGGTCTTGGAGCAGCCGGTCCTGCGTGCATGCGCGTGCACATTTGACGGGACCGTCCCAGCACAACTGTCACTTCGCTCCCCTGTTACAGGTGCTCCACACAGGGGACCTGGCAGCTCTGACGGACGCCTCCTCCTAGGGATTTATGGGAAATGACAGCTCCCGCTAAATAAAACTGAAGCGGTCGGGGGAAGGGAAGACAACGGAAGTTCCAAACCGTGAGTGCACAGGGCTGACACTAGCTGAAATTTATTTCCTCCGCTCTGCCTGGCAGTTTGGTTGGAAATGTGCTATTCATACTTTTAGGCCCGCAGACAGAGCGAGAGCGAGCGAGCGAGCCCCACCCTTAATCTACTTCCTCTGTTTGGGGTAATGGTCTACGAGGTCTTTCTGCCGGGGAAAATCACATTTCTTACATGGCTGCCTCTTGATGAATTATTTCACATTTCACTTACTTACCTTTTCAAAAGTTAATCTACATCAATAATGTTAAAGGAAAATTTCACAGCTACAAATGAACTGCTCCCCCTTATTTAAACTCAAAAGGTGTGGACCGTTTGGCTGCTTAAAAAGTCCATTTCAAACTTCATCATTTAACCGTTTGCCAGCATATCTGAATGCACACGGGCCAGCCCGGCGTTCGGATTTTCTACATATTTAAATATGGACCATCTTTAATTGAGCAGAAACTGCTGTGGAGAACAGTGCTGAACTAATACTGAGGCTGAAATATCATTACGCTGATGGAAGCCGGGCTCTGTGGCTTTTATTGGCAGCTAGCGAGCTAAATGTGTGGTTCGATTCAGAGGCGGCCATAGCTGCAGAGGCACAGTAATCGACTTTGGGACAAAATGGTGTGGAAAATGACGTGTAGGCTTTTGCCTAAAGGCAAGCCGATGCAGGCAGAAATCTATCACTCAGGTGCACACCGGCATTGGCATTTTCACAAATGTGATTTAGTCGACGATACCGTAGAGCTGATGTGCTGGACCAGTGCTTTCGGTGAAAGGATCGGCTGCTTGAGCTGCAGAAAATGTCCGCGCGTTTGATTCGGTTTGAACCCTGCCGTGTTCAGATAAAACAATGTTTTACATATGAATCCCTGCAGCGTATCGGAGCATATTTAGGTCAAACTACCCTGAACCTTGCGAGCATTAGACCGAATTTTAAATCTCTAACCTCATTCGAGTCATTTCTTTGCCAAGCCTGTTGAAAAGCAGCCCTTTGTTTTTGAGATCAACACGAGATTCACTGCTGTTCCACACTACTGTGCTGTGAGTATTTTTGGCTCAGTGCTGCCAAAGTTTGGACACAGCCATTTATAATTCTCTCACAAGGCAAGCAGCTCGCTTCTTTTTTCCAAACACACTCCATGGGATACAGACCGGTCCGCGCTGTCGTGTGGTTTGCTCGCAGAATCGCATTATTTCCAAGCAGCAGCAGCTTTAGCGAGCGCCAAAGCCAAAAGGGCCTTGACCGGTAAACCGAGCGTTAATCGTCACAATAAGACACAATTAAACAACGATTATGTAAAAGACCTTTTTGCTTTGGGAGTGTCTCAACTATTACATCAGCGTCTAAACCTCAGATTCAGAGTGTCTCTCTCCCAGTAGCATGCCTGGAGGCGCAACAGTCACACCCACACATGCACGCACACACATATACACTCGCCGAAGCACAGTGCAGATCAAGTGTGCCTGGAGAGCTCTATAGAGAAGCCAGTTTTACTCATTAGACTGCATGTGCACCGCTCTCCAAAAAAACCCTCACTCTAATCACTGTCACCAGACCTCGGCTGAAAAACAGATAATTAATGTTGGGCCCTGCCTCAATCGGCTTCCACGCTAAGCAGCTCTGTGTACATATGTGTGCGCATGTGTGTGGGTGTCTGCATGTTTGTCTATTTGGAGTCTGTCGATGTAGGAGGCCCCCCGGGGACCGCGGATGCTCAAGCCATCCACAACAACGATTTCTCTCAGGCTCGCATTAGCTCTCAGAAGAACAATTGCACACCAGATAATGCACGAATTTACAGAAGAAGAAAAACCCCTTCCACCGCGCAGCCAGAGCCGTTCGCCGCCCGTGTTTCACGGCGTCTCCGTCTTCGACGATTCTGTAACGTCTCGCCCTTTTTTTGCCCTTTTAGCTCCCCTTCGCCCATTTATTACATGGAATGGACTTCTTAATTGTATGCTTTGCAGACCAGATTTATTTATGTTCTTTTTCCCTTCCTAAAGGCAATTATTAATATCATAAATATTTGATGATACTTTGCGTGACCCTGCAGAGAATGACAGAGAGAGGTACTGAAGGTTAATGCTGGGGGTGCAGACTGATTAAATGGCGACCGAATGGCAAAAGCCCATGCAGAGCTGCTATAAACTTTCTAATGAAATGGACTAAATAAACACTGTTTGCAGCACAATTTAGCTACGGGACTTTAATAAGGTAATTTACAAAAACACATTTTTTTCCTCTCTTGCCCCCAGTGATATCTACACATAAAAATACTTTTGGTTTCACTCGCTCGGGTTTTGAGATATCCGTCTTTGAAATTGCTGCCTCCAACCAGAAACGGTGAAGGGGAATCGAATTTCAGGTGTTGTGCTCGCAGCATTCAAAAATCACATTTAACAAAAACCCAAAACTCAACAGCAATAAGTCTCTCTGGAAGAACCAAGTTTGGATAATCAAGAGACCTCTGATAGTCTTTAGGTTCACCAACTAATTTGTGCATTCACAAAAAATTAATTAGAATCTCTTTTACCTAAGTAAACATCCACCTGTTTCGTATTTAAATGTACATGTTTTTTGAAACTTGGCATAATTACTAGCCTCTACTAGGTCAAAGAAGACTTTTAAAAAAGAAAAAATCACTCCTAAAACGAATGTACATATTTTTATCTCTGAACCAGGGTTAGGTTTAGTGATGCACGCAAACCGTTTTAGCACCAGTTTTATTGGTTGATGGTTCCTGGCACTACCTAGACTGAATGTCAAAACATCATTGGGCGAGATACTGAATCGCGAGTTGCGTGACTGGGTGAATGAGGCTTACTGTAAGAAAGCGCTATAAAAGTATAGTCCATTTATCTTAAATATAAATATAAACTAAAGGGAACTACATGACCAAAACTACTTAAATAATCAGCAATGATGGATCTTTCTAATAATTATGACCTGGTTATTCAAAAAATTGGTTACTCAAGCCTTTCTGTAGATGGTTTCATGTAGGAACTTCTGCCAGCCGAAAGCAGCTAGCTAAGATTTACAGCAAGACTTACAGTTAGAGGCACTCTAGGATGTGATTAGTTCATGCAGGTAACTCAGAAAGGTAACATTTTCTTCTTGAGTTACCAGATCAGGATTTGTGGACAGCTTTGAAGCCAGTCTAGTCTGTAAGCCTGACGTCATTAGCCGTTTCCAGGTCCAAACTCCGCTACAGGTCCCAAAGTCAAACGAACATTGCGGCATCACTGAGAGTTACAAACTGTCTAAATTCTTTCATCTGTAATAAAATGATCAGTGTGGCTGCTTTACCAGGTGAAACAATTAAGTTTAACATCCAGGCATCCACGAAAACAGAATTTATGAAGTTTAACGGAGTCTGAAGTTAGCAGGAAGTTAGCTTGCTAGCTTCCACCTAAACATGATATAGCATGTTCTGACTGAGAGATTTCTGAAACAAATTCAAACGTACAGCTCTGCTATCACTTCCAACATAAATGAAGACAGAAAACTAAACAGCAGTGACGTTTGTAGGGTTACTGAAGTTGGGCTAGCTGGTATATAACGATGTGCTACGTGGTGGCTAGCTACACAGCTATGTTAGCATAATATAAACAAGCTAACTTTTTTCCACTCGATAAAAGTTAACGTGAGTGTTCTCGGTGGTCAGGAACAAATGTAATCGCATGGCAGGATGCTGTAAAAGGACCAAACTTCAGTCAGGAGAACAACTGAGATAATCCATCCACAATACGAAGCTAGTCATTAATATACTGCTGCATGAGCTGGGCTGTAGCTACATCGGAAAGTTTTAAAAACTGAGCTTTAAAATGAACAGTGGTAATAAAAACCGAGAGGGGCTGACAGTGATCACTGACTGATTTCGGGGGCTTGTTCAGATTAATTAGAACAAGATACAAAACATGTTAAAAATACAACAACCTTAATAAACACAGAGTAGTTTGGACCTGGAAGCAGGGTTTATATGTCATTACTTAAAAACCAGATATCCCCAAAGCTGGGCAACTCTCAATTTAGATGGATAAATAACACGATTGGCCAGAGGAAAAACACATAAATGATGTTACTCCCTGCTTTTTCTATTATTTATTAATGTGACTAACTCCCAGAGGTTTGAAACCCATTTTCAGAGGTCCTCCTGTCGCCAAGAACCCCTTACAAAGGTTTTCTAATATGCCGCCAGTTTAGCTGCCTCGGTCTGAACTTCTGTGAGGACTGGCTCAAGCATTTCTCTGTCATCACCAGCTCCTTCACTGCCTACAGTAAGCACAACCAAGCAACAGCAGAGAGGTTTGCTGCAGGAGCAAGAGCAGTGATACTAAGCTCATTGTTTCTATTGGAGTAGCATACACAATATGCTTGCTTTAACCTCCTGAGACCTGAGCTGTTGTTTGGGATGCATTTTTAATTCCTTATTCTGGGCTATTTGAACAGGAAGAATTACAGCCCAACACTATATTGTCACCATTGTGTAGCAAAGTTTAAACACTTTACTGAGTATAAGTACAAGGTCAAGAAAAGCCAGAATGTAATGCCTCCACACGAGGATCATTTTATATTTATGTGTTTTGTTTTTTACATGAAGTATTTCGGGAACCACTTGGCTATAGTCCGTGGATTCCTGGAACTTCCTTTATGACAATCAGTTGCTGTAAGTTGGCTATTTAAGGTTCTACATGTAATTATTAAGCAGTGCAAACAAAATTCGACTTGCCTTTATTGATCTCGGCTGGAGGCAGATACTGTATACAGGAGGGGAAAATGCATTTTGATGCCCAAGCTGCTTTCATAGCTTAGAAACTATTAAATGTTTTATTGCACGTATGCTCGTGTTTCTTTAAAAACCTTGTGACTTCAGCGGCACTTTGCCCTGCCATTACAATCTTTCTCACAAAGGTTTTTAAAACCAAGCTATCCTTGCCAGGCTCACTCTTCAAATCAATTCAGCTTTTTTGGCTTTTCATGAAGAGATACGGAAAAGAAATCTCTTCAATATTTGCCACACATGTCCTTCATCGCTGAATTGTGGTATTCAGGAGGTTCTGAATAGGCACTGTACTCCATTGTCTAAGAATGCCAGCGAAAGCCAACAGCCGCACAACGCACCAATTACAGCGTCAACTCTCACGAGCGGCGCCGCATGCGTGTCGAGACTGGAAAACATACGATGGGCTCGCAATTGTAATCAGAACTGTTTAAATAGTAACAAGTGTGCAAATTAGTCGTTCTGTTGCTCATTATTCAAGACGTGCAATCACTAGTTCCCAACATCCCAAAGTCTGGGAGAGATTTGAAACAACCAAAACACACAAACGTGCAAACAAATGAAATAACAGAAGCTCAAACCCTCGATTCAGTCGATATAATTTAATCAGCAAAACGTGTGATTAAAATATTTAATGAGCTCCGGCATATGACATTTATTGACTTACCAAATGTCTCTTTCTTTATACATTCAGACATGGCTGAACACCTACACGAAATGATTTCAAGCTGACATATATAATTTGACCTTGTCAGAAGCTGATCTCCTTCCCCCCACATTTCCTCGTGCGTGCTGTGTAATTGAGCCTTCAGGGAGAGTGGAAACCCTATCGGCCCTCGCTTTGTACGGATCTGTATGGATGATCAGGACTGGTTACCAACTATCAAATCAATAAGTGCAGATACACAAGCAGATAGTGATGAATATGGGTTGACGGCAATTTATCTCGCCTTCACAAGCGGTTTATTAACTGCTGGAGATCACAGACTTACATTAACAGAACCTCTGGGGTAAATTCTTAGCAGTGAAAGATATATGTAATTAAATATGTTTCCTAGCATAAAAGGCTATTAACTCTCCTTCGATATATTTCTCCACAATGAAACATACAATATAGGAAAAGATACATTTAAATTGGTCAGTGACCAACTCAGAAGCAGACAGGCGTTCTGCATTTAAATTGCATAAATTTCCCATGAAAGCCACTGGCAAATCCAAAATGAAAGTTCCATTAATTCACAGAGTTTAAATTACTTTTTTGTGATGTAGCTTTTGTAGTCTTTCTTTGCTGCAAATGTCATAGCTTTGATGATGGTTATAGGTGGTCGGTTTTATTTTTAGGCCATGAAATCAGGAATTAATCTGAAGCAAAACCAGAGGAGGAGAAGGGCCTGTCTTGTTTATCTTGATTTGTGTGTCTTTGTGCGTTAAGCCACACGGGTTCAGTAAATTCGCCGAGGCCAGACGGAGGCGGACGTCAGTCTCAGGCTGATCGTTCACTTTTGCTGACACATCAGCGACCGGAGGCTCGTCGGGTCTCGAGAGCTGCCGATGTCTCGCTGCGCGCTTCTAACAATCGGAATCAATCCCACGTTCGGACTCAGCGACTTGGAAAATGCAGAAAAAACAGCACCTATAGCAGCTACGCCAGAAAAGCCCGAGAATTATAAAACAGCAGCAGAGTGAAGTCCAAACAACTAAAACGTGGGGTAATATAAATTCAATTTTAAGCATAAATGGGTGCTGTGGTGCATGTGATCCACGTTAAACCACATCATAAAAATGCAAATGCTTTCATTCTCACTCCAGGAGTTTACAGTCCAGCAACAAATCTAATATATTGTGGGATGTTTAACATATAGATCTTTTCATTTCCCACATTCGAAGCAAGCGAGGCACCGCACAATATCCTGAGCTTCACAAATGTAATATAACCCGGATTGCAATGGGCCAGTGTGATGCAGCTGTGGCATTAGGGCCAATGGGAGCTCTTTAAATGAGAGAGTGGCTGTAAACACCACGTCTACTTTCTCCTCTCGCCGGCATTACTAGCGAAGCTGATGACAAGTGCCGAGCAGCCCTCTAGTGCCTTTAATACAGCGAGAGCATTCTCCAGGGGAAATGCAATCTGTGTCCTCTGCACAGATCCACTGTCTGCACTTCCCCACATGTGAGCTGCTATCATATTATACTCCCCGCTCTCGAAATGGGAGAAGGAAATAGGAAATCGGCTCGGCCAGAGATGAACCAGGAACATAATCAAAAAAATAGTGCGGCGCAAACGGCGCAGATCAGCCCGGCACGCAGACCTCCCCTGGCTGAGCGCTAAACAATAAGCAGCGGGGACTGCTCGGGATTCTTACGCCGCTGAGAAGAAAGTACGCCCCTTTTGTCACCCCTCGGGCATCTATTGGCTTATAGCAGCTTATATATTTAAGATGGGAGACGGGAACAGGGATACTTCCCTCATGCACGCTTTTATTGCCAATAAAAACAGCAGAAGTGCACAGACAAAAGAATCTGTGTGCTAAACATGATTTCGCTGACCTTGCTCATTACTGGGGTCCTTTTAGTTTTGCTTCCCCCCTCTCACATCTGAACTGAACAAAAAGACATAAAAATGCAGGGTTGACTTTTTGGGAAAAGTATGCAAAATCTCAAAGTGTGAATGACACTTTTGCTGGATTGTTTTTGTTTGAGCTGTGCAAAGACAGGACAAAGCCTAATCTAAACAGCCGACATCAAGAAACACGCTGCACGCCTTACGACGGGAAAAAAAAGGAAAACACAATCTGCACTTTTTCTTTTTTCGCCTGCCTGCCTGAAAAAGACAAAGACACTTGAGCTGTGCATGGATGGCGAGTATGCTGTTGGATCAGTGTGTGGAGTAAAGTCTCAGTGTGGGTACGAAGTAAATGTGCCAAACACGTGTGTGTGTGTGTGCATTTGTGCGTGAGAGACAAAGTGTGTGTGACAGCGTTAAGCCTGAGTGAGAAGTGAAAGGACTGCTGTACTCACAGTTGTGCTCTTGTTTCCCTGTGGTCTGTCGGCGTGTCAGAGTTTCATCCTTTCAGCATCTCTCCCTGGGCTGGGCTTCCTCTTCCTCTTCTGACCAAAAGGTGTGAGGTGGTGGTGGAGGAGGAGGAGGAGGAGGGGATGCACGGATTGAGCACAGAGGAATGAGAGAGAGAGAGGAAGAAGACGAGGAGGAGGGAGTGCGAGTGAGCGAGTCAGAGGAAGAGAGAGAGCACGCTTTGGATGAAGGGAGGGCGAGAGGCGGCTTGCGATTGGCCTGTCAGTCCGGGAGAGGGTGCATGGGTCTCAGTGGTGTCAGGGCGGCGAGCCTGCCTGCGCCCCAGTCGCTCTGCCGACGTCTCAGATTTAAACACCTCGAGAGGCGGTTGTACGGTTCCTGCGGCACACAACACACAAGCTCGCCGGCTGGCTCACGACTCACACACTCTGCATCCACATCAGAGAGAGGGAGGGAGAGAGGAAGGAGGAGGGAGGGTTGATAGAGTGAGGCAGACAAATTCAGAGGGCCGATGACAGCTTCAAGCTGAAGCTTCTCCTTGGCTCCTCATCAATGACAGGTACTGAGGAACAAGAGACAGAGGGAGGCTCCCCCCCCCCTCCCATTCACACAGTTCTACACGTATTCGTGTACACACACACAAATCACTCCTCCATATCCAACCACCGTCGCCCTCCCTCCCCATCTCAATTACCATAGCCGCGACAGATGTATTGGGCTTGTCAGCTCTCAAGCATGGCTGTGGAGGAGATGTGGGCTAACTTATCTCATCTAATTTAACCAAGCTGTAATCAGACAGCACTATGGAGCTCATTTATGGTCCGACTGTTTTGGAGGTGGTGGGGTGGGAAAGCAGCAGTAGATGTGGGAAGCTCGGGGCATGGAGACAGAGGCGGACAAACTGCAATTAGCTCAACGTGGCTGCATCCGTGAGGTTCAGACCGAAGTCGTCTGTACTGGGAGCCGATTTGGAAAATGAAAAGAAAAAAACATTGTTAAAAAAAGCAGAAAAACAGAAAACAATCAATTCTGCAAACTAGTTACAGTGATTTAACGGTGACACATGATGCTGTCGATGTCATTTGGGTGATTTTAGAGAGCCAACACCCTGGAAGCTTTCAAAAATGCCGTTCTGTCTGAACGAGAGGCACTGGTAAGGATATTAAGCCTGACGTTTCTGCAGTGGACGCCCAGCTCTGCAGCTTAATGTCAAGCGCCGGAATTTTTTTTCTTCTTCTCCTCATTAACCGTCGTGCCCGGTCAACAGCAGACCGACTCCAATCGGCTCCACACAGAGTCCCATGAATCCCATCTCCGTCCTCTTCACTCCACCAAATTCAATTAAAAAGAGAAATTGGCAATTAGATCACTGTTATGATCCTGTAACAATGATCTAATCTGTAATTCATTGGCTGGTGTTCCCCTGGGGTGGGGGGAGGTTGGGTTGATGTAGTGGCTCGGAGACTCCTTGGCATTCGCCTCGGCTCGGGCGGCGCACGAGGCCGCGGGTGTGGAGCGGTGGGACCGAAGGCCTCGACGGTGCCACCGCCGGGGCCTCGGCTTGCCCGCGGCAAGAACGCGACCTGTGACGTGCGCTCGTTTGTTTTGTTCTCGCAGGCGTGCAGGTTGCAGGTGTGATGTATGCAAACACGTGTGGGGACTCGCACAGATTTACAGCTGATGTGCAAAAGGCAGAAATGTGCACAAACGTGCACAAACGTGGGCTCCTCACGGGAGGAGCCATAATTGAATTAAGTCAATTCCATTTGGCTAATGAAGGGGAGGGGAGTAGCTTGCCCTTTCGGATGCTTCAGGCTAACAATCACATTGAGACACGGGGGGATGTGGCTAGAGCAGGGTGGGGTCACATCATGTAGACTGGAACCAGTGTCTTGTCGCCACCTTTGTAACTGGAGTCGTCCCCACCGCATGTGGACTGTCCGGAGCCCTCAGCATCACTCCTCTGACCCGACTGTGTCGTGTTTGTGTCGTCGTCGTTTAAAAAGCCCCGTTTCCTGGCAACATTTAACACATTAAAGGCTGTTTCATCTTATCATCCATCTCGTGGCGCTTATATTTAGTCTAAAGATAAATGCAGCGTCCTTTATGACAGACACGCACACCTACACAGACACGGAGCCAGTGGCAACAGGAAAGCAAACCGACTATCATATATAGGAGTGTGTGGGCTCGCGGCACACACGCTAACGCGCACACGCAGACGCGCAAACACGCGCGGGAACAGTGTGATTGCTCTGCTTCGCTCGTTTAGCACTTCTAAGGCAGAGATCCCCAGAGGCCACCCATCACATCCAGTTACTGTGGCACACAGACACGACAGAGCCCCACCTGCCTGCTCTCACCTCAATCTGTAGGAGGCAGGAGGCTCTGGCACCATGTCGCTCCCTTTCTCACTTACTCACACACACACACACCAAAGATCAAAGATGTGGTCACAGAGGCACCCACACAGATATCTCGTATCAAAGATCAAGAGGACTTCCCGATCTAGACTTTAACAGACTCGCCATCGCACGCGTTAGCTCCCTACAAAACCTCTCATCTTAAATCACAAAGCTGCACGCCTAAAATGCATGCGCTAACCCGCCGCGGCGTCGCCACACTTCACACGGGACGTGGGAAGAAGCCTAAGAATCGTCGGGTAGTCACCCCGCGAGAGCAGAGAGGATGTTGTCATTTTCAACCTAGCACCAATTTTAACAAATTTAACGTTATTACCCAGAATGAGTGGAACGTGTTGCTGCAGAGCGCCGGTGAGAATAACAGATGGAATAAATGGGAATTGCTACCTTTTTTTTAAACCGCTAAAGAAGACTAATGAGACAGAGCTGCTTTCACTGTTGAGTCATGCTGATGGCATCAGGTGCTGAGATAAAGATGTAATAGCCTGCTCAGGGGTGCTTCCCTAACACGTGCAAAAACAGAAGTGGGAAGCAGATAGCTGGTGTGGGACTATGTTGTTCGGGGCGAAAACGGGGATATGAGAGGGTATACGAGATGGAGGTCTGGCCGGTGATTAGTTAGTTCCCTGCTGGTTGAGCCTGACATGTCACAGGTTGACATGGGATGCAATTATAGAAGGGAAGTTTCCCAGCCCCTCAGGCATGTGCCAGCCATGCTGTCAACGTTGGCTGATGTGTCGGCTCTTGGCACCGCCAAGGGTGTCGCAGGCTCTTATGTGTGCTCAAAACTGCTACACTCCCATGAAAATTGGCCTTAGCTTTCCCCGAATGCATTGGATGATCACTCCGTGTGTGTGTGGCTGTGCACACACGCTCAGCTACCTTTGTTTGAGTATTAGTTAAACCCTTCTCCACTCCCAGCCTTCTCTCAGTCTCGCTCTTTCTTATTTCCTCTGAAGCTACAAGGTAAAGCCACAACACTTGTGATTCTGCTGGCTTCTCACGCTGTTCCCACATCTTCTCTTTTCCCCCCGTATCAGTCTGCATATGACTCTGCCAGCAGTGCGAGTAAGCTCTATAAGACCCAAGGCAAATTACCTCAGCGGGACACTGTGCTTCTGTTCCCCTCGCTTCCTCTTCCTCTTCCTCATCGTCCTCTCTTTTCCCCCCCTTCTCTGCATGTCACAAATCAAAGTGTGCACCTCAGCTCTGGCTGCACGTTGTGGGAGTGCAGCTTAAAATGAATTCAATGTCCTCCACTGGCAGATTCATGCCTATCCTACAGTGTGAGAAAAAACCGCTCCACTATGTGGGAAAAAAGAGAACATGGTCTTTTAGTAAAGGACACAGATGGCCATCTGAACTTTTGTCGAATCTTTTTTTTTTTTTAATCATAACATTTTTTTCCCTCAGAAAATTGATTTGTACAAAGACTTCCATACTACCATCTAGTGGCTTGAAAGCCACGCTAGAGGGCCATCAGGTGTGATTTTCCACTTCAGACAATTTTTTTAGGAGGCGAAATAGCCTGAAATTGGATCCTCCAGCAGCTTGCAGCTCCTATGAGCTAGCCTTGGGCTACACAATACTTAGACGCAGCCCTTCTCTGCTCCCATTTCCAGAAAGATTCAAGTTCTAAAGATGCAGGGGTTAATCCTAAGAGAGGGGGTGGAGGAGCGACACTCGGCGACTTTCTCACCAACAAACACGTCCAGCAGTTGCATGCAAAGATAGGTGTACGGCATGTTTAGGGAAACGTAATTTAAAGCCGAAGAAGTGCCACGCAGCAGCCCGCTCTGAGTCTGCTGCCGTGCCCTCTTAGTGTTGTTAGCATCAACTGTAGGACGCGTCCCTGTGTCCTCTACCTGAAGCCCCGCTGTGATCTCACAGCAGGGGATCGTACGATGCTTCTTTGCCCCTCGCAGTTCGTAGCCTAACACCCCGACCAAGAGGGCCTGATTAAATCCGAAGAACAAGGGCTAATTAAATAGGGCCGATCGGGGAGGAGTAAATTATTTAACACGGCCCACGCGTACTGATGGCTCGTCTTCAGATCTCGAGTCAGAGTCTCCTTTTTGTTGCTTTTGTCTTCTCTCTGACTTTACATCGTCTTTTCTGCTCCTTTACTGCATTTGCACTAATGCCGTTTCATGTCTTAAATTGCTTCATTCAGTAGCCGCAGAGCAGTCGTGAAGCAGTAACAGGAACAAATGCTCGGCCAGAGCTGCTGCAAGATTACATTGTGGGTTGATTAAAGACAAGGAGGGAGATACCAGCCCCATCCTTTCAAATCAACATAGAATGGGTGACAGAAATATCCCCGCGCGGCTAATTTAACAATGGACTGAGTTAAAATGTTAACTTTTGGGTCCTTATGCTTTATACACACACACACACACATATATACATATATATATATATATACACACCACCTACCTACCCGAACCCATGCATTTTGAAATAAATAACCCTTTTCTGCTTTATTATACCCTTTAGAAACCTGTAGACTGTTAAGAGAGCTTTTTGCTGTGCTGTGCAGTATGACCAAAAGTTCACAGGGAAACTCATGTATTCATTCACTCAGCAGGGGATGGCATTTTCCATTTTTTCTCTTCTGTGTTGTGGTCTTTTTCTGACAGCAGTGCTCTCTCCGGGCCAATTTCAGACTTTCTGATCACCCACTGCACCGTGCTCATCTTTCAATGGCTACAGGGTGCTAACTGCAAAGCCTAAAGCCCCACAGAAAATCACTGACCCGTGACAGTGTGGACTAGAGGAGAAAAAAAAAACCTGATCCTTTGCCTTGTAAAAGAAAGTTGAAATTATGCATTTGCAATCTGTTGTCACGAAACAATTAACCTTGAGAAAAAGCTGCAAATGACCACAGCGAGGGAGCATCTAAATGCAGCATTCAATATTTCCCGTCATTACGAGTGCTTGAACAAAGGAATCAAATGAATCAATTAGTGTACACAACACCAGGCCAACTGTTACTTCCAAAAAGGGAAACTTGTGCCAGATTGATTGTGCTAGACTGTGCAAACGTTGCAGAGAAAACAACATATGCATATTTGTCATATTTAACTCCATAAGTGTCCGCTCTGTTATTACCGCTCCCACTTCCAACTCCTCGCACGTGCGTTTTCCCCATGCACCTCGAACTTCAGCAGAGAGCGAACACCACTTTCTGTGCCGAACAGAGTCGAGTGTCCAGTTACGATCCACAGGGGCTGACCACTTTCACCCGAAGACCACACATCGTGACCTGTTGCACCTGTTGTGAACAGGAGCATTCTCATCTTTCGCAGGATTTTCATGCTGTGAATTTTTCCCCGAGGGTCACACTGTCGACATGTGGAATCTGCTGTAAAATCCCGAGGCTTCATGGCACCGCGTGTCGGCGTGCAGGACAGAGAAAAGGTTGATTTTTGGTTTACACCAAGCAATGATTTTAAATGTTATGGGCAGAGCTGTGGAACTGTTTGATCGCACCTTGGAAAATGGTCTCTGTTCTGCAGAGACGATGGAGATAAAAAACACACACATGCTTCGAAATAAAAAGCGAAGCGAGGAGAGCGCCGTGCAACAGCCGACAGATATCGCTGTTGGCAGAACAATGAAACTACATGACTTCATCTGGGATAAAACCTCTATCAGCTCAGGGGCGTAAATGTACGGTGGCCCTGAGAGGCCAAATGGTCTGCAATAAAAACACTGAAAAAGCACACAAAAGACAGAGGAAATAAGAAAAACTAGGAAAATAGGAAACAACTGATTTCCAAAAGCACAAGGGAAGTGTTTCTGGGGAGACAATAACCAGACGGACCAGTTGCAGGAACCAAAATATGCTAAGAATTGTACTGGGAGACACTTAAAAGAAGTGGAAGATCGATCAGTTTTGTGAGGAAAGATGAGAGGTAAGTGTGTTAGCCTAACTATTAGCATAAAACTCATCAGTGTCATCAGTGTTAAATGAATCATGAGATTAAAACACACTTACCTAGTATGTTTTGGTTCCTGCAACTGGTCCGTCAGTTTATTGTCTCCCCCAGAAACACTTCCCTTGTGCTTTTGGAAATCTGTTTTCTCCTATTTCCGTTGTGTTTTGTGTGCTTTTGCAGCATTTTACTTATTGCTGGTGTTTTCTTAAGTTGCAGTCCGTTTGGCTTCTCAGGGCCACCGTAGAAATGTGCATGTTCTATCATTTTCAGGGTGAAATATTTTGGCTAATTCCATTTTTTTATTTCCAGATATTAAAATTAGGACAGCAATTAATGAGAACTTCATGCATACACCCGGACATATTTTTATTTACTGCTACAACATTGGACGCTCATATTAAAGACAGGAAGTGTAGTGTCAGTGTGTGTGAAAGTAATTGCTGTGAGGTGTCAGATTGCTTTTAAATGTTTGGATTTATTCTAGGTTGTGGGTCGTGGGCCGTGTTTACATAAACTAACAGGCACAAACACTGCTCTGCTCTGAGAACAGCATCCCAGGAAGGTTTGGAGGCTGACCAAAAGACTATTATAAAGAGAGTTACCAAAGTTAAGAAAGGAAAAAAGTATGAAACTGGAGTTTTGTGTCAGCTAATGCTAAAACACTGAGCTGGTTCCTTCCATACAGAGCACTGTTGCATAGCCAGAACTGAAAGCTGTATGTAATATATTACTAAAATGTCTCGTATGGATGAACAGAATGAATGCTTCTGCTCAATGTCTTCGAATGGTTGATTCTGTGTATCGTGCTTCTCTGAGGTTCATCACTAACTGTAAATTTCAGACTCACCACTGTGAGTTATACTCTCAGGTAGGACGGCCTGCTTTGGTAAGTCGGAGGAACTCTCATTTATACAGGTTTATATATAAGGCGATACTTGGGTTGCTGCCTTCTTATCTATGTTCCCTGCTTGTAATGAAACATGCTGGTTGGTATTCTCTTCGTCCGCATGGTTACTTGTTGCTTTCTGTTCCGTTTGCCCGAACTGAACTTGGTAAAAGAGCTTTTGTCCATTTAGCACCCTCGGCTTGGAACAAACTGCAGAAGGAAAATGACTGATTTCATTTCATTAAGTGCTTTTAAATCTAAACTACGAATCCTTGAGGCCAAGTTCATAACATGCAACTGTTTCAATTAGATTGATTGTCATTTTAACTGATTTATTTATTTATTTTTATTTGAATTTTATTGAATTTTATTTTATTTGTATTCTTTCACTTATTGTTGCATGTGTTTCAGTAATTTCTGTAACTGTGAGACACCTGCTGCTGCCTATCTTGGCCAGGTCTCCCTTGAAAAAGAGGTTTTTAATCTCAATGGGATTTTCCTGGTTAAATAAAGGTTAATAAATAAATAAAAACAGACTGAAAGGGTTACAACTTCAGGGAAACCAACAAGCAGATTTATATCTTTATCAACAATATTTCTCGTATCTGTACCTTACAAAGTAAAGCCACTCGAGATTATTTGGCCTGTAAATTGGCGCAGTTTAAATGAAACTGCAAAAAGAAGAACCCTGAATATTTACAGTGCAGATAAGCCGCTCTGCAAACTGCTTTATCTTTAAAAGTAAGTAATGGTACCAAAGGGCTACCAAGGCTCCATTAGCTTCTTATCAGACTTTTTGGCAACTACTGGACGCTACAGAAACCTGCATATTTCCTAAAGTGTTGGTGAGTTGCTGGCAGTTATAATTGGTCAGAAAGCTCTGCACCAAAAACCTCCTCACTTTGGTCGCAGGCAGCTTGCGTTTGGAAATGCGTTGGGTACAGAAGAACTTCTTTTGAACATTGTCTGTGTCCAGCTTGAGGTGCACTTTTTAAATTTCACCAATCAGATCTCGGATTGTAAATGGCGAATGTTGGCAAACGAGCCTGCCAAAACAAACTAACTGCAGGCAACAAAAGCAATTGCAGCACTCTATATGTTTTCATGCACTGCTACGTGTGGGCAACAGCCAGCTCGTAGCAGGGAGTCACCAAGGTGTCTAGATCTGTGTGATTGAAGCTGCCGCTACACTGAGGGATTTGCTCGTAGCACATCACAGTTGCGTTGGCACAGTTTAAATGAGTTGCCTCTAATGTATTTACTACCAGATCATATGCCCATAATTATTATTCTTCATTGTCATTGGTATTTGCTTCATGCACACACCTGGAAGCTCAGAAAAGTTTCTTCTTCTTCTGTAGTTGTCGCTTTATCTTCCAGTGAATCACTTCCAGCGTGGACACAACTGGAGGCCTAAGCAGCCGTTTGCGTCGCTGGTGGATCTTTCATTTTAGGTGGAAAATGCGTTGGACTGACCAGAGTTGACATGAAACTATGAATTTTGGTGTACTGTCTACTGCAGTTTGTTTTTCAAGCCACTACATCTGCAACAAGCACAAGTCAGTTGGGGAAAGCAAAGGCATAAAGGGACACTGGACTCACAAAAAGTGCCTCCTGCAGACTGCGGGCAACATAAAGGGCCCATATGAGATAAATACGGATTTTTATGAACCCTAAATCACGAAAGGATCCTCGAGTGGAGGCCCAGAATAAAAAATATAATAGATCTCCTTAAGAGAATAAAACACACAATGTTCCAAAGTAGTAAAGAAAATGATCGAGATGAGAGAAAACTCGGATGATATTTTCTTCTGATTATCTTATTTTCATTATGGTCGAAACCAAGTCCCCAGACTGTGATATTCAAAATTAGAACTAGAGTAACGTTGTCATGGAAACACAAGTCAGCAATACATGTGGAGCCTTGACATATCACCAAGTAAAAAAAAGTCCAGGTACATGTTTTAAACAGCCTTGGCAGCACACCGTAACTTTAATTATTGACGGCTTTTATAGCAGCCGGTTAAATCTCAGTGTTTGTGGCGAGGAAAGTTTCTGATCTAGATGTATGCATCTGCCTTAAAATGCGCTTTTTCTGTGTGCATTAAAGCAGAGACAGAGACTGCATGGGCCGTGTTGTGTCTGTGCATAATCTAGGGCATATTCATTATGAAAACAACACTTTACTCCAGTGGCAAAATGATGTTGACCTTTGCAAAATCGAATACTAGCAAACTGCGTCTCATTGTTCAAAGATAATAGCCGGGCAACATCCCTTGTAAGGCAGATGATGTTGCTGGCATGCTGAGTGCCAGCCTCGCTATCGGGTGGGTGTCGGGCTGCTGATGACTCATTCTTTAGCTGCTTTAGGAAGACCTGGGTGACAGGCTTCTGTTTTAGCTACCGCAACAAAGAGTTTCCCCATGCTGCTGAATCTCGCTCCACTTAGATAAATGACTGAGCAGAACCCGTCTTTGTGTTCGCAATACCTGTCTGAGGTTTATTCAGTGCAGCGTGGTAACATAGGTGTAAAAGAGAAGGCGAGTTAAGAGGCAGAGATGCTGGCCGGCCACCCTAAAGAAGCCTGGTTTATTCCTCTGGGAAATTGCATCACATATTGATCCATGTTCCCTGCATCTAATGGACACAGAGGGTGGAAGCACTGGTGGCAATTGTAAAACAGCTACAGGAATAACAAGGAGTCATTAAGGCATAAAACCCAGGTTAGTCACCTGAAGACCTTTCACCTGCCTTCACATGCACCTCTCAGTCTGAGGCTACGGCAACAACCGCGTATACCCAGGAGTTAGATTGCCAAAGCAGTGGGTTCACAAACTCAGACGAGCATTTGTCTCCATTACAGCCCTTACACTGGCAAATAAACAGGGGAGACAGACAATCATTCTACATTACATCCATGACTATAGCACTTTACATTTTCTATCAGCGTAACAGACTCCCTGGGCCATCTCGCAATCCTCACATTCATTTTTTACTGCCTCGCACACATCCTGCTACTCATGTGCACAGATGGAGCATTTACCAGGGAGGGATTTCCGCTACTGCTATAACATTTATGGCCCTTCCTCCAAGGCGAAAAACCCCAGCAAGATCCAAAACAAGGTCTGGATCCTAACCCAAATCTGTCATGCCATCAGTGTTGTTGTACAGCTTCAAAACAAAAAAAAAGCTGAATGCAAAACACAGCCCTCAGCATCAGACAGCACCTATCCTTTCTCCCTCGACCTCACTGTCTGGTTTGTCCACACAGGGTAGCAGCTACGTGTTAGCCACTGCAGCGCAGTTTTTCTAATAGGTTTTACAACACAGTGCTAAAAGAAAAGCAAGGGAGGGAATGTGTGATTATCATTAAAGCAGAAGGAAGGGGGAGGATCTGTGGTGATTTCGCTCTGTATATCTCACGGTTCAGGCCTGCACAGACGCTAGAATATTTATTTGATGTGCAATATTTTTATCACTAAGGGGACCGGCTAATTATTTTTAATTTATTTTCCAAACATGTTCCTTTTCAGTTGAAAATGCACAGCAGGGACGATCTCGCTATAGCTTTAATCTGATTTTAATTTTTTTTTTACCCCCTTTTCAGTAAATAACATCTGTTATTCACACCATCTGTACTGCAGTTCAAATACCTCTCCATTATTCTTGGAGGCGTGCAGACAATTTCACACATATCAGGCACTTATGTGCATGTAAATTATTGATCACCCTTCAACCCCTAAATAAAATGAATTTACTTTATGCATGTAAATAAGGTGCGGCACTTAACTGAGGTGTGTGATTTTGATTTGGTGCCATTTGGATATAAAGTGCGGTGAATGCTGAGTGCTATTACAGCCGGGGAAAGGCAGCACATCAATCTCTGTCAGAAGTGGAAACTCGTCTCAAGGCAGGAGAAGGCAGCAAGGACTCGTGGTAGCTAACGCCGGCTGCATAAAAACTAAAATCCCACGAGTGAGGGGAAAACTGCTCCTGTATAATGAAGCCTATACGAGCTTGGATACAACACCTCTATCTTAAAATGCACACGAGGTGGTTTCACTGCACCCTAGTCGCTTCTGCAATGTTGCTTTCTCCTGCAAGCTTTGTTCGGTCAGCTGATTTTCTAAGGGTAGCACGGCAAGCGGCATCCAATATTTGATGCGTCTACTGTATGCGTGGTTAGGGATCTTTACACGGTTTTGCTCTGATGTCGGTCCATGAAATGAAAGCTGAGATGTGGTATATCCAACACTGGCCTAATCAATCTTTTCAGGTGTTTTTCATATTTTTTATTCAGCAGCTGCATGTGAAAAGGCAAATACCTTAAAGATCTTTAATCTGCCAGTTGCCTTGAACAGTGCAAATGAGCCCAAGTGTGAATAGCGCAGGTAAATGTCTAATGGATTCACAGCGAGCGAATGGACGTCCTTTGCCCTACCTGCTGGATGCTTGAAGGATGAGGCAAAAAGAGTTGCTCCAGCAGTGACAACACATCAAATGTGGACTGTCTCCTGCTGTGTGCCAAACAATCCCCCCAACAATGTTCAGAGTTCATGTGTGACAACAAAGTTACAGCCACAGACATAATAATCCAGAGCCATGGCACTCGAGGAATCCTGAATTGATATCTTTGAGAGAATCCTACAACAGAAAAAGCTTTGTAAAGATGACTTTTGTTATACAGACTAGGGGTGCAACGATACTCGATCCGTTGGATACAGTGCTTTCGGTTCAGTACGCATATGTATCAAACAATACAAACATTTTAATTTATTTTATCAACTTTCCTTCTGACAGTGCTGTCTGTGTTGAGAGCTCAGTGGATCTGCGTTCGACTACTCCGCCTAGGCTGCACTGTCGAGCGCAGATCCACTGAGCGCAGCGCAAGCTAGCAAGACAGAAGCTAAGCTCGTTGCAACATGGCAAATTGAACCTCCCCCACCCTGATTCAGATCTGGCGTTTGGAACTATTTTGGTCTTCATGTGAAGTATGACCCTGATGGTAAGCGCGTCATGGACTAAAGTAAAACAGTAGCTGTGTCCCAAAACGTCGGCTGCATCCTCCGGAGGCCGCATTTGAAGGCCGATTATGTCACAGCCAGGCAACGAAGGCTGTCCCAATTCGTCGACTCCTTCAAATGCGTCCTTCATTTCCCCGAATTTGAAGGATGGGTCGGGTGTGTCCTTCGTGGCCCACCATATCCCAAAATTCATAGCGCGGGCGAGCCAAATTTCAGCTGTCAACAATGGCGGCTGCTACTAAGTTTTAAAATTACTCTTACTAATCTTTCTGGGTCACAAAATAAACTTTTAACATATTTTCAGGCGAGAAAGTAGCTGTGTAAACATCAAATATCTGCTCGGTTTATCAAGATATCGCATATTTGCAAAAGTGTGCCGACGTTTTCGGAGACGTCTGTTACCCACCCGCTCGATAGCAAGCCGGGGGGTTCAATGGTCACTCCAGCCGGCGAGAGCAGCGGACTCCCGGCTTCATCGTTTTCAGACCCCCGCTTTTTCGCTACTCAGGTTAAACATGATATATAAGTCACTCGGATAACTTAAAAATGTAATTGTTTTTCTTTTTCGGTGTTTTATTTGTTCCGGAGTAAATCGGTTTGGCTGAGATCAAAGTTATTAGATTATTAGATAAAATAAAACTTTATTAATTCATCGGGTGGGTTCCTCCGGGATTTTCACACGGCTGAACAAACGTTAAACAGAAAACTGATTAAACAGAAGTGTGAGACGGTCGAGAATTTACGCCAGTGTCCTGTTATATTTTAGATAGCAAGGAGCAGACGGCTGAGTTTATTAAACTCCACCGAGACAGCGGTGACGCTAATCTGAAGGCTAGACCGTCCAATTTCACAGCCTCGTAATTCCGGCCTTCTCGGTCTTTGAAGGACCCGGCCCACGTAGACCGCGAAGGCCGGGTCCTCCGAAGGATGCAGCCAACGTTTTGGGACACAGCTAGTATGTTGGATGTGCCACGCAATGCTCAATTACATCGGTGGGAACTAGTGCGTTAGCGCAGTTAGCTCGTTAACGTGTTGGCCGTCCAGCCCCACACATGAGGCGATCCGCGGTAGCTCGTTAACGGAGATTTGCCGTGTTGTGGCGTTAACTTCATTTCAGATTAACGTTGACAGCACTAGTGGGAACACAACGAATATGACTGCACATTTACGCCGACATCATCCTAGTGCAAAGACAAGTGGAAGCAGACAAAAACAACAAGCACGCATGCTACAAACTTTACCCGAGTCATTTAGACAGCCGTTAGCACATGATTGTCCTTATGGGGACCTGATATGTTTAATATGCTGCTGAGAATATAGCCCAGAAGAAGCGTATAGTATAGCTTTTATTTTGGAAAGAGCCATTTCTCTGTAATAAACTCTCTTTTCCAAAGATGAGTGATTCCTCAATCAGATATTTATTTTTTTATTACTTTGTTGTTTCAGCAACATTAAATTTAAAAACTGTACTTTTGTGTTAAAATATATATTTATAATTTTAATAAATGACAAATTAAAAAGGCATGAACATTTTTTTTGTATCGAAAAAATATCGAACCGTGACACCAAAGTATCGAACCGAACTGTGAATTTTGTGTATCGTTGCACCCCTAATACAGACTGACCAGTGGGACCAGTTATGTTCTGTTCAATTTTAGAATTCTTCAGAAAACCACCCAAATAAATTCACTTTAGCTAAAGTTATTAAGTTAGCTAAAGAGTTGGGATGCTGTGTAAGACATAAATAAAGCTAAAATACAAAGGTTTGGACACCGTTTTGCATGTTTCCCTACTATAGGGGTCTCTGCAAGCATTCTGAGAGGGTCCAAGATGACAACTTTGGAATTCTACTAGAAAGTCGATCATATTTGTTTGTCAAAGCTGAATCCAACGCAAACTACGCTAAATTAGCGTTTTTAGCTAGCAGCTACAATAAGCATAAAAGTTACTGTACGGCTATCATTTGTTAACATGACGCTTGTTCTTATACATGTAATACATTTATTACCAACCTGAGAGTTTATCTGCTGGTCATTCGACATGATGAATGACTTCTGAAGTCTTAATTCAGCTCAAGATGCTGTAGATTCCCGTCAGTAACACTTCCGGTCCGTTAGTAAAACATAGTTCTATTAATCTGCGCTTGAACCGGAACCGGATGTAAGTCCCAAAAAACTGAATGGTGAGAAGTGAAACTGAAATTATTCGAGAGCTGAATTTTTAAAGGATAAAATGCAGTTTCAAAGCAAATCAATTCATTTTCAAAATATAAAATTCAATTTCAACTTAGTGATGATCATTTTCAAACCATAAATTCAATTTCAAATTAGACTAATTCAAATTCAGTTTTCAAAAGCATTTATTCAAGTTACAATTCAGATTCAATCTGAGCAATTCAAATTCAAATTTAACTTATTCAAATTCAGTTTCTGATGGCACAGATTTCTGCCCATAGCTTTCTTCACAGGAGGACTTTGGTCAGATATTAGGGATTCTGGAGGTTTAATTTGGACAAAGACACAACAATGACAGGCAGGCATGGTTTAGTGTTGGCAGACACGGCGAACAAATGCAACGAGTGCATTCCAGGAGAAATGTCTTTCTCGTGTTATTGTTGTTTTTTAGTGAGCTGAGACTTGCACAGACAGTCCAACCTACTAAGATTGCCATTGCGAAAACTTTCATGGAAAGGAGTGCATGTCTAAAAAGGGCTTTTGTTCACGAGCGCTTCTTGCAGTGTTACTTTTCGCTTTGAGCTGCCTCTCACGGGATCCCCCCCGAAAAGTTACCTGATGAGCCACAGTTCTCACAGGAAACCGAGAGGGGTGGGTTGGTGGGGTGTAGAAACAGAGACAGAGAGGAAGAGAAAGCTCTCATTATTTCTCCCTAATTGCCCACGAGCGACCCTCCTGATTCCCCCCTCTGCAACCAGGTAGAGTGCCTCATTACAGGCAGCCTCCTCAGTTTTCCCAGGAGAAACCCATGAAAAGGCCATGAAAGGCCTCGTCTGACAGGGGCCAGCCAGACTGGACCAATTAACAGGGTTTTTCTGCGCTCTGACTTGCCACACTGCAGTTTGCAACTCATCTGTGGTGTGAGCCTCGCAGACGTCCTAGGTCAGACTGGGACGGTTTGCTCAGAAGGTAGAAGGGCTCGCGGTAAAGGACAGCGCCATCTAGGCAGTTGCGTGCCCCCCACACAGAGGCGCTGCTCTTTTCATATTGCTGACTGCGAAAGCAAAAACACAATAAGCTTTGAGAAGGAAAATTGGCAGAGAATTAATTAAAAGTTGAAAGCAAGCAGTTTTAATTTTCCTTTCAGGATTAAAAATGGGGTTTATTAATTTAAGATCACCACTCACGCTGCGACGAGCCGCTCGAAGTTTAAAATATAGATGTTTTCTGGCGCCCTGGCATCATCGCCCCATGAAGGCTGAATGTAATTGTCTCTCAGCCTCCTAGTGCCAGGTGACTTAGTGTGTATCTGAATAAATGACCCAGTCAAGGTGAGCTCCCCGTGTCAAGCTAGGAGCATCAAAGACAAACCACGCAACCTTGCCAGAGGGCCTGTTTTCCTTTCACCTGGAGAACTCCATTTTCACTCTCCAAGGCTTTACGCATTCAAGCCCATCCTGATCATTGTAATGACTGGTCAAGAAAAAAAATGTTCAGACAACCTCCTATCTATTAGTGGCATGAAAGACAAGACTTTCAAAGGGCGTTCTTCCTCTTCAGATTTGAAAGACATGCTCAGGCATTCACTTCAAGGTCACATCAGTTTCCACTGGAGTGATTTAAAGTAAAAAAAAATCACCTGAATGTAAACACTGCTGACTGATCCAGTGGAGGACAATGATGGGGCCTGTGACAACGATACCACTCAGCAGGAGAGTCGATGACAGTTGTAGCGACAGTGTGTTTGTGCAGAAGAAAAAGGGGATAAGACAAAGAGGAAGGGTTGTGAGAGGTTGGGCTGGACGGAAGAGGGGTACTGATTGGCTTGCTGTCTCATGGGGTGCGTGTTTGCCTGCGGGGAAAGGTCACGGGACGGAACGGGGGTAACGAGGTGTGAAGGGAAGGCACTGTCCTCGGTTCGTGGGCCCTAGGAGACGGCCCCGGAAAGGTGTTAATGCAGATGCTCCAGCCTCCCGGGTTCTGTTTATTACACCTTTCAGGGAGAAGCTAGCCCACAGTTTTGCCATCAGTCAATACAGCTGAAAACATGCTAATCAGAAGCCCACACTGGCAGCAAATCTAATTCCCAGGCCCACAGAAGGATAAACAGGAAAGGTAGAAAAGCTTGACTGCTGATTTTGGTCTGCACACAGCAGACTTTAAACTTTAACTCAGAAGGGGTTCACGTGTCAAAAACAATAAAAGCTTAGCACACATTTCCCCCCGATAATTCCTAATGTCAAAAATCTCCCTCATTCCAGTTTGCGTGGTCATGTAACCATTCCAGACATCATGCACATGATTTTATATGTTGGTAGACTTGCTGAAAACAGTAAGTAGAAGTAGTTGTTTGGCTTTTAGCTCCCACTAGTGTGCTGTTAATAGCTGTGTTTCTCAGACTGGGGAAGGCATTTTCCATCAAACTTAGTTCCTGCCATAAAGAGAATGCTATCTGTGCGTGCTCTGTGCATACTCACTTATTTGGTTTCCATGTTGGGCCTTTCCCTCTACTTAAAAGGGGATTTCCTTAGAAATGGAAATCCGAAAACAGCCGTAGCTTTCCGATTTTGATTTTAAAGCATATACAAACAATAAATGTAGCTACTCTTTTGTAATCTGCTACATTGTCTCATTTTTGAAGTCTGCCTGTCGTCATCTCCGCTTTGTAAAATCAGATGTCATAAGCATGAGGTCTAATTAGTCGGTCAGCCTTCTGGAAACTAACGGTGACCTTAATGTACAAAATGAACATCATGTTCTTTTCGATGAGACTTGAAACTAGGGACGGAGAGCATAACTGCATTTGTAAAGCATTTAATGAGGCTACGGATCATGGAAGTGTAAGGGTCATTTCCCTATAGGCTTCCATACAACCAGGGTGTTCGCCCCCTGCTGGCTGTTAAAAATAATACAAGACTAAGGCATTTCCACTTATAGTCATAGGGAAAAAAATACACCCTATGTCAAAGTTTCACAGATCAGGATAAAACAAGTATATTGTCTGTGTCTTACCAGGTGTGAAAACTATATAAGCTCATATGAGGAGCATATTAAGCATTTAACTAAAACTAAACTTTGTGGAAAACTGCGTGCACCTCATGATTCAGCAGTTTGTAGAGCCAACTTTAGCAGCAATAACTCGCAGTAATCATTTTCTGCATGACTTTATCAGTCGCTCACATCACGGTGGAGGAACTTTGGCCCGCTCTTTACAACACCGCTTCACTTCGGTGAGGTTTGCATTCATATTCACAGCTCCGTTAAGGTCCCACTGCAGCTTTTCAATCAGTTTGAGGTCTGGACTTTCATTGGACCGTTGCACTGCGGTAGATTTGCCGATGAGCTTGAGATCATTGCTGTTGAGTGACCCAGTTTGGGCCAAAGTTTACTTGTCAGACAGATGGCCTTAAATTTAACTATAAAAAGGTGTTCACAGTCGACTCATTGACTGCGAGGTGCCCAAATCCTGAGGCTCCAAACCACCACCAAAGTTTCACCTAACAGGTTACTGTGCATTACGGCACAACACCTATATTTTGGTCTTGTTGTTTAGCTTAGAGCTTTTCCAAACAACTCGTATTTAGTCTGTCTTTTTCTAACAGGACTGTCATAAACTTTAAGATTTACTATTATAACTGAGGCCTGTAGAGAAACAGGGCTTTTGGGTTTTTTACAGTTTCTCTGAGCACAGTCTGACCTTGGGGTGAATTTGCTGAGAAGTCGACTCCTGGGAAGACTGGCAACTGCCTCGAATGCTTTCCACTTGTGAATCGTGTTTCTAACAGTAGAATGATGGACTTCAAATTGCCTGGAAATGGCCTTATGACACTTCCCAGACCGATGGCCAGCAACAATTGCTTGTCTTAAGATCACTGCGAGGAAAGAGATCAGCAGTGATGCAGATAGAAAACAGTCTGAATGCCTCAGACCAGCAGCACCCGACTGCTACGAACCAGGGTTTATTTTTCACATCCTGCTTCTGCATTGTCTTAATTTTGCTAAATAAATAATGAGACTACAATAGGCCTGCACAATAAATCTAAAATTTATTGTCATTGCGATATCAGCCTGTGCGATGGGCCCATCGCAAAAGACGACGTAAACTGCGATAATTGGGTACCTTAAAATGTTTACACACGTGCTTTAAAGAATTTACCAATCAAAGAAACCCCTTTATACATTTGACCAGCCGAATAGAGCCCTTCACGGCATTAGCCAATCAAATGGATTAGAAGCCCGCCTCCTACGCAGGTGGGGAGCGAACAACGCTGCAGCAACGAGTCAGAGTTGTAAAGGCTGAGAGTGAGACACATGACGAGAACGGTACTGACTATGAACTCGTGCCTAAAAAAAAATAGTACCTCGCTTATTTGGAGGTACTTTGGATTTGATAAAGACGACGTTCTCCAAACACAGGTACTCTGCAAAACTTGCCGAACACTCGTGGCAACCGCCAGAGGAAACACGACTAATCTCCACCATCATCTTCAATACAACCACGGAGAACTGTTTGAAGAGTTCCAGAAAGACAGGGCTAGCCAAACAAAGGTTGCTAATGTTAAGACAAAGAGCGCAGCAGTCCAACAGCCGTCTCTGTATCAGAGTTTTTCAACTGGAACTCCTTATGAGAAAACGTCAAAGCGCTACCAAGAAATAACAGAGGCCATTACACATTTTTTGACAAAGACATGATGCCTATAAATACAGTTAGCAGAGAGGGCTTCACCAGTCTGATACATAAAGTGGACCGGAGATACCTCATCCCCTCACGAAACTACTTTTCCCATGTCGCCATTCCACAAATGTACGAAACATGCCGCAAGACCGTCACGTTTGAACTGAGCCAAGCTGAAAACTACGCAGGCACTACAGTAAAGTTTCCTCTCCAGTTTTTACTTGCATCATAACTACTTGATGAGTGGTAAAAGGATGAAGAGCTGCACTGAGATAATTTGCAGTATAATTTAAGTTATGTTTATTTAAAACTAATTCTAGAGACCGAGAAGGATGTCTTTCAGAATTCAAGCCTCAGAAATGTTTTTATGGGGGCGGTGTTTCAATGTTAAAGTGCACTTTGTTGTTACACTGCTAACACAGCAGCTTTCTTTAACCCTTTAAGACCTACCATAGAACCAAGTCCGCCAGAGCTTATATTATATGTTTACATGCTGTGGAGCCATTTTTGGGAGCATTTCAAGTTGCTATACATCAATACAACCATTATAGCCCACATTTTAATAATATGTCTGCATTAAGTGCATAGTAATTACATAAATTGCAAAAAAGTGCAATAATCTACAAAAAAAATTGAAAATCGTTTTTGTTTTTTTAACATATATTTCTAGTTAGAGAAATTTAAGAGGCTTATCCCTCAAAACTGTAAATACAAAAAAGTTGCACAAAATAGTTTCCCACCACAGGAAATTTATTTTGAGTGTCTTCATAGTTTTATTTTTGAAATACACCAATTTTTATATACTGCAGGAAAAACGAAAAAATAAATATTATAGTGCAAATTTGCAAAAAAGCAGCATATGCATCAAAATAAACTATTTCCAGCAGTGCAATATGAGTCCTAAACATCCCAGAAACCACACAGAAAGTCATAAAGTCAAAGATAACTTTTAAAAACACCAGTATAGGCTCATGAGGCCCTGATGGTAAGAAACTACATTTCCGCAAAATGACGTCACTTCCGGTTTCAGGCAGGTCATGGCGGACATGCGATAGTTTGCGCTGATGGACGTAGGAAGTGTTACAAACAGCTGATCTGATCGGCAAAGCGTGTTTCTGGAATCTTATGTTTTTGTTGCTGCAAGCGCTTTTATGCAGTTTTTTAAAAGCTATATGTGGAAGGAAACTGTGACCGAGGACAAGCTGATGGCATAAGATGTAAGTACAACTCCTCTGGTTTCATATGCAAAAAAAATTATTGCACTAGCTCACGTGGTTGCAGAGCTACCGGGATTTAAAAATAGTTACACAAAACAGAGCGTGCTGCTCTGACCGGCTTTAAAGGGTTAAATAAAACTGTTGCAGTGAAACTGAAATTATGTATTTGTTTTTTGTTTTTTATATTTATTTTATCGCAAGTCATATCGTTATCGCAGTATTGATCACAGTTATCGCACATCGCAGGTTTTCCTAATATCGTGCAGCCCTAGACTACAATATGTTTTGTCTTGTAGTTCATCAGATGTTATATTAACCTTAAAACCTGCTACGGACCGGGTTATTATTTTTTAGACTATTCTGACACAGGATGAACTTTCTTTTCGTCGTTCCTGCAGGCTTCACTCTTCCGGCCTGGAGGTTTGGTGCTCGGTTAAAACACGAGTCCGCTGTTGTGTTTGTCAGTTAAGATCAGTTAAGATTTGTTTCCCTGCTTGCGTTTGTTAATTCTGCCTTGTTTGCATCCAAGCACCTGCATGCGGCCTTTTTTGTGACATTATTTATGTTTTTAATTTATTAAAGCCTGGAGCAAGATAGTTTTCAACCAACCTCCAATCTAATGTAATGGAAAATGTGTTTTTTAAATACAAAGTCATAAGAAAACGACCTTAACACAACCTGACGTTCCAAAACGTCTGTTTTGTTTCCAAAATGGTCCCTGCAGCTGAAGCAAATCTGCTGCCTCTACTTGAACTCAACCTGAGAGAGGACCACAAGGGAGCCCGACCCTCATTATGTATAAAATATCATTAATTAACTTTATTGAATGAGTCACAGTATGGTTTCCACCATATTGTTCCCTAAGGGTCCCTTGCCCAAGACCCAACCTTGCCCTGTTCGAAGCCAGCGAGCCAGCATCCTTCACATCAGCTAGCTCTCTGAGCCCCGGCTGATTCTAGGTGACTTTTCTCCCCTCTTGTCAGTGTTTAGAAAAGCTGCCAGTAATTTATAATGTTGTGACAGTCAAATAAACAGGCCTGCTGCTTGGCGGAGTGAAAAGTCCTGTATTAAAGAGAATCAAAACAGCTCCAAATGGTGCCTTGAATGGAAATAATCTTGGTGTAAGATCTGCTCTGGGCTGGCTAATTTAAATTTGTTCAGGGTGACAGCTTACTGGAAGAGGGACATAATGAAGTCCATTATCATCAGTGGTACAAATTCTAAAGAACGATAACTCTCATTATCATCGCTTTCCTGTATACGAAGGAAATATGTTCATCCATTATGAAATGTGCTGAGAATGACAACATGGAGCAAACATAAGACGACGTAAGCTGCGACAAAAAGAAACGGAATAGAGCTCGGTGGAGACTGGACAGTCTTTTTTCTCCCTCCCCTTTTTTTGGACAATGCCTTCACTTGCTTTATTTATAGAGGTGATGCTGATTTGCACTGCACACAAGAAGGCCGCGTATTGGATTTTAACAGTCAGGACTGCAATAGGTTGATAATCTTGATAACTCACAGTTTTGTATGCGGTGGTATGCAACAGCGAGACAGCTGTGCTCATATTTACAGTGCCTTTTCTAGTGGTAATCTGACATCTGCTAGACCATGCCAGACCTTGAACAGTGTCTTCCCAGGCATTATCTCATAAAAACAGAGCCTTGATAATGCCGTTCCATTAGACAGCGAAAGAAAATAACAATAAGTCATTTTGGACAGAATTAACTGATAAACAGGGAAATGAGGGGAGCCTCCAGATCTGTAACCCGCGATAACCACAGCTTCACTAAACACAGAGAGTGAAGACTTCAAGCCGTTTCTAAAATACATTCACTTCAAAGAGTATAAAAATATGTTTGGTGCCAGAATAATCATCAAAAGCGTGCTCGGTGCCAGCGAAATGTGTTGCTGAATGAACTGGAGTGGAAGAAACGGGGAAAGCCAGGTGTCGGTTGGACTCACACATACATACTAATGTGTCATTAAAAGTCAAGTGCACGCATTCGGCGACGAGAGACAGAATCAAACACAAAGCAAAGCGCTAATAATTAACTAGTATAATTAACTAGTATAATTAACTAGCGGACAACGACTTAAACATGTTTTTTAATCTAAAATAACTGCAATTAGCGTGTTTAGTGCCGAACGGCTCCGGGGAATTGCAGTCTACATCGCGAGAGCGATAACGCCGAATAATGAGTTTTTCCAGTGATTTCTAATCCGTCAGAGTTATGCACCAGGTGTCCTTTAGGTGCTCTGACCACAGCAATACTGGACGCCGAGAGATAGCGGCCCTCTTTTAGGGAGAGTCTGCAAAGTCTGCATTTGGAGATTTGGAGTAGGACACAAGCTTGTCAGCCAGAACACCACGGTTTGTATCTCACCCGCTGATTGGTTTTGCTTTCTACTTTTACTCGCTGGTTAGACTGACACTAAGGGTCTGTGTCCACAGGCAGCGGGGGGTTTTTTTGCGCTGACCTCATTTTCAGAGCGCTTCTCTCAAGCTCTTATTGTTGCTAGGTTACAAAAACAGTCTTCTTCAAAGTTTTCTCCTTTGCCATAATTTTAAAGTGTTTATGTTTATAAGTCCCACCCCTTCGCACGTTTGATTGGCCATGCAAAGTGAAGTGACATTGATGAACGCGCTAATATTACAACACCTCAAGTAGAGTGGCCAAAACAAAAAAAAAGCAGTACACTCAGGGCATTGCTAACTGTCAAAGCAGACATTCATAGGATTTGTACAGAAAACAGATGCTGCCAGCACAAAAACAGCTGCCTGCAAACCTAGGCCCATGTGACACCAAGTTATCCTTTGAGAGTATCCATATATGAGGACTTAGGTCTGAGAGATCTGTCTCGCCATTTCTTTAACCTCTTGTTTTACAGCGCGAGTGCCAGTGTGCACATCTGTGAAATGCCAGCAGCATCTGAAAAAGCCGCTTTTGACTCCCCCAAGAATGATAACAAGCTGGATTTCCAGCCGAAAAAGTTTCACCTGAATAAAGTCTGCAACAGGTTAGTGCAACAACCTCAAAGCGGCACCGAAAGACCTTAAAGTAGCTGCCGCTGTCTTCATTATGGAAATGAGATGCGTCGCAAAAGTCTTGGAAATGAGTGACTTTGAAGACAAGAAAGACAAAGGACACATATCAAACGCGCGTGTCCTCTAACAGCATTCACTACATCTGGTCCCTGTTCCATCTCGCACGGATCTTCATATCCTGCAGCCTCTCTTTCACCCACTCCCTCAGGTCAATATTAGCACAAGGAACTCCAGCTACATGATGTACTGCAGTCAAATTTACCAAACACGGTTTGACTCGTGCTATTAAATCTGAAGATGAAAGAATCACCAAGGGCAAACAGCTCCCAAGGCTATACACCAAATACATAGACTCTCTGCTTTTAACAATAAAGCACAATTAGGAATTTAAATGGATTCCGCATAAAAGTGCTTCAGCTATGAGCACGGCTGACTTTGAAAATATCATAATTAGTGTCAACCTAATCGACATTGTGCAATTTGTAAAGTCCAGCTGCATTCACTCGTTGACCAGTCCATCTCTGCCACCGTAAAACCTGGACATATAACACAAAATGAACCTATGAAAGGGTAAAACGAATAAGCCACAGGTTCTAAATGTTTATTCTGGCAGGGGATTGGCTGAAAACGACATCTATTTTACCTCAGCGCTATTTACTTTGAACATATAATTCCAACTCTATCATGAGAGATAGAGAAGGACAAACACGACAGACCAACAGACAAATGGAAAGGAAGGGTGAGCGAGGCGCAGTGAGAAAGAGAAACGGAAAAGGAGGGGGGCAGCGGTGAGAGATAGGCAGAGTTGGCGATGATAAGGAATCGCAGATAAAGCCTCTAGGGTGCAGACGTGTTCCAGAGAGGAGTGACCAATCTAGATAGAGTGAAAGAGGGGGTAAAATTGCGATAAGAGTGATGACAGAGTGTAAAATGACTCGGTCAGCCCTGGAAATGGCATTGGCTCCGACCTCGCATTCCTCATCCAGGTTTAGTGGGGAACTGTGAGACTGTGCCACCTGTGGGGTTTTTTTTTTAATCTAGTGTTTTTGATAAAATCCTCAAACACAAATACGTTTGATGGTCATTTTACATATTTGAGCAAACAAGTAATGATGTATTTTTTTTTTTTTTTCTTAAGGGTGAATTTTGATAGACGCTAAATGCCGTAAACCCTCCACCTCCTCTGCACCTTTACCTTAAATGTGCCACATAGACAGTGTTGGGAAGGTTACTTTTAAAATGTATTCCATTACAGAATACAGAATACATGCCCCAAAATGTATTCTGTAACGTATTCCATTACGTTACTCAATGAGAGTAACGTATTCTGAATACTTTGGATTACTTAATATATTATCATGCTGTTTACAACTACATGAATGTACTATTGCTGTGATTTATTACTGTTACTGAAGGTCCGCGGCTCTGAACCGTAGTAAAGGGACCTCTGACTAATACGGTGGGTTCTGTATCGAGCTCGTAGCTGAAAACTAGCTTTACTTTGTTGTCTGGGTCACTTTGCTAGCAGAGACAGAGAGAGGCGTTGAAAGGCTGCTCCAACGGAGCTTATTGTTTTTGGAGGAAAACACGAACACGGTGTACAGTCGAGTCTTAATAGCTTACTTACAACTGGGCTCGTCAGGCTCTCTTCTTGGCTGCAGTGGTTATTATTATATTTACATGCTTCCAGCTCCCGTTTTTGCTCGATGACCGCTCGTACTTTTCCTTTTTCTCCCTCCCTCGCTCACAGACACATAACGTGTATGGCAGTCCATTCTCCCTGCAGCACGGACTACACTGCCCATGATGCTACATTCTTTAGAGCTATACCTGTAGCATTCTGCCTGTTAGCTTAGCACAACAACAACAAAAAGGCCTCTCTCACCCAGGAAACACGCAGAGAGAGAGCGGCACCCTGTAACCATGGCAACCGTAACGCTGCCGCCTGGAACAACAGAACGTAGCTGTCAAACAAATCAGTCTATATCATTAATTGTAGGGTAATTTCCAATAAACCAAGTTCAAAAAGGGAGTCTATGGCTGACGCGTGTTCCTGGTTTCCAAAAGAAATGCTTCCAGTTGCATTATGATTTGAAGACTGTTTATTTATTACAAACTGAAGATGTAACAATGAACTCCTTCCAAAATAAGCATGAAAGTTCCAAAAAATAGCAGTTATCCAAAACTACCTGTGCACACGGTCAGAAAACCGTGAGACTCCTAACCTCTCTGTCCATGCTCCTCCCCTTCCCTCTCACACAGGGTTTCATGCTACTATTGCACTTACATACTTAAAGTGAGAGGTACCCCCTTTTAGATTCCAATCCCAAAACAGTGACTTAAAATTACTTTATGTAAACACATATATTTTCACATTTATTAATCCTGAAAAGATGACTTATGCAATGAATCTATGAATTATAAAACAAACATGAACTCAATCGTAAATAAAAATATAAAGCAGACGTCTGGCGCTTACATTAATTATTCCCAAACAGATCCATGAAAAACACTAATGACTTTACCTTCCAGTTAGCAGGGTAACAAGGAACTGACCTCACAGCCCATTGTTCATTCAGTGGTGCTAGTTTCAGTTATTATGCAAATGTACTGTTAATAAGTCACCTGGATGAGTGACGAAACTTTTCTCCCATTAAAGAAAAAGGCTACATCCAGATGGACAGAATCAGCCTTTTTGGATCATTTGTAATTCTCTTTCAAAATAATCAACTTTATTGAACCTTCAAGGCTGCTGTTTGTTCTCCAAGGCTTGTTGTGACAACACGTTTTTGTTTCTGTGATCTTCTGCTGTGCATCAAAAGAACTTCCTGAATTTCAGTTTAGGAATGACGAAGTAGCACAGTGACAGCAAATTCATGATGCACAACCACATGCCGATGTTAGGAAACTTTTAGAAAAGTATGCCGCCGACCGCTGCAGCTCGACCGCTGCACCTCAACTGCTGCACCTGGACCGCTGGACCTGGACCGCTGGACCTGGACCGCTGCACCTGGACCGCTGCACCTGGACTGCTGGACCTCGACCGCTGCACCTGGACCGCTGCACCTGGACTGCTGGACCTGGACCGCTGCACCTGGACCGCTGGACCTCGACCGCTGGACCTCGACCGCTGCACCTGGACCGCTGCACCACCTTCAAGCTTTTACAGTAATCTGAGGACTGTTTCTGGCTCTCTGGGTTTCAGCTGCAGAACCAGCTTTGATCTGATGTGATGAACGTCAACGTGGAAGTCGGGGCAGAGTGCAAAAGAAGCACAAGCCTGCTCTCTGCACGGTTTGGGTCTCTGGTGAAACTCCAAACACGAGGAGCTAAAATTAGCTTACGCATTAAAAGCAGTGACGAGCTGCACGAGGAGAACTTCAAAGAGAAGACGGCCAAATTTAAAACAGGCAGAGCTTTTTTTTAATCATTATTATTTATTTTGTTTGGATGAATTGCAGAACTGGGTCAAAAACAGACCTCACCTCACATGTCCACACACACCATGCCTCGAAAATATTTTGGACATTTTATGCGTTTTAGCAAAAGTATGCTAATGTTCTTCTAGAGGCGAGAGTCAAACAACAAAGGAAAATAATCATGCAAAAATAAACGAATCTCCCCTCACAAAGGCTTCTGCATACCCTAAATAAGCGCCGCACACAAATGCTTACTCACAAGTAAGCATTGATTTGTGTTTTGGAAGGCAAGAGAAATCTAGGTCACCACTGAGCTAAATTTAGTTTAAACATTTCCTTTATTGGCATCGGCGTGACGTATAACCACGGTTTCATTAACTCAAGGTGAAACGAGGATCTGTTTTATAACAAAATATGGTGTGACCTTTAATTCTTAAGCAGGTAAGAGCCTTACTGGAGAGTTTTAGATCCATCACCACTGCGGCTGTAAAATCGAATCCTCGGCTGTATCATTTAAACTAAAAAACTGCAGCAGAACCCTGTCAAGTGTAGTCCACTGCGCTGCTCAGATAACAAGAGACTCAAAAAAAGGTTGTTAATAACAAATGTCATCTCAGCACTAACCTTTCCAAATAAACATAGAGTGGAACAAACAATAGGGGATGCTATAGACATCACCATAACAGTGAGTGGGTGGGTGTGAGTTGTTGTGTTCTGTGGCATCTTGAAAGTGTCATCTTGAAGCCTCTTAAATAGATCCTGGAGACAAACTGCAAATGAGAAGTTGTTTTGCCTCCATCTCTTTATGCGCCAGTTGGCACAAAGAAGATAAGTCAGCTAATAAAACAAGATAGAGGTTGTTCAGGCGGTTGCATTTTACTTTAGGCCCCCGTATTTAGCTTTCATAAGCAGCATAAAGTTTAATAAATACTCATAACACATGTTAACATAAGCAGGCGGGAGATTTCTTTTCGCCGTATGTTTTTCCTCGAAGACGTATCGATACGGAACATGAATTGTTATAAAGCGTCAGTTATATAACTCATATATAAATCATAAAAGGGTGTTTATAAAGTATAAAACTAGATTGGATTTGTGCACTTAATTAAGATATTCAAACCTCTGCATCATATTTGAACTTAATTGTTCAACCTTGGTGCAAACTAAAGGGAAACGTACTGATAACTCTCCGTTTTCTACCTGCATCATAAATTTTCATAAGCAGTTGATGCAGGCACATATTTTGTTTTCTGAATAGTTGACAGTTGCAAAGTGCACACATATCAACAGTGATTAGAATCCGTGAGGGCCTGAATGAATATTCAAGAGCACCTGTCTGCAGCTGAACCCGCGGTTCAACAATGCGTGGTTGGAGCATTCAATCGGAGCCTCCAAGATGGAGTCCTGCTACATTCTATAAAATGAGAAATTACAGCCATGTGTTGAGTTGCACACTGGTGAGCACTGATGCTTACTTCCTTACTAGCTTACTGATACAAAAAAAAAAAAACTCCTTTACCCTGAAGTTCAAGCACAAATGCCACAGGTATCGTTTAAATCCAACACTTTTATTTTGTCCCAAATGTTTCTAATATGAATTTCATATCCAGAGTTATCTTAAAAACACAAACATCAGTATTATCCACAGGCTACATCTATGTGTGGGCAGATATGCATGGAAAGGAGGCGCACCCACACAATATATATTTTGTGGTATTAAATAACCTTCTGCCTGTTCCTCATCCCGTAGATACATGCCAGCACCATCATGTTGAACTGCAGCAGGAGATAGTGGGGAGGTTAGTGTTGCACCACTTCAATCAGTCCTCTGGCAGCTTTATAACCGTTAGAAGTGTTTAGCAGAGTCCAGTCGTTAATAAGAGGAAAGATTCTCAAGATACAACTCAGTCACACTGATGACTGTCACAACAGTAACCTGACCATCCTGCCACTGTGGTAACACCTGAGGAGAATGTCTGGGTGTAGCTGGTTAGCAGTGCCTAACATTTCAAAATCAGAGTCTTGGACTAGTAGAGGATCTTTGCATGATTAGATAGTATCTGTGCCTCGGTTCAACCAGTGTCTCCTCACATACAAGGTCTTAAATAATCAGGCCCCATCTTATCTTAATGAGTAATCGGAACCTGTTGACTCATCGGGATTACTCAAATGTATACTTAATTATTTTAAACTTTTCTTCCTAACCCTTCTATTATCACTGGCAACACTTTTTCACAAGTGGTCCCACTGCTGGTGGGTCAGCAGTAGCTTGTCTGTCTGGTACTTGATGACCTTAACCCTGTAGCCCTGTTGTTATCAACCCATTGGGAACTGGGGACTTCTAATATATATGCAGCAAAAATGTTCCTGTAATCTATCCCAGCCACTTGCTTGTGCTCCTTACACTGTCCCAGCTCTTATCTTACATTGTTCTACTATGAATACTCTTCAGGGCACCATTGCACAACCGGCAACTTGGGTCCCGTCAGCTGGAGTACACTTCTCCCTCTATGGATCCGACACTCTTGGGCTGAGGCCATCTTAAAGATTTATTGGTGGATGCTCTGGATTGGGGCTCTGGCACTCACTAGTCCTCACCCTTCCTCTTTACGTTGCTGGTAAAACCTTGTAGAGCTGGACTTTGGGTGGAGACCTTCATGCACTATAAGGAGTTTTCATGTCTTAACATTAATGGGATCTCTGTTCTTATTCCAGCTGGGTACCTGATGACGAGTAGAGTGTATATATTGATAGCTCAGATCTTATTCCTGCCAGTGAGCATGCTTCTTAGCATCTGCCTTATCTGAAGGTATTTGACTGTGGCTGACCTCCTTGTATCTTCATCACAGTAGCTCACTCTGTATTAAATCATTAGTTATTATTAATCTTTGGCGCTCTTCCACGGTGCATCTTTTCACCTGTTTCCCAACCAACTGGTTGCAGCAGATGGCCCCGCCCCTCCCTGAGCCTGGTTCTGATGGAGGCTTCTTCCTGTCAAAAGGGAGTTTTTCCTTCTCACTGTCGCAAGTGCAGAGAGCTCATCAATCTATTGTTCTCTTGCAGATGAGATGGATTAGTCTTTGAAGACCAGCATTTATTGTCTAGGTCTCTGTTTTGCTGGTGTCTTCAGTGTACTAACCAGAGCTGTGAGCCTTTGTTTGGCTAGAGCCTCAGTTAAGGCCATCCTAATATACCTCTGACACTTTTCTGCACCTCTCCTAGCCAACTAACAATCTTCCAGACTTCGGGGGGCTTTCTCTACATGCATCTTTGATCTTCTTGGCATATATGATCTAACTGGTTTCAGTGATACTGTGAGTGGGGTTGGAGGATAGAACTCATGTCTGCAAGCATGTCCTGTGATGGGACTGTCAGGAAGCCTGGGAGTTGTGTCCTTGATCATGTAAAAAGAATCTAAAATTAGAAATATCCTGTCTCAGAGTGACGCTGAAAAACTTGTTCATGCATTTATTACTTCCAGGCTGGACGACTGTAATTCACTATTATCAGGAAGTCCTAAAAACTCCCTGAAAAGCCTTCAGTTAATCCAAAATGCTGCAGCAAGAGAACTGACAGGGACTAGAAAGAGAGAGCAGATTTCTCCTGTTTTGGCTTCCTGTTAAATCCAGAATTGAATTCAAAATCCTGCTCCTCACATACAAGGTCTTAAATAATCAGGCCCCATCTTATCTTAACGACCTTGTAGTACCATATCACCCTATTAGAGCACTTCGCTCTCGCTCTGCAGGCCTACTTGTTGTTCCTAGAGTATTTAAAAGTAGAATGGGAGGGAGAGCCTTCAGTTTTCAGGCCCCTCTTCTGTGGAACCAGCTTCCAGTTTGGATTCAGGAGACAGACACTATCTCTACTTTCAAGATTAGGCTTCAAACTTTCCTTTTTGCTAAAGCATATAGTTAGGGCTGGACCAGGTGACCCTGAATCCTCCCTTAGTTATGCTGCAATAGGTGCATGCTGCTAGGGGACTCCCATGATGCACTGGGTTCTCTGCAGTTCTCTGCATTTAAACATTACTTATTAAATGCAGAGAGCTGTGTCTCTCTTCCACAGCATGTTTTTTGACCCGTCTTCCTTCTCTCACCCCAGCCAATCGCAGCAGATGGCCCCGCCCCTCCCTGAGCCTGGTTCTGCTGGAGGTTTCTTCCTGTTAAAAGAAAGTTTTTCCTTCCCACTGTCGCCAAATCAGTTGCTCATAATATGCTTTAAGGTGACCGTTGTTGTGATTTGGTGCTGTATGAATGGAACTGAACTAAACTGAGCGTGGCCACCATCAGCTTGGTTTAAGCTGCTTGGTAAAGATGCTCTCTAGAGGCTGGATTTGGCAAAAGCTAAACAAAACCTCCTTAGTCAAAATGAAAAAGAGAACATGTAAAATTACACAGCATATATAAAAGACACTTTCATCAGTAATCAGGAGCCACTGCCCACCATCTCCAATACGTGTGCGTCTATTATCAGCTGCCAGCAGCAGACGTTGCCACTAGGAGTTGACGCCACAATAAAGGTGGGAGCATTAGGTGACAGACCACATAAATCAGCTACCGAGTTTGACTATTGTTAGACATCTGTTGGACCTGACTGAGCTGGCTGAATGCATGTCTATAGGTGGGTCACAGAGTATTTCATAACAGCGAGGAGGTTGTGACAGCAGCATGTCTCGCGGGTTTGAGATGTTGCACGCTACAGAATGCACGAGCAGTCTGTGGAATAAACAACTGACCTAGAAACAGCAGACAACAAAGCCAAAATATTTGTTATTCTTGACACCAATCTGTCCAAGTTCTGCTGACACGCCCCCAGCTGTGCCTCTCCTCTGCCTTTGTTGCAGCTGAGTTTACAATGAGTCACCCAACACCCAAAACGGAAACAGGCAAGACCACGGTTGGGTAACAAAAAGCTACAAAAAAAAAGAGCTGCCTCACCAGTAAAAGCCATGCTATAACTTATCGCTCACATGAAAGAATTTAATATGTTTCATTTTCCCACAAAAATAACAAAAGAGGCCCGAGAGCGCTTGTATCATTACGAGTCTCATTTTATTTTAGTCAACTCATGTACGATGATATAACTTTGTAAATATAGATCCATGTTTTGGATCCCTGCCTGACAAAGCCAGCTGGTTCAGTTAAGTGTGCGATGCTTTCTCTGGCACAGAAAGTGAAATAGGTGGGTGGGTGGCAGCGAAGCAGTTTCAGGGTCTGGGAATTGATATCATTGTTTGTGCAATTTTAATGATAATATTTGATAAACAAGATACAAAACACTGATGTAAACCATTATTAACAACTCTCCAACATCACTTAGCTGTAATATTCAATTTATCAAAGCAACTGTCTGAGAATTTGATCACAATTTGTGGATTTGAGCTTTACACGTTGAATGCATTAGTATCCAGCTGCAAAACAAGCAGCGCTCGCAGGCTCCTGCCTATAAATCTGATTATCATGAGCCGTTTTTGCAATTTAGCTGTTAACTACTATCATCTGTCAAAACGCAGTATTTTGTGTGAAGTGAACGCCGCTATAGATAGGAACTGTAACCCTGCCATTCTGTAACTATGGAAACAATAATGAGGTCACTGTGCTATTTTAGCTGGGTTTACTTGGAGATCATTACTGACATCAGCACACTTTCAGCTCAAGTTTGTGGAAGTTCAGTAACACGGAGCCTAGATGGAAACCGAGGGAACTTGTCACACACACCAAGTCACATTAAGCTACGAAGCTGCCGGCTATAACCTTGAGTGATCTCACATGGAGCTCATTAGTCACTGCAAACAGTTCAATCCTATTATAAGCCGTGTCAAAATCGGAAAAAAAAACGATGCCAAAATATCCACTTTTTTACTCACAGTAATTACATTTTCTTTGGCCTTCAATCTGCGGAGAAATTCATCGACTCCAATCTAAATTCTTTTCTGAATTAAACATTTGTGTGGGGAAAGACGAGCTGTTCCGAGAATGTGAGAAGTCTGGTTCAGAGAACATAACCGAAGGTGCTTTTTAATATGAGGTTCTAATCACTGACTAATTGAAGTGCTTGTGTTAGCGCTAAGAAGGCGAAACTGGAATAAATTCCTGACGCAGTTTCTGACATTCACGGTCGCAGCATCGTTTGAGCAACCTCTGACAACGTTTCCATCAATTAAAACATGTCCATTTGGTCAATAGCTTAATTAAAGTGACACACCGAGCCCGTGCGGGTACATTTAGTGTTACGTTTCAAATTATATTCTCACAAAAGGATTCTCCTTTGGTTCGACCGCTCGATTTAGAGTTCAGAGCAACTGCCGACGTGTAAGCTTAAGAACAGACAATGTTCTGCTCTTGAGTTGAACGCAAAAGGAACATAGTTTGGTTTAATTGCTTTGTCTGTAATACAAGTCCTCAGACTTCAGGAAAGGAAGAAGGAGACACTTTTACCTAATATTTAATACACAAATGTGCCGCAATACCTTCTCTTCACAAATGCTCCTGTTTCAGATGCAGTGAGAGTTCATGCATGGTATCCTATGGCAGCGGCCCCCAACCTTTTTTGTGCCACTGACATGTTTAACGTCAGATAATATTTTCACGGACCGGACTTTAAGGTGTCGCGGATAAATACAACAAAATAAAACGATACGACCGAGACAAAAACTGTGGTATTTTGTAAATATAATAATAAACACAAATTCACTATGTAAATGTGTAACCTCATCAGCAACATCCTCCTGAAATGCGCCAACAACGTTGACAGTAACATCCTCCTCTCTGCCCCTTAATGCTCTCTGGTCGCTATGGTAACGTGTAAACATTCATTTCAAAATAAGACACAACTACATGGGAAAAGAACCAGGGAAACAGAGTTAATGATAAAAATCCTGAAAACCATAAATTTCACACCTGAGCCTCGACTCTCGCAGCCTGACCAAACAACTCACAGACTGGTACCGGTCTATCTGTGCACAGAGGCAAAGGAATGGCAATATTTGGACTTCCCAATCACCTTTCACATTTGCATGTTAGAGCACTGGCAGTAGAGTAAGCAGTGTTGGGAAGGTTACTTTTAAAATGTATTCCATTACAGATTACAGAATACATGCCCTAAAATGTATTCTGTAACGTATTCCGTTACGTTACTCAATGAGAGTAACGTATTCTGAATACTTTGGATTACTTAATATATTATCATGCTGTTTACAACTACATGAATGTACTATTGCTGTGATTTATTACTGTTACTGAAGGTCCGCGGCTCCGAACCGTAGTAAAGGGACCTCTGACTAATACGGTGGGTTCTGTGTCGGCTCGTAGCTGAAAACTAGCTTTACTTTGTTGTCTGGGTCAACTTTGCTAGCAGAGACAGAGAGAGGCGTTGAAAGGCTGCTCCAACAGAACTTACTGTTTTTGAGGAAAACACGAACACGGTGTACAGTCGAGTCTTAATAGCTTACTTACAACTGGGCTCGTCAGGCTCTCTTCTTGGCTGCAGTGGTTATTATTATATTTACATGCTTCCAGCTCCCGTTTTTGCTCGATGACAGCTCGTACTTTTCCTTTTTCTCCCTCCCTCGCTCACAGACACATAACGTGTATGGCAGTCCATTCTCCCTGCAGCACGGACTACACTGCCTATGATGCTACATTCTTTAGAGCTATACCTGTAGCATTCTGCCTATTAGCTTAGCACAACAACAACAACAGGCGCTCTCTCACCCAGGAAACACGCAGAGAGAGAGAGTCACCCTGTAACCATGGCAACCGTAACAACAGAACGTAGCTGTCAAACAAAACCCAAACAGTCCTGACCCGCCACAATATGAAACAGGGAAGTACCGCCGTGTAATCCATTTATTTCAACAAAGTAACTGTATTCTAAATACCACCTTTTTAAACGGTAACTGTAACGGAATACAGTTACTCATATTTTGTATTTTAAATACGTAACGGCGGTACATGTATTCCGTTACTCCCCAACACTGAGAGTAAGGCACAGGTTTTGACTTTATTTCATTTTTGCTGGTTAGTTTTAGGCATCACAAACTACTTGGTTAGGTTCAGGAAACTGTAGCTCGGGTTAAAATCGTCCCCTTCACCACATAACATTCACCCAGTGTGTTCATATGTGATAAGATGGGGAATAAGAAACCTGTCTTATTCATGCCTAAACCCAACAGACACAGAAACACCTTGTGCATATCTTTGAAACCAATGCCTCTGACTATCAGCAGTATCTGACACGTTGGTAATTAGAATAGACTGCATGTTCTGTTCTCGCAGAGCATTGGGTCCCAGAAAATGACCTCACCAAAAAAAAAAAAAAAAAAGACAGGATCTAGCCTTTGTTCAAATGGCTGAAATAGCCTATATTTATGCTTACCTGACAAGGACCTCTTGTAGATATGCAGATTACAGGAGATGTCAGTCTGAAGCAAGGGCGGAAGTAATGTGACATAGAAGGGAAGACATGGGTAAATGTCTCCGTCAAGCAAGCATGACCTAGCTATTTGACATGGGGAGCCCATTGTTAATGTCCCATTCAGCAGGTTGGTTTTTGTGCCTGAAGTAATACAAACAAGCGTTTTGGTAAGATAGTAACAAAGCCGACCTGCAGGCGGCCCTGTCAGAGGATAAATGTTTCTCCTTCTGATTTTAGAAGGCGGTAAAAAAAAGACCTGCTATTAGTTTGGAAGTTTGTGACATGGATGTGAACGCTTAGGCCTCGTTGTTGTTATTGCACAGTGAAACTATTATTTAAAGCTCACTATAATATCATGGGTGAAATAACACAGCAAAAATGTGAATGAAAATCTGGTTTAAATTGATTACTTTGCAAAGCCGTGGCACATGCACAGCAGCTTATTTGTGTTCCTATCCATCTGCAGCCACCCCTCAATTATCCCTTAACCTTTAATGGGACAAAACCACTCTGTGCCGCTTTTGATAACAGCCCGTTTACTTTAAACTGTTTTGGTCATTTTCTGTGTATTGCAGAAACAGAAGCTGATGCATTTTGATTATAAACCCTATAAGATGATCTTACAAGATCGAGATAATAAGTAAAAATGAACAACTGTGTAATTTAAATGAAGATATTACAAAAACACACACATGCAAACTGTTTCTGGAATTTAACTGTTAATCAACAATGTGCAATAAATATTGTAAATAGGGCTTTGGCTGTCAGTTATATCAGTTCTTCCATTGATTAATTGAGTAATCAGATAAGAATGATTTTTCTTATTAATGAGAAATAGTTAATATTTAGAAAAATCGGAAATTTCAGTGTTTTTAATAGTTTACCTGCATACATCACCCTTGTGTTGCCCTTACATGTTTTTTTAAAGACACATTTTCATAAATACAAAAAGAAATAATTACAAGCACAGTAATGTTAAAAGGAAGGAATGCATGCAATGATTAATGTTAATAATAATTCAGTATCCAGCACCAGGCTTCCAAACTATTCTTAAACATGAATACAATTTAATTAATATAATATTTCATTTAGATTGTTTTATTCTAAAGCTGGAAAATAATGCCTTGAAATAAATATGGTCTCATGAACCCCATGCCCTGCTTTAAATTCATCCAAGCCTGTTGTAGGTCTTGCTGCCATATGAAGTAGGATGGCTGCCAACAGCCTCCAGCAAGCTGCCCAGTTCAAACATCGTGCCAGACCAAGTTAACAGTTCATCTGCATATTTTATTTGAACTTTCGTAGCTTTACTGTCGTTTGTCACTGTGTAAAACTAACTGCGGTGGACGGGAGCAGCTACAGAGCTCGCTCGTCTTCCTGCTGGAGCTCGTTGAACAGGTGGTTTGACCGATGACTCCTGCCAGCTTCTCCCAGTAAAGGTTTTAATGGTGATTACAGTAACACAGTAACAAGCGCTGCTGTTTCCAATGCTAGAAAAATGATATTTTTTTTCCTCACTCTACCTGAGATCACCGTCTTGGTAACGGGTTTATCTCTTAGCTCTTCACCGTGTGTGTAGACGGACTCCACGTTAAACTATGACATCATCATCCTCGCTGTTGTGTTATCAGTCTGTGTTTTGTTCACACGCGGGCTCCGAGATACATTTCTATCGCTGGTCTATTTTTATTCACAAATCTGGGTGAAATGCTCATGTTTACATGGAGACAACAGAGCGCTACAGAATCGTGGATTCAATAAAGCATCGAAGGGAAAAACTGCATTTAGTTATTCAAGTTACTCACTTTTTTACCAGTAACAGTCTTTAAAAACTGCACGATTTTACCAATTTCGCCAAAACATGAGTGGGCTGTGTGACAAGTTCAGCACAGTAGTTACTATAGCATTCACCACATCATGCACACTTGCCAAAAAGGCATTTTCCATAATAAAAGAGCAGCTGTAAAGTGGGAAAGTTTTTTTTATCTTACAAGCACCAGGAAATGAATCATGATCAGTATTTAAACCATACAGTTTAGAAAGTCTAAACAAACCACCTTATTTATTTTTTCCACATTCGATTCATGTTTGTGCCGAGCCAAGAGAAAATTAGCTGATTCGGTAAACAGAGATCACAGTCGGGCGTCTGCTGGCTTAAAATAGATTACAGAGGATGCAACTAGCTCATGAAGAAAGCTTCTCTTTGTTCTCCACCTTTAATTTGAACCCATGAGGAATAAATCAGGTTCTTAAAACATTGGTGATAGCACATAAAAATGGGGGGTGGGTTGAGCTGCAGCACAAACTAAATTAAACTGATGAAAACTAATCAACTAACTGGACGAAAAAAATACTTCCTACCTGTCAAAGTGGTTATTCACACTTGTTATTAATCTCTGTCTCTCTTCCACAGCATGTCTTTATCCTGTCTTCCTTCTCTCACCCCAACCAATCACAGCAGATGGCCCCGCCCCTCCCTGAGCCTGGTTCTGCTGGAGGTTTCTTCCTGTTAAAAGGGAGTTTTTCCTTCCCACTGTTGCCAAAGTGCTGCTCATAGGGGGTCATATGATTGTTGGTTTTTTTCTCTGTATGTATTATTGTAGGGTCTACCTCACAATATAAAGCACCTTGAGGCGACTGTTGTTGTGATTTGGCGCTGTGTAAATAAAATTGAATTGAACTGAATTGAAAGTGGCCCAGCTCTATTGATGAGCTCAGTGGAATTTACACAGTTGACATGAACATGGAAAACATTCAAAGATCAAAACAGATTCCAGACTCCAGGGCTGTATCCCAATTCAGGGTCTGCAGCCTTAAAGTACGCAGCCTCAACGATCCTCAAGGGCCGCGTACTCAAAGACCGCTAAGGCCGGAAGTGCGAGGCTTGTGAAATGGGACGGTCTAGCCTCCGTTGCGCTGCCCAGGTTGCCTAGCAACCATGATACTAACAGCTGGAAACGTTTCATACAGCTTTGTTTGACAGACATGAAGGAGAAAATCTTTTGTTCATTTGTTTGTTTGTTTCTACATGAGCTTTGATCATTCTCTGTAAGATTAAGCTCAGCTATTGAACGGCGTATATTTTAAAGTAAAGGCTTTAAAACCAAGTTAGTACAAACGTCACTAATGTCACATAACTTTACCGACATGTGGCCAACAGGAATGTTTTAATGTTCTTCGTTAGTAAACATTTGCACATAAATAAGTGACATAATATTCAGTACTTACTTAAAGTTTACTCTTCGCGTGCCCCTCATCCGCCGTTTTTTTTCGGCAAAATTATCCACACCCACCGCCGCGCTATGCATTCTGGGATATGTTGGGCCACGAAGTCTACACCGCCACGTCCTTAAAATTCAGGGAAATTAAGGACGCATTTGAGGGCCGCATTTCGAGCAGCCTTCGAATTGGGACAGCCTCCGTCGCGTCGCTGTGACGTAATCGGCCTTAAAATGCGGCCTTTAAGGCTGCAGACCCTGAATTGGGATACAGCCCATGTGTTTGTTGTGCTGTATGGAGACCGTCTCACTTTTGGAACCAGCCTCAAGTGGCTATTTGAGGAACTGCAGTTTTAGCCATGTTATTTTTATTTTTCATCACTCGATGCTCGATTTCACCATTTACCCATTATTTAAAACTTCTTCCTAGTCTCATTGTATTTTATTCTCCTGCAACTGTGATGTATTTATTAAAAGAACAGAAAGAATGTGTGAAAATCAGACAGATAGAAGACATGAGAATTCTCCATTCGAGACTGTGGCTCGGGCAAAGCGACTGAACGGTTGCACACATTCTGTGGGCATCTGTGTTAATGTTGTCCCCCATGTCTTGGCTCTTTCCTTAACCATTTGTACTCTGGTAATGACTCCAACACGCTGTGTTCACTAGATCGAAAAGGAAGAGAAGATGGGGGAGAGGTAAGAAAGGAGGGCTTATCCTACGGTTAAGCTGCAGCTGCAGTTTCCATAACAACTACCTGGAAAAACCCGGCTCCCTCGACCATCATTAGAATAACATTTTTACTCGTCAAATAAGCATTAGTGGAATCTACATGAGCAATGAGATGGGAGTGACATAAAAAATGTCCATCGGAGGTATCGTTTGACAGGCGTAGCACAGAGCTGTCTTTTCCCGAAACGGTAAATCTAAAGGTGTAATTACAGCGAAGCGTAGCCCTGTGTAGTTTCTCCGGAAAATGTGCAAATAATATTTAAGACACACAGAGGCTTGTAGTCCTGCAGTTTAGCATGTGAAAATTATTTACACCGAGGCTCGCTTCACTTTGAAACACACTGAAATACAAAAACGTCCTGCGCATAGCTCGGGGCTTAAGAGGCAGGCCCTTGATCATAACCTCTCCTTTTTTCTTCCCAGCAGGAAATCTGGCGACTGACTCAAGGAGAAATGAGTCTTTCCCATTCAGCTACTCCTCTGATCACGCATTACACAATCAACTTGAAAAGAGGATAATCAAGAGTTTAAAGAAAAAGTAAAGGGAGAGAGAACACATTAAGTAGTGGCTAGTCCAGGGTATCATTTAAAATCAGTGCTGATGGCTTCATTGCTGCCAGGCTGTAACCTTGAGCGAGGGCTGGTGGGGCCCCGGTGACCATGGAGGGGATGGGGAGAGGGATCGGCTCTTTTTGCATTCACATTCTGCTCAGCAGGCACCCGGGGGCTATAACCCTGAGAATCCGTATTAGGTGAGCCAAAGTCACCATTAATATAGAGCACTGGGCCATACTATAACCTTACACTTCACATCTCTGGGGTGTCCTGAACTGAGAAAAAATGGTACTTTCAAACAATCACTTGGGAGGACTTTCAAAAGTGACCTCTTACCAAAGTCAATCCGTTTGCTTTTCTCTTTTTTATTCATTTTCATCTGTGTTTGCTGTTCCTGCTCAATCTCTCCATCTCTGTCTGGCTTTGCGTGGCGGCTCTGGCCTTGTGCTCCATGGCCGGTCACGTTAGAGAGGCTATTCCTCCTTCACTGGATGCAATTACAGATTAAGGCTAAAACACTGGTTGAGGCCATGCTGCTACCACAACCCGAACTCCTCCGACTACCAGGGACCCAAGTCGCATTTCTGAAACTGTTTGTTCTCACAGTGTTTGTGTGTGACTCATCACTCATAACATGTAGAAACAGACTGAGAAAACCCTGGCACCACTGCAGATTCTGACCTTTTTAAAGGTTATTTAATTCTTTACACCACATAGAAACAGAAATGTCTTTTTTTAATACCAAGTAGAGAAAAAAAATAAGTTTAAAGCTTTGAGGCACATGAAGAAAAACATATTTTTGAGTCAATGAAAACAATCAAATAAACCATCACTGGCAGTCAAAATGCACAATAATCCAACATAAAGTCAAGGCTCTGTGAATGTGCCTGCAAATGCAAAGTTAGGTTAAAACTAACTAAAATCTCACAGCTATGTGAGCTATGCAGAGTGCAGTCAACTGAATTCTGTTTTCTGGGCACTGCAGCCAGGTCTACTTAGGCTACGTTCACACTGCAGGCGAAAGCGCATCAAATCCGACTTTTTTGACCCTATGCGACCCATATCCGATCATGGTATGACAGTAGGGCTGCCACAATTAAGTCGACTATTAAAATCGTTGACGACTAATTTAATAGTCGACGCGTCGTTTGAAGCTTTGTAAGATCCCAAAAGACGCAGGAATAAGTAGTAGGATTTAAGAGTGTAATAACGGACTGAAACAGAAGATGGCAGCACTGCATGTACAAGGATGCCAGCTGCCATTAAACCCCGAAGAAGAAGAAGCTGTGTCCCAGAATTCATAGCGCAGCCCAGCTCAGTTGTCAACAATGGCGGCAGCTAGTTAGTTTTAATATTACTCTTATTATTCTTTCTGGGTCATAAAATAAACGTTTAACATATTTTCAGGCGAGAATGTAGCTGTGTAAACCTCAAATATCTGCTCAGTTTATCAAGACACCACATATTTTCAAAAGCGCTCCGACGTTTTCGGAGACGTCTGTTACCCACTAGCTCGATAGCTAGCCGGGGGCTAGGCTAACACCGGACTCCCGGCTAATCGTTTTCAAACCCACCGCCGTCTTTCGCTACTCAGGTTAAACATGATATATAAGTCACTTAGATAACTTAAAAATGTTATTGTTTGGCTTTTTTTAGTATTTTATTTGTTCCTGAGTAAATCGGTTTGGCTGAGATTAAAGTTATAGTTTTTACACAGCTGAATAAACGTCAAGCAGATTAAACTCCATTGAAACAATCTGCAAATGTCATTAAAAATTTAATAAACTATCATCTTGTCTTTATTTTTAGTTAGCACAGACCTTAAACACTTAAAGCTGTAAGCTAATGATAGTTATATAAGAGCAGATGCTGCTGGTGCAATAAGCTATAAGTTTTACGTCCAATGGATGATGATCTGATTAGTCGACTAATCGCAAAAATAATCGGTGACTAGTCGACTATCAAAATAATCGTTTGTGGCAGCCCTAATATATGACCTAATATATGACAGTGTGAAAATCCGATATTTTCAAATCCGATCTGGGTCACTTTCGTATGTGGTACTGAATCCGATACATATCCGATGTTTTAGAAAGCGACTGCTGTTTGATGGTCATGTCGCATTAAATCCGTCTTTTGCGTCACTGACACAAGACAGACGCCAATTATCAGCGCCGGAGAAGACGTTGTGAACGCTTCTGGGCCATCCAGTGTAGATGTTAGTGAAACTGTTGGGAAGACAACGTTGGAGAAACATGAACATTTTATTTGTACTGTATAATCTGCAGATTCTGACAGAAATCTGCAACTATCCTTTGAAGCACCGCTGCTCTAAAACAGCAATAAGGATCATTATTAGGCCAAATGTAAATAACAAAATAACTTTATAACTTAAAGCTAAATTGGGAAACGTAAAGTCTGAAACAGTCAAACAAAACTGTTTGCTCTTGTCTGGAGTTTATGGTCAAAGCAGATGGCAGAGGGAGTTTGGAAAACAAGCTAATGCCTTTTTTCTCTTTGGTAAAAATTAGAAAGAATATTCTCAAACGGCCAGAACCAAAACTGTGAATATCAGAATGAAAATATGTTACTTGGCTCAAAGTAGAGTGGTTCAGTATATTAAATGAAAAAAGAGAAAGAATAAATAAATTATAAATAAAAAATAAAGTGTGTGACAGAGAGAAAATAGACAGACAGTATATACTGCACATTAGATAAACTTGACCATAAAGAGTAGAGGCCAAATACAGAAGAGCAGAAGATGTTCTTCCCAGAGGCCGTCAGGAAGAACAGATCGTGGTGGCATGTGAGGGGTCACGCATTATTTTATTTGCTCTGATCACTCAGTACACTTTAGACCTGGAGGTGGGAAAGGAGTCCAGTGATCTCCTCCACTCTCTGCTGGAACTTCCAGTCTAAAATGAATTTATTATTCAATTCAACGCAGTTATATATATATAGCAGAATATCACAACAGCAGTCGCCTCAAGGTGCCTAATATTGTAAGGCAGAGCCAATACAATAACGCACAGCAAACCCCAATGATCAAACAACCCCATCTGAGCGAGCAATTTGCGACAATGAAAGGAAAAACTACCTTTTAACGGGAAGAAGCCTCTGGCAGAACCAGGCTAAGGGGGGAGCAGCCATCTGCTGCGACCGGTTGGCAGTCCATGTTTGGCCTGTCCACCTGCAGAGAGCTTTATGGTCAAGACAAAGTATGTAGGCCATCCTCTATTGTTGCATGTGCTGCTGAGCACCTCCACTGTTGTGTCGTTGATGTGAAATGCTCTGTGACTTTGCTCCCTCATCCTGAAATCAGCAATCTCCTTTGTTTTCTTAACAATTAAAGCCAAGCAGTGAGCGATGCACCACCAGCTTTAGTTTCTCTGTGTGGACCTGAACTGCAGTAGACTCAGGACACAAGCTGGTGTTTGCTGTTAGATGATGTTCAAGACGCATCATCTCACTGAGCTCCCACCTGAATCAGTTTATCCAGCAAGTGCTGTGGAATGATGGTGAACTGCAATCCACGAACAGCATCCACACAGCTGTGTTCTCCTCCAGATGTTCCAGACTTAGATCCAGTACAAAGGAGATTTGCATCATCAGACATCCAGGTAAGGAAATCCCAAAAAGTTGTAACGTAACGCTTTCAGTGGGAGAAACATTTTGTCACTTATCCAAAGGACTTCTCCAACTTTTTGGGTACAAAGGAGATTCTTTGGAGTGATTTGGGTAGCTAGCAAACTGAAACGGGTTAAATGCAGGATGAAGACTGCAAACAATGTGGTCCTTTACCAGTCTCTCAAAGATCTTCATCATTATGAGGGTGAGTACCATGGGGCGGTGATCATTAATAAGAGTGACTGTGGGTTTTTGGGCATTGGAATACTTGCAGCAGTCTTGAACCAAGATGATGATGTAATTTTAGCCACAGGGACTTAAGCGGACCCCAACAGACTTACGGACGTGGAAAGTATAATACCAGCTCACGTGTTTCCTCATCATGATTTCTTGAGTGCCTTGAATTTATGTTTGTTGGGCTTGTTTAGAATGGTTGTATTGTTCTCACAGGGTGGGGGAGGTAGCTTTATATCCAGGTCCATAATTAGTTCGTATATCCTGGAACAATGTCTGGTATTCATAGGCACATGGAAGAAAGTCTGTATTGTCTCACTGTGGTCATGCTTTGTTACTCTTACGGCACGGTTGAAGTTGGCACCTGCTGTTCTGATTTCCGCCACGTTGCCGGCATTAAAAGTGCCAGTTGGTGTTTTGAGCGTTGCACTCTTTGGTCATCTACAGGTTCACGTTGGCCCATATGGTGATACTCTTGGCGATAGAGACACCTTCCATGCACTTCTGAATGTATGCAGATACAAATTTGGCATACTCATCCACATTTATATGCCGACTGTCGGTTGTAGCGGCCTTGAACATGTCCCAGACTTGTAATACATCCATGGCTCCTGCAGGCCAGATCCACCTCCTTCACAGTGGGGTTTTCCTCTGATTAGCTGGGGCCTGTATGCAGGAATTAGCATCACAGAAAGATGTTTGAGGAGCCGCAGTGGGGGTGGGGTGCTGCCTTAAATGCTTCCTTTATGTTTGAATAGGATGGGTCCAGTGTGTTCTTTTCCCGAGTTGCAAAGTCTACATACTGATGGAAATGAGGGAAAACTGTTTTCATGCCGGCCTGATTAAAGTCCCCTTCTACAATGAAAACACCCTCTGGATGAGTATTTTGCAAGTCACTGATGGAACGGTGCAGAGAGTTGGGGCTTCCATAAAATTTCACTGATGGGAATGCACACAGTCGTGATGATAACGGCAAATTCCCTGGCCAGGTAGAAAAGCCTCTGAACAGTGACTTGAGACCAGTTCAGCTTTTTTGCACCAGTTGTCATTAGTGTAAATGTACACATTGCCACCCCAGGATTTACCACTAAGAGGAAAACTGACTGAAATCTTGTTAGCCCCTCGGTGCTAACTGCATCATCTGGAATGGATGGATTTAGCCAGGTTCCCATAAGGATTATGATGATTATGCTGCAACCTCTCATCTCCCATTTGGTAGTTAAGCCTAGCTTCATGTAACTACAGGTAGTCTATTTTGGTTCTCCAAAGAGCAGATGATTATAAGCAGTGTCCTGCATGAGTTAGCCTTTAAATTTGCTGTTGTTCTGCTTTTTATTGCACCACCTCATCCTACTCCAGTAGCAGACAATGCTGGTACAACACTTATTGCTTCACAGGCTGCTGGGTGTAGCTGCTGTAGCAGTCTGAGGCAATGCAGATTGTCCAGAGTGGTTGCTTCTACAGTTCCTAATCTGCTGATTTCATGCAATGCTAGCAACAAGCGATAGTTGTATATTAGTTTGGTTAGATCATACTGCAAATTTGCTGCCAAACTATTGAACAGGATATTAGTCATTAATGTATATTACTGTTGAAAGCTGCAGCCTGAACTGTTCATGACAAGAAATTCATGACCGAGATTTGCAGTTATGTGTAAGTTTATTAATTAAACTAACCGATCAATCAGGATTTAACAATGGAAGAAAAAATAAAATATCGGCAAAGCAGAGATGCAACAGTTGTTAGAGTAACTACATATATCCGTACATCAAAGTCAAATATTTTTGACGCCTAATCTCAAAAGAACACTTTTTATATTTGATTATTTTTACTAGAAAATATTAATTTGGAGGAAAATGACAGTACCTGGATCCCTTCCATATGTTACATGAAGAGTGTAAACATAAAGCATATGAAGGTTGGACCTTGGCAGGGCTGAATACATGAATAAATAAATGAATAAGTAGCCCTTTGAGGTGATACATTGTAAATTCAGGTTTTAATACAAGAAAAGAAATAGCTGGTCTCGGTTTGTTTGCTCAGGACTTGCTGGTGTAAAATAGAGAAACTGCTCTTTTTGTGTTGTGGATGATTAATATTTGAGTAGCTGAGTCTCCTCTTTAAGTGGTATACACTCACACAAATGCAGGCTAATAAAACCACCCTCCAGTATATCCTGTTTGTTTTAGAGGTTTTCTTTCAGCTCTGGTGTAATTTCGGAGGCTACGGTATATTTGAACAGCACTGCATGTTACAAGGCAGGGCTTCTGTTATTTCATATGTCAACAATAACTAAACATTACAACCTTTGTGAAGAAAAGGCTTTTTCAGGAAAGTTTAGGGCACTTTCATAGGCTTTAGCACCAGAGTTAAATGTTAATTGAAAAAGCATCCTTTGACCACACTCTTGTGTACTCGCACAAACACGCCACTTTCGGTGGCGCCACTTTCAGTTATGTCAAAACCTTTGGTTTTGACACAACTTGCAGACCTCAAGAACATATCATATGTGTAAATTAACACTTTGGGACCTCAATTTCATAGATTTCAGTGTAGTGCTTTGGATTTCTGCATAACTATTCAGACCTTTAGCATTTAAAGCTGGAGTGCAGTACTTGCTTAAAAAAGTCCTGTCCAAACAAGATCACATAACATCTATCAGGACCGAGTGCATCTCTCTCTCTGTGTTGTAGTACATTTGATGTCTCTGACAACTATGAGAAAACAGAACAGATACCGAACTCGCTAAACTCGTGGGATTACAGCTTTGGCAAACCTGAGGCTCATCCAACACTTTCTCTGGAGATATATTTGTGCTTTAGAGTTTGGCAATAGCAAGTCACCAGTACTCTGGGGTGGTTTAGGCATCCGACTGCTATGCCTGCTGGATGCCTCCTAGGTGAGGAGCTTCAGGTATGTCCAATAAGGAGGAGGAGACCCTGAGGCAGCGGAGAGACTATCTCTCGAGTGGCTTGGGAACACCTCAGTAGAGAAAGAAAGATCTGGGCCTCTCTGCAGAGACTGCAGTCCCTGAGGCCTGGACACGCAGCATTAAATGGATGGATGCATGCTTTTACAGTGTGTTCAGACTTGGATGATAATAAAACAGCTGATGCTGAAAACCTGCAGATGCATTACTTATTTATTTTTAGAGGTTAAAGGTGAGTAAACTACAACAGCTAGGAATATTGTTCAAAAAAAGAAGAAAATGTAGAAGAAAGAAGGCATATACTTGCAAAGGTTAGCGAGGTTTCTGTAATTATGCTTTGTAAATAACTTCATTGATTAACTGTCATCAGCTTATGGCTCACAAAGAAAAAGAAACCACTGTTTGAGGCTTCTGTGTGGTGAAGGATAGACGGCACATGGGTTGGCCTGTTTAGAGAAACAAGTTTTTGTTTTGTCCTGACCAGAGATGGGCAGTAACGTGTAACGCGTTACTGTAATCCGATTACTTTTTTCAAGTAACGAGTAAAGTAAGGGATTACTATTGCAAAATGGTAATTAGATTACCGTTACTTTCCCGTAGGAACGCTGCGTTACTGTGTTACTAAAACTGTGATTTTTTGCGAGAATGTCTCATGACAGTGACGTAAGCGAGTGCGACGTTCGTGACAACAGCTGTGTGCAGATCAACAATGGATCATATATCGAGTGCAGAGAGAGTATGAGCGTGCAGCGTTTAAAGCGTGGAAGTACTGACCTTACTTTGAGTTTGATTCCATAAAAAGTGACAAAAACATTAGTGTCCGTTGTGCGTGGGAAGAAAACTTCTTTTTACAGCGAAAAAAACCCCTAAACTTCCAAACAAGCACCGAGTAGCTACGACGTAATGGGAAACTCACAGAGAAACTCGCGGATTCCTCCACTGACCGCTGCACACCTGCACCAGGGTAAACCTCCGCCTACCCCACTCCTGCTTTACAGGTGAAAATAGAGCAACAGGACCGCTAGTCTTTGACTTTATTTATTTTCTGCTGTGTTTTA